>NC_080109.1:8026136-8334318 GCF_950005125.1 Chionomys nivalis
TTTAGTATATATACAGTGATCTGTCTGTATTTATGCCTACAGACAAGAAGAGAGCATCAGATCTCATTACAGATGATTGTGAGCCACCATATGGTTGCTGGGAATTGAACTCAGGACCTCTGGATGAACAGGCAATGCTTTTAACTACTGAACCATCTCTCCAGCCAAATATAGCAAGCCAAGAGTTAACATCAAACTAAATGGACAGAAACTCACAGTGATACCACTGAAATCAAGAACAAGACAAGGCTGTCCACTCTTTTCATATCTATTCAACATAGTTCTAGAGGACTTAGCTAGAACAAAGAGACAAAAAAAAGGAGATAGATCACGAGGATACAAATCAGAAAAGAAGAAGTCAAATTCTCACTATTTGCTGATGACATAATAGTTTACATAAGAGACCCCAAATTTGTACCAAGGAACTTCTACAACTCATAAACACTTTCAGTGATGTATCAGGATACAAGACTAACTAAAAAAAAATCAGTAGCCCTTCTTTACACAGATGATAAAAGGGCTAAGAAAGAAATCAGAGAAACATCACCCTTCACAATAGTCACAAATAGTATAAAATATATCAGAGTAACTCTAACCAAACAAGTAGAAGACCTGTATGACAAGAACTTTAAATCTTTGAAGAAAGAATTAAAGAAGACACCAGAAAATGAAAAGATCTCCCAGGCTCTTGGGTATGCAGAATTAACATACTAAAATGGCAATCTTACTAAAAACAGTCTACAGATTCAATGCAATGCCTGTCAAAATCCCAGCAAAATTCTTCGCAGACCTCGAAAGAACGGTACTCAACTTCATATGGAAAGGCAAAAACCACAAGATAGCTAAAACAATCCTGTACAATAAAAGAGATTCTGGAGGCATCACAATCTCTGACTCAAACTCTTCTACAGAGCTACAGTACTGAAAACAGCCTGGTATTGACATAGAAACAGACCAATGGAACTGAATCAAAGAGCTAGATATTAATTCACACATCCACGAATATCTGATTTTTGACAAAGAAGCAAAAAATATAAAATGGAGAAAAGGTATATTTAACAAATGTTGCTGGCATAACTGGTTATCAACATGTAGAAGAATGAAAATAGATCCATATCTATCACCATGCACAAAACTCAAGTCCAAATGAATCAAAGATCTCAACATAAAGCCAACCACACTAAACCTCATAGAAGAGAAAGTAGGAAGTACAATTGAACACATAGGCATGGGAGACTCCTTCCTATGTATAAATCCAGTAGCACAGACACTGAGGAATACAATTAATAAATGGGACCTCCTGAAACTGAAAAGCTTCTGTAAAGCAAATGGCATGGTCAACAAGAAAAAACAGTCTACAGAATGGGAAAAGATCTTCACAAACCCCACATCAGACTGAGTACTGATCTTCAAAATGCATAAAGAACTCAAGAAATTGGTCATCAAAAGAACAAATAATCCAACTTAAAAAAAATAGAGTACAGACTTAAACAGAGAACTCTCAACAGAGAAATCTAAAATAGCTGAAAGACAATTAAGGAAATGTTCAACATCCTTAGCCATCAGAAAATGCAAATCAAAACAACTCTGAGATTCCATTTGCACCTATAAAAATGGCCAAGATCAAAAACACTGATAACATTTATGTTGGAGAGAATTTGGGGTAAAGTGAACACTCCTCCATTGCTGGTGGGAATGCAAGCCCCTTTGGATGTCAGTATGGTGATTTCTCAGAAAATTAGGAAACAGCCTTCCTCAAGACCCAGCAATACCACTTTGGGGTATATATCCAAAGGATGCTCAATCGTACCACAAGGACATGTGCTCAACTATGTTTATAGCAGCATTGTTTGTCATAGCCAGAACCTGGAAACAACCTAACTGCCCCTCGAATGAAGAACTGATAATTAAAATGTGGTACATTTACACAATGGAGTACTACAGAACAGAAAAAAAAATGACATCTTGAATTTTGGAGGAAAATGTATGGAGCTAGAAAGCATTATTTTGATTGAGGTAACCCAAACACAGAAAGACAGTTTTCACATATATTCACTTATAGGTAGTTCTTAAACATAAAATAAGGAAAACCAGCCTACAAACCACAATCCCAGAGAACTTAGACAACAAAGAGGACACTAAAAGAGACTTACATAAATCTAATCTACATGGAAAGTAGAAAAAGACAAGATTTCCTGAGTAAATTGGGAGGATGGGGACCTTGGGAGAGGGTTGAAGGGGAGGGGAGAGGTAGAGGGGGGCGGGAGAGAAAAATGTATAGGAAGGAAGAAAGGAAGGAAGGAAGGAAAAATGAATGAACTAACGAAAGAAAGAAAGAAAGAAAGAAAGAAAGAAAGAAAGAAAGAAAGAAAGAAAGAAAGAAAGAAAGAAAGAAAGAAAGAAAGAAATGAAACAGGAAATGAAGTCATTGCTGTAAGAAGCCTGACCATAGATTCATGAGCAATTGGATCTGGTTTGTGGAAGGAATGAAAAAGAGTTTAGAGTCATTGACCAGAAATCTCCTAGGCAACTGTAAATAGAGCTTAATGGAATTTGGGGCAGTAAAATGTTTTTTTTTTTCTCATATTTAGGAACAAGGACATTGTTGGGAGCATGAATTGAGGCCATTTGTGTTCTGCTGGCTTTGAACAGAAGACACAATGTCAATCAGCTGTCCCATATTCTTTATGCTAGATCAATAGCTGTTGCTGCTGCCGTGACTTCCTTCCATGATGGACTGTGCCTTTAAACCACGAGCCATAATGAATTCCTCATTCCTTAAGTTGCTTTGTTAAGTTTTTTTTTTTTTGTCACAACAACCAAAAAATAATAATAATAATTAGTGCGTCTCCCTAATGGGAACTCAAACAGCAATTAGGATTATCTCATTGTTCTTTGGGGTACTATCATAACTTTCAAAGTTAATTAACCCTTATAAGGGGTACTAGAAATTATAAGTGAGCAGAAATCATCCCATAATTGAACGTTTTTTTTACTTTAATAACTTCTGACAACCTGTTAAATTTAACAGTTAATTGGCACTTGTTTGACAGCACATTGGGACCATTGAAAAGCATGTGAGAAAAATATTAGCTAGCACATATGATATAATGATAGTGCTGTGGTATTTTGTATCCCCTTCTTTTATGCAGAAGTATAAACATACCTTATTATTAACTGACGGAAAATACATATATATCTAAAAATGATCAGTCTAATGAGATTTAATAAAATTACACTTTGCAATGATAAGGAAGACTGATATCTTTGCAGAAGCATAAAATACATTATTATTAACTGATCAAAAATACATATATATTTAAAAATGATCAGTCTAATGTGATTTAATAAAATTGTATTTTGCAATGGTAAAGAATACTGATATCTCAAGTATTTAGAAGGCCGAGGTTAGAGGATTGCCACAATTAGAGGTAAGCATAATAAACATAAGGATGTCTAGACCAGCAAGGGCTACAAAATAAGTTCCTGTCTTAATAAAAAGCAGATATAAACAGCCTTCTATGGTATGACCCCTGAGCACACCTGCCTCTGCCCCAGAATCAGACCAAGAGTGGGACACAGAACTATCTAGGCTGGTCAGGCAGTGACGTAACATGCCTTTAATCCCAGCACGCTGGAGGCAGAGGCAGGAGATCTCTGTGAGTTCAAGGCCAGCCTGATATAAAGAGGTAGTTCCAGGACAAGCCCCAAATCTACAGAAAACCCAGTCTCAAATAAATAAATAAATAAATAAATAAATAACTATCAATGATAAGAATCCTCTATCTATATCTGCTCCAGACCATTAAAGGAAAGACTGGCAGCTGATAGTAGAGCACTGACTGAACACTACTCAGCTGTCCACTGTGTGTCATTCTCAGATAAGTGATTAATATTCCCATTTGGTGGTAAGCGTCCTCAGTCCCATTCTTCCAAACATTCCTAGGAATGTGCTCAAGCAACCACACAGGCAGCCACTAGGACTGAAGGGAGACCTTCTTCCCCAAGTAGTCACAGAATGGAAATCACCTCAGCCCCCACACAAATCAACATACAGTGATCAAAATAACTAGCTTCAAATGATCTTCCCTGATTGTAAACCAGTCACCGTAGACTAACAGCAAAGTAGTTAACTAATAGCAAGCAACAGTTGCACTTAACAAAGATGGACCATAAATTAATATCAGAAAGCAAAGCCAAAAACTAAACTTAAAGTTGCCCAGGTTCCATCAAATAAAAAAAAATGTAATGCCGGGCGGTGGTGGCGCACGCCTTTAATCCCAGCACTTGGGAGGCAGAGGCAGGTGGATCTCTGTGAGTTCGAGACCAGCCTGGTCTACAAGAGCTAGTTCCAGGACAGGCTCCAAAACCACAGAGAAACCCTGTCTCGAAAAACCAAAAAAAAAAAAAAAAAAGTAAAAAAAAGTTTCCTCCTCAATATCCTCAATTTTAGAGTAATGTTCTCAAAATGCACAACAGAAAGAAGCAATTATAGAGACATATAAGGAGTCCAGGTAGTTAAAAGAAGATGCCAATAAATATCCCAATGAACTTAGAAAGAATAAACTTCTGACTAAAACCAAGACACAAATACAAATGGTTAGGTAAAATAATGAAGCCAATTTAAGATATAAAAAGTAAGTTCAGTAAAGAGAAACACTGAAAAATTCAAATGAAATGAATTTGTACATAAAAATTATAGTAAATCAAATAAAAAACTGGGTTGAAATTCTTATCAAGAAAATACATTATATAAAAGACAGAATAGCAAAACTTGAAGATAGAGGATAGGAATTAGTTTTTTCAGAGAAAAATATAGATTTTTCAAAACAAACCTTTTATGAACATAAAATTCAGAAACTTTGGGAAACAATGAAAAGTCTGAACCCATTGGCACAAAAAGAGAATAATTCTAGATCAACAATGTAGAATATATTTCTTACAATAAAGGTGTTGCCTTTATCAGAGATGTTTCCCATGACAGCAGATAGCACTTAATTCAAAATCCCAAAATATGCAAAAATAAATATGAGACTAAGTGATGATTGCATGTTCTGCCCAAATGGGAAGGTGCAATATCCCCGATCTAACTCTTAGAGAACATTGTGGAAGAAGGGGTAGAAACAAGGTAATACTCAGAAGATAGGAAGATGGGCTATTGCATCTTCTTAGAATGGTACAGGCATTTCAAAATGTAACTGTGCTCAAGGGACATAGCAAAAGACAAAATGGGAGGCTTATAAGAATGAAGGATGGATACACAGCACAACGGTGTCTTTGAGAAAAAACATGGCGATTGCACTAAAAAAACTCTATGTATTCATTGCTATTTGTGAAAGATAATGTTTGACCTATCAACATTTCATCATGGAAGAGGCTATTATAATATCACTTACTTTTGTGGAATAGCCACAGATACAGTCTTTCTTTGACTGAATAACTTAGCACCTATGCTCACAGAAGTAACTCCAATTAAGCATAGTGGGTTACACACAAAATGATGATGACTTGTTGAAAAGAATGGTGTCAAGGGGAGGCGTAGAGTGAGGGTTTCTATTGCTGACATGATAAATCACGACAAAGGCAACTTTAAGAGGAAAGTATTTATCTGATTGCCGTATCATAGTCCATTGAGAAAAGTGAAGACAGGAACTCAAACAAAACAGGGAACTGGAGATAGGATATGGTACATAGGCCATGGAGGGATTATGCTTATTGGAATGCTCCCTATGCCTTGTTCAGTCTGCTTTCTTACAGAATCAAGGACAACAAGCCTAGAGAAGTCATGACCCACAGTAGCGTGAGCCCTCCCCATCCATCACTAATTGATAAAATGCCCTACAGCTGCTTTTTATGCAGGTAATTGTCTCAGTTAGGATTTCCACATCTCAGATGACTCTAGCATGCATCACATTGACATGAAACTAGCCAACACAGGTATGAAGGATGACATTTTCTAAAATTAATTATAAAATATAGTAATTGTCAAATAATCTAAAATGGGAAAAATACCAAAAAAGCAGGAGAAAATATTTCCTTGCATAATATAACACAACAGGCCATGTTTTTATGGTGGTAACATCTAGATCTGTTACTTTGCTTCAAAATTCAAAATTGTATAATTTGGATTTATTTATACTTCTCCAAAACTTCATTTTGATGGTTGTGTAAAACAAATAAAAGAGGTCTTCTAAAGAATAGGAAAAACAATATATATAATGTAGACAATGAAGGAATTGTTCTGTTGTATCTATGATTGGAGAAAAGCTGTCAAATGATGGAAAATTGGTAATCTCATCAGATGTGGCAGTCAGGGAAAGTGGTTTTCAGGCTATAGTGATTTCAGCTGCTTCTCTCTCCATTCTTGTAGGAGGCTGCTTGGTTGTTTCCACTGCTGAGCCCCAAAATAACCACACAGAAACTGTATTAATTAAATCACTGCTTGGCCCATTAGGCCTAGCTTCTTATTGGGTAACACTTACATCTTAATTTAGCCCATTTCTATTAATCTGTGCATCGCCACATGGCTGTGGCTTAATTGCGAGTTTCTGGCATGTCTATTCCCAGCAGCAGTTATATGGCATCTCTTGACTCCACCTTCTTTTTCTCGGCATTCAGTATAGTTTTAACTCCCTAGCTTTATTTAACCCTATCACAGGCCAAGGCAGATTCTTTATTAACCAATGGTATTCACAGCATACAGAGGGAAACCCCACATCACACCATCAAAGCATCTGTTAACTCGGTGCCTTCATTTGGTCTTTGACAATGTCACACCAGCCTTGGTGACTTCTGCTGACATTTTCTGTAACTCCTTTAACTGGTTGTTTGTTCCAGGCAGGTTCTCATTCCATCCAGGTAAAAGTAAAAGTGGATTGTTAGTATTGACAGTGTGCCTAGGAACTTCATCTTGGTCAAATCGTTGCTTTACTCTAGAGCAGGAGGGAAGACTACTGGATCACTAAGACCTTTTCCCTTACTTCATTCTAGAATTCCATGAGTCAGAGGGCTTGCCATGTGAGTCTCAGTGTATAACTTAAGTAGAGCCAATAGTCTAATTGTCTACACTGACTCATCACTTCTCAGCGGACTCATAGATGGGTGCAAGTATATAGTTGAAAGGACTTGTGATTATCTCTTTTTACAGTTTATTTTAAGGTGATTTATAATCTCTAGCCCAATGTATACAAGGGTGTAAAAATAGGTTTCAGGACACAGGAAACTGGAATTCACCAAGTACATACTGGAAAGAAATAATAACCCTGTACTTGGTATTTATAGATCATATAATCCATATGTAAGATGGGAAAGAATGTGTCTGAAGAAGAAAGAAAATTCAAAGATGAATTTACAGATATGTTTAATCCAAATAGAAGGTTAAATGGTTCTAGAAGTTAAAGAAATTGAGGATAGTAAAAAGGACATTTTAGGAAAAATGATAAGTGAAAGTTTTATTGCAATAGAATAACTCGAAATCACAACCCTTGTCAATGTTTGATACACTATGTAATAATTGGATTAGTTTTTCATCTGTATTTAAATGAAAAATTAACTCAGAGACAGTAATTTATTTATTTATGTGAATTAGAGCAGAAGTTAACACAGGGTGTATGTTCAGTAAATATATTTGAATAAATAAATGAATAGTGATTAGTAATTTAAAATCCATTAAGGGGATGAATATTCTAGACAGACATCAGTGATACTGCACAGTATTTCATCCTAGAAATAACTCTGGGATATTTTGATATCACTTCGTACACATAAGTTATATATAAAGAAGAGATTTCTAGGTGATAAAATGCCCCAGTTAGGAAAGTTAGTTACTTTTCAAGGGTGAGTGCATGACCCAGGCTAAACCCAATCAAGTTCACTCCTGCTTCCACTCTATAACTCTACTTTTTATTCACATAATAATGCTTCTGAAAAAGCCCCCTGCAAAAGAAAAATGTAATTCTCACTAAAGAACACTTTGGAAAGGGGGTTTTCTTTTATACTAGCTGTGGATTTAGGTAAATGGCAAAACAAGACACATCAGAAGGGCATAGCTTTGGGACTGTGTCCAAATAGGGCAGAGATTTGCTTGAGCCCATGGTGACAGAGCTTTTTGTGGTTCTCAATTCCATGTTATTTCCCCTGAAAATTGTCCAGATACTTTTACTTGTAGTGTTCTGGGCTGAAAAAAAAATATAAACCGTTCAGTATTTCTTCTTCTCAGCATGTGAGAGTAGAAGAGAATTTTAATTTTGAGTAAAAAATATGATCTTTTTTAAAATTCCACTTTCAAAACAGGAATATTTACTCCAAGGACAGCTTAATCATTAAGTTGAACAAAACTGCCCCAATTCTAATTGATTCTACCTTTCAATAAACAGCTTTATTAGAAACTGAAAAGAAGAAGGAAGCTAAATTTGGGTTATAATATTCATTGCTGTTTTAAAGACAGACTGTATGGTAAATGCATAGACATTTAAGTTTGTACTAAGGAAAAGCATTTTTGTTGACAGCTGTTAATATGTTTACACAGATTTGTGAACTCTGGCAAATAAAATTCATGAAAATATTGTGTTATTAAAAGCACGTGATGTGATAAATGTTTGGTTTCTCAAAACAATTAACAAATTTTACAGGGGTAGAAAAATGGCACAGAGGTGAAAGCAATTAATTCATAAAACTGACAACCTAAGTTTGGTTCCTGGAACACACAAGGACAGAAAAAGAAAAATGACTCCACAGAGCTGTCTTCTGACCTCCACAGGTGCACCATGGCACACGTACCCAGAAACATCAATGATAGTCATAAATAAATAAGTGATGACAGACAGATAGATGATAGATGAAAGATAGATAGATAGATAGATAGATAGATAGATAGATAGATAGATAGATAGATGATAGATAGATAGATAGATAGATAGATAGATAGATAGATAGATAGATAGATAGATGGGGATGGATAGATAGATAGATAGATAGATAGATAGATAGATAGATAGATAGATAGATAGATAGATAGATAGATAGATAGATATGTGTAGCTAGATTACTTCATAACATTAAATTCAAATGAAATAGTGGATTAGGAAAAGATGAAAATTTAATCAAGACTAACATTGTTCAACACAGAACATGATATCAGTTAGCAGAAATGACATGCAATCCTTACTTCCACACATGAGGAAAATGATAGTGAGTAAGGAGAGTGCTATATCCATCCTTCAAAGTGGCTCTAGTGGACCCACCTGTTCTGATTTTGGAACCCCACTACCCAAATGCACCAATATGACTTACTAGTACCCATTTACTCTGTAAAAACCCAAAGGAAATATCAAAATGCCTATTAAGGGCATTGCTTAGAAGCTACACATCTCTGCAGTCATAATGCCATCCAAATCCACAGGGTTCTAGCAGCCTTATATTATAAATTAAATGACTGAGCTTATTGCATATTTTCCCCACGGGAGATTTTAACAAATTAAAATAATAAAGCACAAATGAATCAAACTGACCATAAATGGTTTTGTTTCATTGATAGAAAGATGATGATGATGATGGTAGACAGACAGACAGACAGATCAATCGATAGATAGGTAGGTAGATAATGCATAGACAATTGGTGTTTAAATAACCACATACACATATACATATGTGTTGATAGAAATACATATATGTGCCATCATGTAGAAACTTACTAAGTTACACACAACTAGATATGGTTCAAATTGTAATTTGAAGCCCTCATAGACAACCGTTAAACAAAATGAAATTTTGTATTTAACTAAATTAATAAAGAAAATTTTAAGTCCGAATAATCTTGAGACATACTGGAGCTTCATATTATATATAGTAAAGTCTAACTTTAAGTAGTTTTATACAAAACAAAAGACAATGACTCATTAACTGTTTCTCAAAAGAGGTCCTCAGGCTTTTCTTTGATTTCAACCATAAATGGATCATTAAAATATAATATATTTAGCCTCAAATGAAATTAATTCTAATGATGGAGCAGCAAATTCCTTGCCTTGAACACACAAGGCCTGAATTGGGTTGGCAGTACTGAAATTAACTGTGTATATCTACTTTTAAAGGATTTTCAGTTGGCAGTCTTAAAAATAAGCTTTATTTATCTCGTTATGTACCTTACTAAAACAACTGTAATGGGTTTTATCTTTACAATAAAAAAACTTGGTGATTTTTCAAAGGTGGTTTAAGTTTGACATTATTGGTTTAAGATATGCTACATGTTAAAACAAAATGACTGAGTAAAGTCCATGTTAACATGAGTCCAAGACAAGGTGGCACATGTCAGTGTTCTGCCAGTGAGCCTTGCTCATGGGTGATGACTCACTTACTGTGACAGTGGACAGAAGAAACTATTCTGATTTTCTAAGAAATTTACTTTATGTAATTTAAATTTCTGTATTCTAATTTACTTGCACAGAAGTTTGAAATTAAAGCATTCCTTCTCACTATAGATAAACTGAAGATGCTTCTTCGTAAATATGTTCCAGTTTGGGTCAAAAGCCCACACTACTTAGCAAAAACTGTCGGGCAAAAGGCGAGAGAGCTTGATCCCAAGCAGCTTGTCTAAAACTGGCCTTGCTGGTCTCACTACATTGAGTTTTCACTAGCTGATTAGTACCCAGCATGCTTGTCGATCTCCCTTCATATTTAACTAGCCTGTTGATACCTTAAGTTACATTATGTTTTCATGGTTCCCATGTCCAAGCCAAGCCTCTTGTAGTCCTCTTTGGCATTTTCCTCTATCAATCTCTTATTTTAAGCTGAAAACCGATGAAAACATAGTGTAGTCAGAACATTCGTCAGTATTTTCCTCTCACACTTTACTATTAAAAGAAAACTATGAGAAATGAAGAGGAAGTAGAGAGAAAGTCTTTGTCTCTTTGCAGAATAGATCCAAAGCAGACATTATCATGCAAATGAGAACTACCCATTCAAACGACCGCCGCTATATATTTTCTCCAGCACACTGCGGTTCTACCTCATTGAGCATCTCACATGTACTCTGTGGGAAAGAGTTATTACCCTACTTTGGATCTGAGCTGCATTCAGATGTGCCTGATACAGTATAAAACATGATGTTTTAAGGGTTTTAAAATAATACATCATATGACCTTGAAATCTTGCCCTGATTAAAGAAATGAAGAAATTTTTACAGTCTCTTCTGGATCCATTGCTTTTGACCATGATAAGCACTTAAGATGCAGATTAAGGAGGAATACAGCTCTCAGGACTGACTTTGCTTGAAATCCCAAAGACACTGTGTTACACATCCTATTAAAGAATCTCTGCCATTCTGTCAAAGTCAGATTTCAGCTCAACCTGTATAATAGCAAAACCTCTTACGACCTGTGCTCCTTAAGTCTAGGACAGTGTTTATTATCAAAGAAAAAAAAATGTCAAGAGTTTTACAGTGAAGTGCTGCACAGGGAACGACTTAATTTTCTCTCTATTTAAAACTAAATGTCATGGGGAAAATGGCCTAAGCACGGGCATTAGGAGAGTTTCAGAGGCATTTGAGGTTAGACTCAAGAACCTGTAGGGAATATAAGAAGGGAGTTGAGAGTTAGTGATGGTCATTACCAAAGTGTTTCCTAGATTTCCTAAAAACGTGTATCAGCTGTGCAAGCAAAGGTAGAAGATAATTAAGATGCTCCACACTGAGGTGTCTGTCCTATGTCATACTTCTTGTGTGACATACAGGGTCATTTGGAAAGTAAAGAAGAAACCAACCAGCCCTGGGATGAGCCAGCCCAGTCAGTAAAACTTTGAGTACATTCTCAATGCTCTGAACAAAGCAGGCAAGAATAACTACCCAAGATTCCATATTACAGGAGTAAGCAAACAAGTATTTCTGTCAAGAAGTCACACTTTCCACCAAAACTCCTGCAAGGATGAATAAATGAGTAAAACTTTAAAAATTGTGAAGTTAGAATGTTACAGATCCAAAGTCTACTTAGAATTCATACTGGTCTGTCTTTACTTCTCCAAATAGCCATCATTTGCCTACTTCTGTGTTTACCTAACCTCATGTGGCTAACAGATAAAACCATTTGGAATTTACTTACTTAACATAACCCTGATTTCAATCAACTAAAATGCTAAACATATCATCAGACAGCATTTACTGCCTATAGCTGACATTCCCCTTGATTTGTTATTACCCATCTAATTAATGTTTTCACCAATATATTTGAAACAAGTCTTGTATGACTGTCCTTGTATGTTACTGGAAAAAAAAATTTATCAACATGTTATGACATGGAATGTGAAGTAATCTAAATCTGTGTTCTCAGACCATGGTCATGCTTGGCTTCAGAATAAACTATCTCTTTTCCCCTTTGAGATGAGAGCTGAAATTTTTGGTAACACAGGGTTTGCTCCAAGAGCATAGTATCAGAATATGTTCTGTTCCTTTAACATATGAGACCTCTTACAGGTACCGAGGCCATGGATGCTTTCCTCAATAGGAACTGTAAGGACTAGGCTCTCTCACTGGTTCTCCTAGGTTTAGCATGAGATGCTTGAGCAGCGTGTGCACTACCTCTAATACCATGCTCCGTCAATGGGGAGGGAATGAAGGTTTATTATTATTATTATGATGATGATGATGATGCTAGTTGTCACAGGTGCAAGTACTTCGTTGTAGTAATACAAAGCTGACTAACAATGTTTCAAGCAACGTGTTTGAAAAGTGATCTGATTTACAACTTTCTTTGTTCTGTTACTAAAAAAAAAATGTCAAACTGTTACTATTTAAGAACGTGTGATTTGAGGTAACCTAAATCTGTGTTTTCAGACTATGGCGAGTCATACTTGATTTCAGAATAAACTCTTAGCCTCTGCCCTACTCAGACTTGAGATGAGACCTGCTAATTCACCACATATCAAAGTGTGACCATGAACTTCTGGTCCTCCAGTCTCTGCCTCCCTATATAAGGATTATAGGTGTGTACACCAGTTATTTTCAAGAATTTTACTTTTAATGGATTTCTCAAGCAGGTTTCTCTTACTTCAATATTTTTCCTTGTATATAATAGGATGTATACTTAATCTATCTTTTAAATTTGCTTATGTCTAGAGCTATTCTTGTTAAAACTTGAATTTGTCTTTAAAAGGCACAAATTATTTCTTTTATTTATTCTGACTTCCCTTAGTAAATTTTTATTCTTTTTAGATCATAGTCCTTTCTCAAAACAATTTGGATATGTCTAATTTTTGTGTCTGCTGACCTTTTCTTGAATTCTATTTCTGTGATATAAATTTGTTTTACTTGCTTATTCATTTGTTTGTCTGGAAAATTGTGGAAGAGCCATGTGCATGTATGCCTGAGAAGCAGGTGCTTTTCCGTGGTTGCCTTTCTCCTCCTCTGGGGGTCTCTGTCATGTGACCACGCTGAGTCCCTCAACTCCAGGTGCTGTGCCTAGGCTCAGCCTGCCTGGTTAAAGCGTGTTATGTTTTATTTATCGATCTCGTTCAACACAAATGTCATCTGAGTGAGTGGATACCTTTCTCCTTAGCTGAAATGAACACAAGCTCAGGACTGGTATTTGAACAGTTTCATTGTAGCCTCCTCCAAGAAAAGGCATACGGAGTTTTCATTCTCATTATCTCACAGGCTGTCGCTTGGCACACTGCTGTGCCTACCTCCCCATAAATCCTCAGCTGTTGTCAGCTGCTCTTGCTTCCTCAGAAATTATGCTCCTATCATTCCTTTTCTGTGATTTATCTATTATTATTTTTTTTATTTTGCTACAGCCTCAAAGGATAAACAAAATTATTAGAATATTTTCTTTAAAATTACACTTTTCACTCTACGAGATATGTGAGCACACTGTACTTTGACAAAATATAAAATCTTTTTTTAATTTTTTATTCATTTTGCATACCAACCACAGTTCCCCCTCCTATCCCTCATCCTGATCCCCACCCCGAGCCTTCCCCCCTCAAGCCATCCCCCATCCAGTCCTCAGAAAGAGTAAGGCCTCCCATGAAGAATCAACAAAGCCTGGCACATTAAGTTGAGGCAAGGCAAGACCCAGCTCCTCCCTGCTGCTTTAAGGCTGAGCAAGGCATCCCACCATAGCAAATGAGATCCAAAAAGTCACCTCGTGCACCAGGGATAGATCCTGGTCCCACGGCTAAATTACAGACTGAGAAGGTTATTATAAAAGAAATTTCTTTTAAAAAAAAATCCTATTTAGGATATAAATAATTAACATAATAATTTTAGCTTCAGATCAAATGATTCTAATTTGTTAAACATGGAACACTAAAACTTTATCTTCAAAGAATACCTTAAACTTATATTGCTAAATATATTTCTCAAAGATACATTACAAGAGTCAGTAGGACTGAGTAAGTAGGATTGGTACCTAAGTTCAGTAATTTGCCTAGAAGATATGTAGATTCATGTAGAAAAATGTATATATAAGGTTTGCTAATACTCTGGGGATTTTTTTTCAAAATTTTAGCTGAAGATTCTTCTTTGAGACAAATGTTTATAATGTTCACAAATTTTTATGATGAACTGAGAAGTGGAGGAGATGCTGCTAGGAACTGCTGAGGTGGTTAGGTCATGAAAAGGCAGCCTGCAGAATGAGACTGATGCCCTTATAACTAAGACGCAAAAAGCCTTCTTCCCTTTCCACCATGGAAAGACACAGTGCGAAGCCACCTCCTATGAACCAAAAAGTAGGATGTCACAGAAACCTAGTTAGTTTTTATACTCAGAAGTACTGTTTCTACCATCTCTACTCTCCCCACGTTAGCAGCGCTAACACACTGAGATAGAGTCTAACTAAACAACACATACGGTGCCATAAAAGCTGTAGAGAATATCCAGAGTAAGCAGATAGACAGATATGCTAGTATATTCTTAACTGTGATCTTCCTAACAATATATTCCATCATTTATTATACTATATTTACAAAGCACAATGTTTTAAAAGGTGACAGGCACAGTTTAATCTTATACAAAAGAAGAGTCATATTTTGGCAGTATGCTATCTCAAATTCAGTTTTACTATAGTTCTTCATTCTTCAAGATTACACGTTTAGGCTTAATTAACCCACTTTTATTAAGGTGAACATCTGAAGTTTGACTCTTTATGCATAATGCTAGCAATTTACTGGATATCATTTGTGCTTCAAGTTTTAGCAATTTTTCCATGTTTGGAAAGACTCTGTAAGCTACTATGCTATTTTGCAAAATAATACATATTTATTTAAACAGAAACCTTTGATTTTATACTTACACCGCAAGTTCCTAAGGTATAAAAAATACTGAACACCCACCAATCAAAATTATCAAATGAATATTGCTTTCAGTTTGCCCTAGAAAAGAGAAAGAAGCATTGTTGTACATTATAGAATTTTATGTTGCCAATAATACAATACCAGAGACCGGGTTAGTTAGGTGAAAAAAGAAATTTATTTTGCTCCATTACTCTGGCACACAACAGAGGGCTGCATCTCAGGATGACTTTCTTGATGGCAAAACCCTGCGGTAACTCAACATCATATAACAAGGGGAAAGGGGTACACGTTTGCATCCTGTGTCTCTGTTTACTTTTAATCATGTCAGTATCCAGTAGGACTCCACTCTCATGACCTTATCAAACTTCATCCCTCCTCAGAGCTCGCCCTCCCATCTCTACAACACAGAGTTGAATTATGTTTCTAACCTTTAACAACTCAAAATGGGAACAACACTCTAACATGACTTTCAGAGGGCATGAACCATGTTCAAATCATAGCTAACACATAGCTTTGAAATCTTTCAAATCCATCATGAATATGTTTTAGTAAGAAAGCATTCTAACTGATTTGTTTTGCTAACAGAATAAAATAGAAAAATAAAATTTTCTCATATTTGTCTTGACAATTATTAAGAACAAAATTACCCATTCTTATAAATCTATATTGCAAATTCTACTAAAACTATGCAATAAAACACAAATTTTTATATTCTATAACTTTGCATACAATTTTCAGAAATATAAAGACTAGTGGAGGCCAGTCAAACAAAATCATATAATAAGGCTACACAAATGAACCACAACATTTATATATGCCCTGTTTTTTAGAATGTAGCATGTTAGAATTACAAGCAGGTTTTAGGGAAACAAAAAAGTAAAAGCGCATCCAGAATGCACAGCTTCTAAGGAACACTCAGTCCACCCATTACTGAAAGTGTGTCACTTTCTGAAAGGACCCCATTTTAAGTAATGAAAGTCCTTTATAATGATTATGTTCTTCTCTTGAAGCACTGAGTAAAAACTATGTAAGAAAAATATCAGTATTTGATTGGGGGAACTTTTGTGCTTTTTTTTTATTTGTTTTTACTGTCTGCATGGTTTTATTTTTAGAAAAGACTAGTCCTAAATGTATCACAAGTTGCATCACTGATAGAACCATGGATCTGAGAACATTAATCTTCAAAAAGCTCAGTCAAGTCCAGACACATGAGCACTCTCTGTAACGGAGAAGGATTCTGCAGGTCTTAATATCTGGGTTCTTTGCAGACAGAAGCTCATTATCCTGAAAGCACCTTTTTTTCCTAAATAACCAGAAGTTAATATTAAATAAAAGAGAAACTTGGGTGGTAGAGCTTTTAAAATTCTACCTTTTTTTTTTCATATATCCCTCATATACTACATCAACAAGACCTATTAAAAAGTACTGGATATAGCAAGATTTACAGAGTTTAATATAATAATGCTTTAAGCAAATAATGAGTTATGATGCTAAATGCCATACTAAGTGATTCATATGCATAAATAAATTTAATTATTACCAAGAAAAACCCATAGGATTCAGAAATATGCAGTTGGTTAGCCAAGTTAACTGTGCTGACAAAAGATTTAAAGATGTATTACTTATAATAATCAAAAATAGAGGTTTTTCTAATGATTAGTTCACCATGAATTTATAAATATTTGCATTATCATAATTTCCATAATATAAATTCAGAATAAAATTAAAAATGGCCAATGATTATGTACTGCTTATGTGCCCTATCAGTTTGCATGGTTTCTGATACTCTTTATTACTACATTCATTTAAATCCCAGAAATAACATTTTTAAACCATACTAATCATTAATGGCATAAATACAACCACAATAAAATAAATTACTTCTCAATATGTCATTTCATGTTCGTAACCTCTAACTCAACATCTATAGTTCATATAAATATAACATTTGAATCAGAATACAATTTGCATTATGTTCATTACATATGTAGCTGTTAAGGGGGTTTTATATGTGATTGTCTGCTGTGGGATAATGGTCTTGTACCCTGTAAAGATTAGTCTCTGGTATTTAATAAAAACATGAATTGGCCAGTTTTTGCCAAACAGAAAGTGAAGGCATGGTGACCAGAATAGGGGAATTCTGGGAAGAGGAAAGGTTTAGTCTCCAGTAGTCAAGATAAGAATGCCTCACTGCTAAAAGGTACCAAGTCACATGGCTAACACAGACAAGAATTATGTGTTAATGTAAGATATAAGAGTTAATTAATAAGAAGCCTAAGCTAATAGGCCAACCATTTTTTAATTAATGTGGGCCTCAGTCTGTTTTTTAGGTCTGAATGGCTATGGGACTGGGCAGGACAAAAACCCCTGTGAACAATTTTCTGCTATTTAAACCATAACATAATCTCAGTGGATTCATAAAAATTAAGTAAAATAAGGTAAACATAAAGAAATGCAGTTGTTCTTGAGTAGAAGGAGGAACTCAGATATCATTGAAATCATTTGAACTATTACCACACAGGATTCCTAATTGAAGAAAGAATGGGGTGCCCTGTCACTGTGGCAAAATAATAAATCTCTGAGGGTTTATTATCTTTAAGTGATTAGTCTCTTAAATATTTATTTCTAATAATGAAATAATACATTGTAAATCATGAAAAAATACAGAGAGTAACTATTCCAGCATCAAAGCTATTCAACATGAGTACCCAAGACTACCTGATGGGTAGAGGTACTCACCACCACATTGGACAACCTGAATTCAGTACCCAGAATCCATGTGGCAGAAGAGGGTCCTCTGACCTTGTGCACCTCTGCACACAAACACATTCATTCACAACAAAAAACAAATAAATAAACATATTAGCATCTGCCAAATATTTTATGTGGATTTAAAAGCCCAGGAATGAATGGGCCTTTTAAGAAAAAGTTCCTGAGATTCTCTAAATAAACCATCTGGTAACATCAATTCAAAGTCTCACATTCCAAAAAATATACTTTGGTCCTCAAAGAACATGGCTAAATAACTGAAATAGATTTACAGGATTACAATAGCAAATCTCGCGATTGTGAGAAATTAGTTCTTTGATAGTACCTGAAGGAGCAGGGACTTCTCACTGAGAAAAAAACACTAGGCCAGAAGTTTAAACACAATGACAGAAAATTAAAAATACCCAGAGTAAACTAAGAGACTGCTGGTGTTTATGCCCACACTGAAATATTCTTCGCCAGCATTACATCCCCAGATGCTCCAAACCATACTATTCTTTCTCTGCACTCAGACATGTATGTCAAAATTGAGACTTTGGTGAACAAAGGAATTAAGAATAGACAGTGCTTGTTAAAAATTATCTATATTTGAGAAATAAATTTTGATTCCAGGGGTCATAGATGACATAAAAAATGTGTATTTTTAGCAGGGGTTAAAAATGATATTAATAGATTTGAAGTGAAACCTAGTTAAATCCCTACCCTGTAGTATCTTTTGTAACCTTGAAGAAATTAATTTACTCCAAATTACATTACTTAAAAATTGGACATGAAAGTCTGGAGGATATTTGCGGATGATCACACTGTTTGCTGAGTAGAAATAAAGAGTAATATTTCATAAGCTGAGTACAGGCTTTGTTTTCTCCTAACCAGAAACAATTCCTAATTATAAAGACAGATTCTATTGATAAGGTTAAAGGTCTGAAACAAACATATGAAGATGTGTATATATATTTGTGTGTGTGTGTCCCAAACCTCCCAAACCTCCACCACTGGAAAAAAAAAAAAAGTCACACACTTTAGAATCTTTAAAATCGAGTCTATGTAATCTGAGGTCGATCTTTCTGAGTTTGGGGCCAGCCTGGTCTACAGAATGAGTTCCAGGGCATTCAGGACTATGCAGAGAAACCCTATCTCCAAAACTAAAATAAAACAAATTAGAAGTAGTTCTAAACGGTACTGTATTGTGCCTGTAACTCGTACATTTAAGAAGTTTTCATAGGAGGATCGCTGCAAGTTTCAGCCCGGTCTGGTCTACATGTGAGTTCCAAGCAATCATGAGCTGCAGTGTGAGCCACATCTCACAAACAAACAAGAACACACCCCTCAAAACTTTCAAACAAGGAAACAAAAACCAAGAAAAACTAGAGCAGTAGAGCAGAAAAGTGGTGGTCATGGGATTCTAACCACTGCACAAAAGGGTATCGTGCTGGACCTAATATCTTCAAATGCAGTTGAGTTTTCTGCCGCATCTGTGATCCTTTAATTTGTTTGTAGAGGATGGAGTGTTGGCTCTACAGAAGACAGTTGAGCAAGTGTAGCTGAAAGGGCCAGATCTTCTCAAGGTCATAGAGTAAATTTCAAGGTCACCTTACAAACTAAGCTGTTACGGTCTTGTTGGTAGTGTTCTACAGCATACTCTTAGAAGAAACAGACAGAGCATTTTCGTTGCTCACTGAGAGTATTTTCTCAGTTCTTTTTGCTTTCTTCTTTTTACTCACCCTAATTTTAATTTTATTTTTTTAGAAGATGAAGACACTGTATGCATCATTTTAAAAAGAAAATATATTTATAAACACCGCTAACACTATACACTTTAAAATACCCTTATCTCAGAGCAGTTCAATGTTAACAGTTACCTAGTAAAATATTGGTAGGAGAATTCTGCTCGGCCTTGCTAGGCTTCCTGCAACTGCAATATTTGTTGACTGCTGCTATAAAATGATGCTACATTGCTTCTGCATCGATGGAAGATGCTTTGAAACAATAAACGCCAGAAGCAATTCCATGCATAGATGAAGAGTTTCACCCTTTTACTCTTTCAAGGAAGGGCAGGGCAAGCCAGATGCTCTCTGAGTTTCTCTGACTTCATCTGACATTCAGTAGAAAGTGGGTTTGGTGTTGGCACTAGACAAAATGACTAATCCCGAAAGCCAGAAAACTATGAGCTCTGATAGTAAGCTGTATTGGGTAGATCAGTAAAATACCTTCGCTGCTTTAGTGTTGCATACAGGGCTGAGAGTGAAAGGTTGTCAAGTTTCTTGAGGTCTAGAAACGTTATCTGCTACGTACACTTCCCACAATTCTTCATCTCTACTACATAGTTTATTTATTCTCGCATGTGTATCCAGATGGTTGTCTGAAAAATGAGAATAATTCTGTAAATTGTAAGTGCTGCATTATATTAGAATGTACAGTTTCAAAGCGTGTAAAATTAAAAAGTGGGACCTAAACAGAGATGTACTCAGTACCACAAGGTAATCAACTTTTGCAGTAAGTGAGGTCTCTGTCCGCAGACTTTCTCATCTTAGAAAGTGTTTATCAATCTGAAATTGATTGATGGCTAGTAATTATGCACTATTTTCTCTTGATGGACATGAAATATGTTTTGAAGTATTAATTTATTTGTGAAAGAAACTTTGAAAAGAATCTTAACAGCTTATGGCTTTCTGGAGTGTTTTTAATAATGTGATGACATTGGAAGAAATGAATTTAACCTTTCCTCATTTAGCTCTTGCAGATTGGGATCCCATGGTCCCACTCACAAGCCCTAGAAATGGAGAAAAGAGGTATTATCCCACGGAGTTCCCTGGGGAGTTGTTTTAATAGAACAGAATCATGACTGATGAAGTCATTTTCCCATAAATGTTCACAGCTCGCTCTCATGGAATGGCCACGTTTGCCATCACCATTGCCTGTAATGTTATAATCAGTGTTAACACAGGGAGCGTGTACAGTGAGAGAGGCAGAGTTTTGCTTCTGTTGTTAACTAGGCTTACTATTACAGTTTCCTCGATTTCCTAAAGGATTCATGTACATAATCGTGTAGCTGCTAAACTGCTGGGAATTGAAGCTATTCTGCATTTGGAAGCATTAGCCTCTGCCAACGCAAAAACTACACAAATTACTGCCTGACTTCCCACTCTTTGAAAACTTCTGAGCTCTTAGCTTCGTGGATGTGTATTGTCATATAGAAGGGATTTGGGCAATTACCTTTTTAACTGGAACATTACAGTAACAATTGGAGCAACAAAGGCCTCCATGTGGGCTTGTTCAGGTTTTGTTAATTTTAGTTGTTTGAATAATTTTATTCGACTTCTTACACTTATCACACTACTAACCTATAAACAGAACCCATCCATCTCATACAATAAAACTCATTTGAACTACGTATATTATAATTCCCACTTTTACTTATGGTAAAAAGTCTATGCCATCGAGGTAGACATTTATTCAATATATGAATAAAATGCAGAGATGAGGGGAGGTATAATTATAGATCACTTGTGGTCCCACTGCCTGGAGGGAACGATGGTGAATATTTTGACTAATTTACCTGCCTACTCCATAGAATCCTATTTCTGTGGCTGGTGTATGCATTTATTGTTGTTAAATTTAATGAATAACTAAATGCATTTATACGTGTCTTAACTTTTTTAAATATGTAGCTACTATTGAACATTCCTACCATCATGAAATCAGAAATTAACTTTATTTATTTATCATTGTATAACTCTGCTGGCATAGCATCTAGTACCCAGCATATGTGCATTAAATAAATTGTGTGCCCAATTTTAATCTGAATTTTAATTTAAAGCAGTAAATTAAACTTTCGTGACTAACAGGGAGATTTTCAAAATGACTTTAATGATTTTGGAATTCTATAAACATTTCTATGGTCAGGAACTTTTTTTTAGATCTCCATTATTCTCTGTTTACCTGAATATTAATGTACCTTGATATACTTAGTTTCTATACTCATGGTTATCTTTCTTAAATCAATATATTTCATAATTCCAAGATGTAGGTGTGATCATCATGCATCAATTTCCACACTGTTACAACATCACAGAAATACAAGTGAAGAGCCAAAATTCCCTCCTTTTCCCTCCACACCCCCTAGAAATTATCTCTGTGGAATGTGCAGGAGTAGTCAGGCTGAAACAAGTTTATCTATAAAGACTTGTGAGAGATTCTATTTACCAAGCAAAAGGGAGGAAATTGAAAATATGTCTGATTGAAAAAAAAGAAAAATTACATGACTAAAAACAGAGCAGAATTGGGTTTTTACAACTATACTCTTGAAGACTAGGCATGCAAGAATTCCTATAGAATAGGAAAGAGAAGATTGGTTAGAGTAATAACAATTAAACACAGCAGCATTCAAGAGTGACAGATTGGATCCAAATTTAGGTAAGTTAGGAAAGTACTTAATACCGTACAAAAAATTTCTGCCTGTACACATACAAACACAAAACCAAAAGACACACACACACACACACACACAGGTGCATACACACACACATCATTCACGTAATTGCAAAATTATATATTTCTTTACCCCAATCATGTTTTTTCAAAAAATATTTTTAAGAATACTGGATAAATTTTTTGACTGATATGATGAGGAAAAAAGCTAAATCAAACAAATAAAAATGAAGAAAATCATAAATGTCTTTCTGCGGTAAAGTAATAACCACACATACCAAAAAGATGCTATTGTTTTCAGTGTCTTGAGTGTCTAACAATAGATTCTATTTTTTTTCATTCCCATGTTAAATACAAACAAGGCTTATGATTTGCCCAAGTGGTTACAGTAGCTACTTTCTGTTCTTGCAATAAAGAACCACTTCGAAAACTGACTTTGATAAAAAAAATTTGTTTTGATTTGTAATTCTAGTGCCACACACAGAGGCCCAAGTCTTCAAACTAAACAATAATCTATCACGGAAGGATTGGGTAGAGAGCTGATAACACCTGGAAGAAAAAGAATCAGCTGGGTTTTTTTTTTTTTTTTTTTTTTTTTTTTGGTTTTTCGAGACAGGGTTTCTCTGTGGCTTTGGAGCCTATCCTGGAACTAGCTCTGTAGACCAGGCTGGTCTCGAACTCACAGAGATCCACCTGCCTCTCCCTCCCGAGTGCTGAAGAATCAGCTGTTTTTAGGCTCCAACCTGCTCTGGTAAATGGCCCACACCCAGAAGTGTTTGGACAGCATTGGAGCAGATTGGTTATTATAACAAAAACCAAAAATGGAAGACGAAGTTGATGGAGAGAGAGGTGAGAGTGGATGTGGGCAGAGTTGAGAGGGAATATTATCAAAATGCATTGCGGGAAATTATGGGAAATTAAAAATAAATAAATAGATAGATGATAGATGTGAATAAATAAATAAATAAAAAGACATTATCAAGCTTGAACTATGAAGTGGCCTTGAAACAGCCACATATAGTGAGTACTAAGTAAAGTTTAGAAGTGTACTGTTCTAATCAAGAACGGAGACATGCCGAAAATATACTTAATATTTTCACAGAAATTATCACAAAATTACTTGTATGTTCAAAAACATTTCTAGATGTATATTTAGTTGCCCCTGACCGCCAAACTCATCAAAAACTATTTAGATCACAAGAAAGCAAATTCCAGTATTCAAAATTCAAAATTACAGGGCACAAAAACTAGCATCTAGTAGATTTTTAAAAATATAAATTATAGTAAACCGGTATTGGGCATTGGTAGTCACGATGTAAAATGCCCTGTAAGCCTAGGTCATTTTGTGAATGCAATAAGCGCAGGAAAATAGCTACCCCATGATCTAACGTGTTCAAAATTTGAAAGTACTGATGCCAGGAAAGTTTGGGATTTATGGTAATGGTTAGTATTAGCTGTCAGGGAAAGAGAATGCTGATCAATGAACACAAAGTTGCCGGAAAGTTGCAGAATTCAACTCTAGTGTACTGCTGTGTAATAGGGTTACTTGATAACAAGCAGGTACTGTATTTTCCAAAACTAGAGGATTCCAAAGGTTAGTGCTACAAGGAATATATAAACATTTGGTGTGGTAGATTTGATATAAGTATTTCACTTGGCATCAGTAAAATGAGGCATCACTGGTACTATGAGCAAGTTTTAGGTTTTTGCATAAAAGGTAAAAATTTTACTGATGTTTTTGATAACCAAGAAGTGAGACTGTGAAAGCAGAAGTGAAAAGAAAGTTGAATCGATCACTCATCACATATCCTGACAATGCACATAAATATAAATGTGAGTTTTCCCTTTCTCCAACGTAATGATAGATGAAGAAAATAAAAGTTACCTCCAATCTGAATTGGAAGCAGTTTTATGAGAAAGGTTGGCATTATAAAAGAAGTCTTAAGAGTTGTAGAATTTTAATTAGGCACGTAACTGGATTCATTACCTTAATGAGCATGTATTGTAATACACTCCATTGGCAATTAAAGGAGTGTGATTCTGATACTAGAGGTCATGTAGGTACAGTTAGAAAAATAATAAAAGGTGAACCTTACCAAAGAAAGCTCATCTAATTTTAAAACCATGGAAAACATATGAAGAGTGATCATTCTTATTGAAATATCTTTTACATAAAATAAGCATTTTAAATGACATTTGCAATTCTCCATTATATTAGAATGATTTGGAGTCCTCCTTAGTGTCATAAGCTAAGTATTTCAAACACACAGACTAATTCCTTGTTAATAGGTAAAACACAAAAGTATAAGCATTGTCTCTTTACTTATATGCATACTTTAGTGAAAGGTATTTGGACTCTGCTAGTTACTAACTATTGGATTTTATCATGCTATTTAAGCTTTCTCTACTTCAGCTTTTATCTATTATAGCCAGGAATTCATTTAAGATGATGTACAGCTAGTTCTGGGCACCGGCACCAAAGCTACAGAGAAACTCTGTCTCGAAACCCCCCCCCCCAAAAAAAAGATGATGTACAATTTTATACATATAGTAGTCAACGTGTTGTTTTGACACACATTAGGCTATCAAATAGTGAGGGCTAGAGTATTTTAAGAGCTTTAATGCAAAAACTATGCCAACCATTCCTTTATCTCAGACGCTATACCCAGTAGGTGTTTCCTGGGAACATCCCTCCATATGTAGGCCAGGGAAGCAGGTAGATTAACTGCAGCTGTTCACCTTCCTCCTTTCCTCCAAATCCAATCTCCCAGTCTCCCTGCTCCACTCCACTGCATTCCACCTCATGCAACCTCCCCTTCCTGATGCCCTCATTGTCAGTGTATAGCATAGATATTTTTCTTCAGCTTTCCCTATTCATCCCTTTATCTAGCCTACGATTCTAGTAGGCATTCCCTAGAAACTCCCAGTCAGTTCTGCCAGGGCAACAAGTAGGCTATTAAAGCAGGTAGGCCAGCTTCAGATCTTCATTCTCCCTCCTCTCCACCAAATCCAATCAGTCTTGACCCCTTCTGTGCAGGAGACTACCTGCTATGGCTTCTCTGCATTCTCTGCCTCTATTGCTTGGGAAATAAACATCATGGAGTTACACACTGCTTTCTCCACTCAGGTGGACCACTTCAAATAGCCCACACCTTTTAGCCCATACCCATTCCAAAGAATCAGCTCCCAATACCTAGAAACATATTGTACACAGAAAACCCAGCGGCAACAACTAGCACTCTCCCAGAAACCTTCTACACCAGCTAACACACAACTAGCAGACTCTCCTGAAAACCAGGGAGGACAACAGAAACCAAGAAACGAAATACCACACAACAAAGGCAAAACCAGATATCAGCACCTAGAATTAAAATCATCCTAAAAAAGATCCCTAGATATCACTGCAAAAACACAGTAATAGCCAAGATAACATGATTCAAATAGTGCTCACATACCCTGGGCCTTGAAAAATGCAACATGATTAAAGCATAAAATAAGAAACCTTAAAATATCTTTTAGACATATGATAGAGAATGTTATAAAGGAAAATAATAAATCTATTTTAAAAATATATGAATATACATACATTGAAACTAAATGAATAAAATAGTCTAAGACCTAGCAAAGAAAAGCTAAATTGAAATAAATAAATAAATGAAAATTTTAGAAAATTGAGCAACAATTTCAGAGGCAAGACTCACCAACAGAATACAAGACACTCAAGAGAGTATCTTGGGCATTAAAGATAGGACAGAAGAAGTGGATACAGCAGGCAAATAAAATGCTAAATATAAAAAAAATCTTGATGAATTAGACTTTATACCAGAGGTGCAAGAATGGTTTATCATACATAAATCAGTAAATATTGTGTACCTTATAAATAAACAAATATAAAAACAGCAGGCGATCTCATTAGATATGGAAATGGTCTTTGACAAAATGCAAAATACTTTAAAACAAAAGTACTGAAAATAAGAGAGGCAAGGGACATATCTTAGCATGGTAAAGACAGTTTACAGCAAACCTAAGGCCAACATGACCCTAAATCGAGAGAAACCAAAAGTAATTTCACTAAAATCATGACCAAGTCAAAGCTGTCCCATTTCTCCACACATATTTAATATAGTCCTTGACATCTTGGAAGATCAATAAGACAACTGAAGATGATCAAATGGATAAAAATAAGAAAAGAAGAAATCAAAGTATCTTTATTAGCACACAACACGATAGAATACATACGTGCCCCTAAAAATTCAACCAAGAAACTCCTACAGATGATGAACACTTTTATCAAAGACACAAAACACAAAATTAACTCAAAAGAAAAAATCAGTAGCCTTCCTATAATAAATGACAGTGGGACTAAGAAAGAAATCAAGAAAACAAAACCCTTCACAACAGCCCATTTTCTTTTTGAAAACTCTAACCAAGAAGGTGAAAGACATATATGGTTAAAAGCTGAAGGCACTGAAGAAAGAAATTAAAGGAGATATCAAAAGATGTAAAGACTTCTGATGCTCTTGGATAGGAAGATTAATATAATTAAAATAGTCTTTCTACAAAAAGTACTAGAAAAATCTATATATTAAATTCAACCCCCATCAAAATTTCAAAACAATTTTTCACAAAACTTAACATGGTATTTTTAAGTTTCATATGGACACACAAACACACACACACAAAAAAAAAACAGGGGAGGTATAAAAATCCTGTAAAATAAAACACAATGGTATTGGCATAAAAACAGACACTTGATCAGTGACATCTAATTGAAGGTCCACACCAAACCCACACACCAATGAATACCTGACTTTTGACTTTAAAAAAGCCAATTACACACTGGAACAAAAAAGAAAAAAACAGCCACATCAACTAATGCTGAACAAACTGGATAGATGCATGTGAAAGTATGCACATAAATCCCTTCTTAACACCCAGCACCAAAGCACAACTCCAAATGGATAAAAGACCACAACACAAGGAAGAAACACTGAATTTGATGTAATAAAAAGTGCAGAATAATCTTGAAATTATTGTCACAAAAATATTTTCTGATGGCATGGGAACAATTATCAAATTGGACCTCTTAAATAGAAAAGCTTATGTATGGCTAAAGATCCCATAATTTCGACACTGTAGCAGGCAACAGAATGGAAAAGAGTTTTTTTTTACCCCCAATACCTTCAATTCATAGTTAATATCTAAAATATACAAACAACTAAAGTACTGGACATCGAGAGAACAAATAACCTAATCAAAAACAGGGTACATATCTGAACAGAATATTCTCAGAAGAGGAAATTACATGAGAAGCCCGAAGATAAATGTTCAACATTGTTAGTCATCAAGGAAATGAAAATCAAAACTACTTTGAGATTTCATCTTAGACCAGCCAGAATGGCCAGCATTAATAAAACAAATACAGCTTATGCTGGCAAGCAGGTGTGAAAAGGAAAAATCTCATTTATCGCTAGTGGGAATGCAAACTTGTACAGCTAATGTAGAAATAAGTGGGTGGCTTCCTCAGGAAGCTGGGACTAGATCTACCTTAGGATATATCTATACCACTCCAGAAAAAAACATGCAGAGGACTTTATATCTTGCTACAGAGCCAGTTGCTTAACTATGTCCATTGCTGCTCTCATTGTAATAGACAGAAAGTGGAAACACACTAGATGTCTATCATTAGATACATGGATAAAGAAACTGTGGCACATTTATAGAATAGACTACCACTCAGCTGTTAATAAAGAAATCATAAAGCTAGGTGGTAGTGGTGCACACCTTCAATCCCAGCAGTCGGGAGACAGAGACAGGTGGATCTCTGTGAGCTTGAGGCCAGCCTGGTCACAGAGTGAGTTCCAGGACAGGCTCCAAATCTACAGAGAAAACCTGTTTTAAAAAACCAAATAAAGAAAGATGGGGGGAGGAAGAAAGGGAAGGAAGGAAGGAAGGAAGGAAGGAAGGAAGGAAGGAAGGAAGGAAGGAAGGAAGGAAGGAAGAAAGGAAGGAAGGAAGGAATAAAAATGAAAAGATAAAAATTTGCAGGCAAATGATTGAGATAAAGAATCAACCTGAGGGAGGGGGAGAGAATCAACCTAAGTTAGGTAAACCAGACCCCCCCAAAAAAATATGGTATGTAATATGTAATCACTTAAATGCTTTATTTGTTTTATTTTTATCAAATTTTACTTATTATTATTATATTTTAGAGAAAGAAAGGGTATGGATTTCAGTAGGTGGGGAAGTAGGGAGAATTTGTGGGAGAAAAACCCATAATCAGAATATATTATATTTTAAAATATTTTTCAATAAAAATAGTAATTAAATAAAACAAAAGTAGATATATGAATATGAAAGACTACTTTTAATGTATATTAAAGATATACATATATGTGTATGAAGAAGCATATATGGTTATTAATACACATATAAAGAAATATATGTGAATGAATGTAGTATACAGTGTAAAGAAACATATGAATTAAATTGTCAACACAATTAACATTTCATGCTAATAAGATCTATAGTCAATATTATTATTAATTTAAAATATATTACTTTTTTCTTTTTTTATTTCAATATTTACCTGGCCTCTGTCCAGAATAGGTATAAGACAGGCATAATTTTTTAAGGTGACCAAACTTTTTAAATCACTTTACACAGTTTAATATACTTAAGTTTAAAATCTTGCGTTTTAACAGCTTAAATGTTACTACTACACGTCATGTCAAGTGCATACAACCACAACATATACACACAAACTCACACACACTCACACACAGAGAGAGACACACACACATGACACACACATACAAACAGACACATAAACACTGACACACATGCACAGACACACACACTATTTAAAGTAAACTTATCCATCCACAGTGTTTCTAAACTGAAGAACCTTGTCTAAAGCTTTTTGTGTTTTGTCAAAACTGAATCATAACACTACTTTCTCATGGCATTTTAGCTTTTATCCGAAAAATTAGTTCTGAGGAAAACTTAAAACAAAAGTCTAGGGTACTGTAAGTACTTCTAAAATTCAGTAATTGTATGTGAAAGAAAAACAGCAGATTTTAAAGTTCCATTGTAGTTAGGTCAATGCAATCAAAGCCTCTGTGGTCAGTAAGAAGGAATTGCCTACCCACTGGTCTGTGGGAGATAAACAAACTGTGCTCTAATGTGCTCCAAAGTTAATGAACTTTAAGGCATGCAGAAAAAGATCAAAACTCAAATGCACACATCAGTGATTTATATAGTTACAACTTAATTATTTGGGAAGAATTTCCATTTGTGTTATATGTTTTATTATCGATGTAACTCTATTGAATTGCCTTTTATATTTGCATTTTAATGCACTAAGAGGATTTAATTTGAACTTTCCTCCTACAAAGCTATTCCAAATGACAATTGATTTCTAAGTTACTATTGGAGCTGTATTATATTTCCCATAATCGAACATGTCAGAGTAATTATGTCACATACAATCTCTTTAGAACAGAGCACATGATTAGAATGAACCAAATTCAACTTAAAATTCTAAAAATCCTTGTTGGTTCTAGCAGTGGTGACACAGGTATGTTCTCCATGATGGGATTATAAACATCCAGAATATAGTGGTTCCTTTGAAAGAAAAATAATTTAGTACCAAGCTTCACTTAAAAGAGGTGAATTTGATATTTTTAGGCATGTCATATAGCATACTGACTATAAACAATAAATTTCCAGAGCTCTTGTAACAAAAATACTCAAAACTAGAGGTGATGAATATGTTAATTTAATCTAATCTTTGAATATTGTATTTTCAAAATCACAGAAACACTTTTGATTCCATCAATATATACACATATAATTTGGAAAGACAAAAGAATAAAAATTAAAAGAACAAATGTGAAGATCTATAAGAAGAATGAATGAATGGTTCCCTCACTTCATTGGTTTGTCTCACCCACCCACACCCAAAGCAGGCAATTCCTGGAAACCAACTGGTCATTCAAGATGGGGAATCAGGTAAGCAATCTTTACTGTCCTTTCTGTCCTAAAATTCCATTTCCACAGTCTCATCCCCAGTCCTGTGAGAGATCACTTACAGGGGCTTGTTTTTCATTTCTTTCTCCATTCCTTGGGGACTCCAAAAATCCCCCTGTTAAACTCATCTTTCCTCCCTTATGAGAACCCACTCAGCCCCAACCAATCTTGCCAATCCTTATGTATTCTGAATTCCTAGAAACATGTTCTACCTGTGACACAAATAGTCACTCTTGGCAGGAATCCAGAAGCATATCCTAGAAAGAAACCCATAACACATCACATTTCATAGAATCAGTAAGAGCAACCCAAACCAAGAAAAAAAAGATCTACTCAACAAAGACTAGGTATCAAAATTTAGTATCAAGATCAATTCAATACCCAGATATCTAGACACCACCATAAAAACACAATAAATATCAGTCAGAACAATATGTGTGCCCTAGACCTAGCAACTCTACATAAGTATACCATGAGAAATGCTACATAACAGAAGCACGAGTAAAGGAATTCAAAACATTATTATTAATATGCTCAAGTTCCTTAAAGAAAATATGAATAATCCATTTATGATATCAACATAAAAATAAAGTGTAATGAAATGTAGAAACTGCCTAAAACATAAAAATAGAAATAGAATCAATAAAGAAAATAGAATAAAGAATACACAAACTGTTGGAAAATGGGAATGAAAAATTCGGAACTGGAACAGGACCTTCAGAGGCACACAGAGAAATGTTTGAATAAATTGACATCATTCACCAAATGATGGTGATATTTACAGAACATTTCAACTAAATGCCAAATAATATACCTGGTTTTCAGCAGTTCATGAAGCTTTCTCCAAAACTGTCCATATATTCAGAAACAAAAAGTCGCTGCAGATACAAAAAGTTTAAATGAAACCTTGGCTCTTATCTGACCACCACAAATTAAAGTCGCATATCAACAACAGAAGAACACTTAAAAACTCATGAAAACCCAACAATACACACTCAGTGGAAAGTAGGTCAACACAGAAATTAAGATTTAAAAAAATTGAATGCTTTCTAGAATTGAATGAAAATGAAAGGACAACATAAATGCATGCATGGGTGATTCTGAAAGGCAAGTTCATAGGCTAAACGGCAACATGAAATAGTTGTAATGATCTCATGTTAGTATTTAGTAGCATACCTGAAAGCTCTAGAACAAAAGGAAGAAATAAGAACCAAAAGAGTAGATGACAAAAAATAATCAAACTCAGAACTGAAATAAATGAAACAGAAACAAACAGATACAAAAACAATCAAGGAAGTTTGCCCATTCCATTGAAAAAATAATTCGACTGAAATCCTTAGCCAAATTAACAAAATAAAAAAAAATGGGAAATTAAAATTAAGAAATTTAGATATGAAGTGCAGGTCATAACAAAGGATGCTGAGTAAATCCAGATAATCATAAGGGCATACTTCAAAAACTTATAGTCTACCAAGTTAGAATATACAAAAGAATAATTTTCTCAATACATACCACCTTCTAAATTTAAATTAAGATCAGATAGTCAATTTAAACAAACCTATAACACACAATAAATCAGAAGTACTGATTAAATGGCTCATGACAACAACAACAGAACTAGCCTAAGGTCAGATTGTTTTGATGCAGAATTCTACCAGACTTTCAAAGAATTTCAAAGCTAATGCCCACACTCCTCAAACTATTCCACAAAAGAGAAGAAGTAGAAATACTGTGTGATTCATTACAGGAGGCCACAGTGACCTTGACAACTAAAACACGTAAAGATCCAACAAAGAAACAAAATCACATACTAATTTCCTTTATGGACATGGTTGCAAAAATTCTCAATAAAATACTTGACAACTGAATACAGGAACACAGGAAAAAGATCATCCACCATGATCATATGTGCTTCATCCCAGAAGTTCAGGGAAGGCTAAACATACATAAATTGATAATTGTAATCCACATTATAAGTAGAATGAAGCATAAAATCCAAAGGATCACCTCATCAATCCAGAAAAGGATTTTAACAAAATTCAACATCACTGCACTGTAAGTCTTGAGGAGACTATGGATTCAAAAGATGTACCTCAATAGAGGAAAGGCAATTCACAGCAAACCCACATAATAGCATAAATGGAGAGAAATTAAAAGTATTTCCACTAAAATCGGGAATCAGACCAAAGTGTCCACTCTGTACATACCTATTAAATGTATTACTTGAAATATTATCTGCAGCAGTAGGAAAACTGGAAGAGACAAAGCAAATACAAGGAAAAGAAAGAAATCAAAGTATCTTTGTTTGAAGATGATATAATAGTACACATCATTGACCCTAAAAATTCCACCAAGAAGCTCTTATAGGCGATCAACACTTTCAGCAAATTAGCAGGATATAAAATTAATTGACAAAAATCAGTAGCCTCGCTATCTACAAATAACAAAGAGATTGAGAAAGAAATCAGGAGAACAATAACTTCTACAATAACATCATAACAAATCAAAATACAAACAAAAAAAACAGTATCTTGGGGTAACTCTACCAAAACAACTGAAAGAACTGTATACTACAAACTTGAATATATTAAGAAAGGAAACAGAATATGGAAAAATCCCCCATGCACATGAAATAACAGGATTCATTTAGTAAAAATATAGTCATAGTACAAAAAAAGTAATCTATAGATTCAAGGCAATTCCCCACCAAAATTCAAACACAATTCTTCACAGAACTTGGAAAGACAATTTTAAGCTTCCTATGGAAACACACACCACACACAAAAGATAGTTAAAATGAACCTGAAAAATAAGTTAAATGCAGGAGGTATCACTATCTTTGACTTCAAACTGTACTACAGAACTATATCAATAAAAAGCCACAAAATATTGGCATGAAAACAGACACATTAATCAGTGGGATCTAACTGAAGGCCAAGATATGAATCCACAGATATGTTGACACTTGGTTTTTTTTTTTTTTTTTCAAAGAAGCTAGAAATATGCAGTGGATAAAAGACAGCCTCATCAACTAACTGTGCTTTTCAAACTTGAAGGCTTTATGTAAAAGAATGCACAAAGATTCACCCTTATCACCCAACACAAAACTAGGGCTAAAGACCTCAACATAAAGCCAGATTCACCTAGAAGAAAAGTGAGAAAAAGACTTGAACTCATTGACACAGGAATAGATTTTTTGAACAGAACAGAGATAATTCATCTAAGATCAACTAAGATTAATAAGTAGAAACACATTAAATAGAAAAACTCTTGTATGGAAAATAACACCATAATTTGGAAAGGATACAGAATGAGAGAAGAATTTTACCAACTACACATTTGAACTGATACCCAAAATATATAAGAAAATCAAAAACTCAACATGATAAACCAAATAACCAAATTTTAAAAATGCAATCAGACCTAAATAGAGTATTCTCAAAGTAAAATATACAAATGACTGAGAATCATGAGAAGAAATGTTAAACAGACTTAATTATCAAATAAATGCAAATCAAAACTACTTTGAGATGTCATAGTACTCCCATCAGAATGGCCAATCTCAATACAACAAATATAGCTTATGCTGGCAAGCATATGTGGAAAGGGTATGTCTCATCCACTGCTTGTGAGAATGTAAATTTGTAGAGCTACTATAGAAATTTGTGGTTCCCTCCCTCACGCATCTGGGGATAGATCTACCTCAAGATCTACCTATACCACTCCTGAGCATGCAAACAGGACTGGACTCAGAGGAAGCTGCTCAACTGTGTTCATAGCTCCTTTATTCGTAATAGCCAGAAATTAGACATAAATATCCATTAACAGGTGAATGGATAAAGAAATTGCATACATTTAAGAGTGAAAATTTATTCAACTATTAAAAATGATTGTGAGACTCACAAGACAATGAATGGTGATAGTAAAAATTCATCTCGAATAAAGTAACCATACCAAAAAACTACAAATGTATATATTCACTTATATATGAATGTCAGCCCTTAAATCTTTGATAAGCAAGCTACGAACCATATAGTCACAGAACAATATACCATTAGGGACAACAATGCAGGTTTGGATCACCTTAAGAAGGAAAAATAATGGAATGTTATGTGTAGAAGTGAAAACTGGAACGGGAGAATCATAAGGAGGGGGATGGATAAAGATTGTTAGTAAGAGAACACAGAGAGGGACAGCTAAATCCAAGGACCGTTTGAGGACTTGTGTGGAAATCTAATGGATTAGAATCTTTCAAAAATATATACAAATATGAATGTGATATAAATGGAATTGGTAAGTATTAGCGAAGATGGAACATCAGCAGGATAGCTCTCATTACCAAATGAAGCCTTGTGTTCCATGAATGGGTTATATCTAATCAAGTTATTGGACAAATGGCCCTCTTGGGAATCCAGGTCCTACAAAGGCTATTGGTTGCTCTCCAAAAAGGGATAGTGAGGGCCTTTTTCTGAAGACATCACCCATCACCTGTTGTAGGAGGCTGCTTGTTCATTTCCTGGCCACCCAGACTCCCAAAATAATTACACAGAAACCATATTATTTGCAATACTGTTTGGCCAATAGCTTAAGCATATTTCTGGCTAACTCTTATATCTTAATTTAACCCATTTCTAGTTAACTGTGTATCACCACGAGGCTGTGGCTTACGGGGTAAAGTTCTGGCATCTGTTTCTAGCAGGGCTACATGGCTTCTCCCTGACTCTGCCTCCTTTTTCCAGCATTGAGTTTAGTTTTCTCCACCTAGCTCTGTTCTACCCTATCAGGCCAAGTGAGTTTCTTTATTAACCAATGATATTCGCAGCATGCATATGGGAATCCCACATCAACCACCCACACAACACCCTGAACATAGAGAAGTCGAACTGATATCTTCCTTCTGACTAATGTTGATGGTACTGCAAGGTACTCTGCATACTATTACAGGAAAAAGGCAAATACCAACCCAGCTACTAATTCTTTGATCTCCTGTAGTGACGTGCCTACAAGGTGCGCTAGTGCATGAGAGGCACAAAGCTTATACAACTAACCAATCAAGAGTTGAAAGGTTTTAAAACCCACTGCATAAAATAGAATCCAATCCCAACACTACTCAAGGGGCCAAGAACCTGAGACAAGATAGCCCAGGGACTTAGAGGAAAATCAAATGCTGCTATTTTGATATATACTGATGAATATCTTGCATATCACCTTAGAACCTTCATCTGGCGATGGATCGAGGTAGAGACAGAGTCTCAATTTGGAGCAACGGTCTGAGCTCTTAAGGTCCAAATGAGGAGCAGAAGGAGGGAGAACATGAGCAAAAAATCAGGACCACGAGGGATGCACCCACCCACTGTGACAGTGGAACTGATTTATTGGGAGCCCACCAAGGCCAGCTGGTCTGGGACTGAATAAGCATGGGTTGATTCCGGACTCTCTGAGCATGGCGGTCAATGAAGACTGATGAGAAGCCAAGGACAATGGCACTAGGTTTCGATCCTAATACATGAACTGGCTTTGTGGGAGCTTAGCCTGTTTGGACGCTCACCTTTCTGGACGTAGATAGAAGGACCTTGGTCTTCCCGCAGGGCAGGGAATTTGGACTGCTCTTCAGTATTGAGAGGGAGGGGGAATGGTGTGGGGGGAGGAGAAGAGGAGTGGGGATAGGGGGAGGGAAGTGGGGGGAGGGCAATATTTGGGAGGAGGGGAGGGAAATGGGATATGGGGAGCAGGTGGAAATTTTAATTAAAAAAGAATAAAAATAAATAAATAAGTAAAAAAAAAAAAGAAATGTAGCAATAAAAATGACTCTTAATGACATTCTACTATATGCAGAAATTAGAGTCTTCCTCACTCATCCTCCTCCTGCAGCTCATAGGTAAAAACGCTGGAAATCACAGCTGGACAATGTGCCGAGAGGTAAAGACCTTGAGTGATTTGTTTCTTAGCGGTATTTCTCTACCAACTCATTCCCTTCAGAGCTCAGAGACCACTAAGGAAGAGGGGGAGGAAAGACTGTAAGAGCAAGAGGTGATGGAGAACACCAAAGACACAAAACTTTCTGAGCACACAAGTATCAACTAACATATGAACTCACAGAGATTGCAGCACGATGCACAGGGCCGATTCATGTCTGGCCTGATGGAGCTCAGCTCTGAGGGACTGAGAGCAGAAGTGGACATAAGGCCACATCCCTAGGTCAGAAGCTGTCTCTAATTGACAACTACTCCCAAATGAAAAATTAATTATTGTTGTTGTTATTGTTTCGAAAGGAGTCTCACTGGATATACAAATCACTCCTTAATGCCAGGCATCATGCCCAGCAGTAGATGGCCAGCAGAAAAGAACTTGGATATTTGGGGATTTTTTTCCTCATAATACTCTGGCATTTTTTTCTTCCTTTCTTATCCTATAATCATTTTGTTTATTAACATGTTTACAGATCATGTGGTTTTCAGGGATTCTGTTCATGTCATTGTGTAAGTCTCTATCTGTATTTTCTATGTTTTTTCTTAGGCTCAGTGTGTGTCTGCGCATTTGTTTGTTTGGTCCTATTCGTGTTAGCTTGTTTGTTTTTCATTTATTTTTTTTTAGGTGATTGTTTTCTTTTTTCCATTACAAAAGATGCATGTAAATTTTATTTAGGGTCAAATTCTCAGTTTAATTCTTGATACATTGGCAATGCTGGTACAGAGCAGGGGACCACTCATATTAAACATGGGCATAGGAGCAGTACTTCCCTAGGCACATCAGTGGACTCTGCCTGTGACATGCTTCCCCCCTCCCCCGGCTCTCCCAGGCCAGTACCCAGGCCAGTACCGCATATAGTGCCTTTTTCCGGTCAGCTGTCACAAACCTATCAAAGCAACTTTTTTTCTTTTCCTAAGTAAAGTATTAAAGGTCATTCAAAAGACAAATTACAAGAAAGCAAACTAACAGATGCTGCTCATCTGCATTATGGAATTACTAATCTAATCTTTTCATAGAGTAAAAAGCAAATAAACAACAAATATAGTCAACTGATGCAATTTATTAGAAAGCTGATGACTGACTTTCTGAGTGAGCCAAACTTAAAGGACATGATCCAAAAAAAGCCTAATACAACTTAAATATTGCAAGTTAGGATCACCCCAGTGTCATCGATGAACAAGTCAGCATACAATTTACATTTTACATTTACGTTTCTATTATCTATGTATGTTATGGAAAAGAAAAATATATTGATGTATTTTTGTGACTTTTCCCTGAAAGCAGAATGTCTACTTTCTCTTAGTTGTGAAGAAAAAGAAATACATGATAAAGTAACTGCTTTGGTCTCTTTCATTGTACACTGACTGCTACTAAACATCTAATACTTTTTCATTATCTAAATAAAATGCCTCTAAAACAAACTAATGTTCTGTTTCTTTGGGAAATTCTGATACATTTGAGCAATGAAACTAGAACTAGCCAAAAAGCTTCACCATCATATTCAGTAATGTGTAGGAAACGACAGTTTGGTTACAGGCTTTGAACTAACATTCTGAAATTTGAAATTCAGTTATATAAACTTGATATTTTCATGATTTTCTGGGCATTTATTTACCTCCTTTCAAAAAGCAAAGAATTGCTTTTCTTTCCTCTTTAAACATGCATGTTTCTTACAATAAAAAGAAAAGCAATTGGAAAGAACAGAAAAATAACTTGATACCAATGCTTCTGAAAACTGCTGCTACCCAAGGAGATTGTTTCTAATGAAAGCAAGCAAGAATAAATGTTGCTTTAGGTGTCTGGAGAGGTGGGGAGGATCTGAGAGGAGCAGGGAAAGAAAACCCAGAATCAGAATATTTTGCATGAAAAGTTCTATTTTGAAAGTAAAGAAGAAGAAAAGCTAGTGAATGTCTGTGGAGTGATGAATCAACCCAGAGGCAAGAAGAGCTGAGGATGTATGTAGGTATTATTGTGATCTATTTCACTGATTGATTTCTTAAGTATTTTTTTATTTTCAGATTTTTTAAGCTAATGATTGATTTTTCTTAGCATGTTCAATAATAAAGGCTGCAATATTTCTTGGCAGAGCAGAATTATACATTTGTACCAATGCATAAGAAAATAGGAGACACAGTGATAGATTCAAATTAGAATCACATTTTTATTACCATCTAAGTTCAAGTTATCTCTTTATCCTATCTTGGAATAGGCCTTCTGTAGAGTTTAATAAGATATTTCAACTGTATTGCTGTCTTCCTCCAACTATTTCTCATTGATCTATACCTATAAAATTAATGTTTGATGTATATAGATTACTTAAGCTAATGAAAGGCATGTTTCTGGTAGGTTTATCTGGTCTCAGATAATTTTGTTATCTGAGATGAAGTCTTATGAGTTACCTTGAATCTAGCAAATTTCTGAGCAATTTTTAAAGAAACTTGGCAACTAAAACAGATAAATACTCATATAGTACCTCAGTACAATTCCAGAAAACATTTAAAAATAAATAAATAAGATTTACATTTTACATTTTAGTGTGATTATTATTATTGCACTTAAGTTCTTCTATGCCCGGCTTTCAAGTTCAGTCACCATAGACCAAATACACACAATTCCAGGATTCTGGTGTATTCTCAAGGTTTCATATATCAATACACAACTATATTAAAACATTTATCTTCATAATAGGTATGCAAATTCCAATGAATTGAATTGTTTTGTAGGCCATTTGTACATTATAACACATTATAAAACTAGAATATTACACGTTGCAGGCTAAGGATGGTTAAGTTAGTGCCTATTGACAAATGGAATGATCATTTATACGGTTGGCAATTCCACAAACTATATTTGTGTTCATTTTAACATGTAAACGTGTTTTACAGCCTCACTCACAATAACACCATATGAAACTTCTCCAAGTCTGAGTGATTTATGACTCTACCTGAGTCAGGCCTTATTAACTTGCATTTCACAAAGAAATGATCTGTCAAACCATTTTAGAAAAGAATGCAACTTATTTCATCTGAAATGAATTTGAAGTGCTGTAATGATTACATAGTATAAACTGAGGGGAAAATACTACATTTGTAGGACACCTAAAAAAAAATATGGACATGGAACAAGCCAATAAACAAACAAAACAACCTTTAAGGTTACTTTGCCTGAGCTTGTTTGAGGAAAAGTAACATAAAGTCAGAAGTAAAACCTCTCATTTGTACAATGCAGCATTCGTCATACATCCCTGTATAAAGCTCCCACATAAAAGTAATTGCGAGCCAGGGTGTGGTGGCACATGGGATTAGTCCCAGCACTTGGGAGGCAGAGACAGAGGGTCTCTGAGTTCAAGGTCAGACTTGTCTATAGAGTGAATTTCCAGGACAGACAGGGCTGATGTACAGAGAAACCCTGTCTCGGGGAAAAAAAAAAAAAAAGGAATTATGAAAAGATCTCCCCCCAAATGAAATGGTTGAATGTGTCTCATTACTCATCGATATGAAAGTGTGAAGAACTTAAAGTGAGATCCATACATTAATAACACTAATCCCACATGAAGTGAAATGAACAGTTATCTCATTAGCAGGTTATATAATAACTAGAAATTGTGAGAGTTGAATTCTATATTGGTTTAGCCAATTTTCCTTCACATTTGTATCATCTACGTTATATAGTACATATATACACATGCATGCTTATATGAACAAGATGAAGTTTTAAATTTTTAAATACGCTATCTTCTGATATTGATATTTAAGGTAATTTAAATGTCATGTTGTCTTTAATTGCTGTCATTAAGATAAAATATTTCAGTATACCAAAAATAGAAGTTCCAATATTTTATTTATTTAGTAATAAGACTTGCACAATACAGTACCATAGACTGAATGGGGCTCACAATACTTTAATAATATGTTTCATTAAAAGAAGTTCACAGTTTTCCAATTCAAAGAATGAAGTGTGTTGAAGGTATAGAGGTGTGGGAACTGGAGAGGTGGCTCGGTGGTGAAGAGCTTCCTGCTACTGCAGAGAACCCAGGTTCCGGCCCTTTCAGAAACTAGGTTTATTACACTCTACTGACTTCCACAGGCACCAGGCACACACATGTTCACAACCAATACACAGATAAATATAAACAAATGTTTACTTAAAGAGAAGAAATAAAGGCATGGCTTCTTTGATTCTTCTGGGAGACACAATCTCCCAGCAAACTGCCTGGGCATCTGGCTCTCACATTTTACCCTCATCAGCGAGGATCCCTTAGGCTTATATGGCAGGAGTTGCACTGTAAATGTCTGAGTTAGGGATGGGCTCCACAACCCACATTTGTGGGTTTTGTAGAAGTCACTCTGTTGCCAAGAGAAGCGAGGAAGAGTGAGGATGTGGCTGCCTAAATATGACCTAAATGAGGACGACACCAACAGACATGCTAATGCGGAAGCGGGGAGCCCAGCGGACCTCAACCTTAGACAAGTACAGGCACTTGAGGAATTTGGAGAGAGGAAGAACTTTTTGCCAAAGAAGGAAAGGCATACTAATTGGTTATCCAATACTGAATGATCAGCCGTGAAACTATGTACATACAAGAAACACTCTACAGACCTAGCTAGCTGTATTTACATATTTAGAAACCACACACACACACAAACACACTTAACAATGATTAAAGAAAAAGAGGGGCTGGGCGGTGGTGGCGCACGCCTTTAATCCCAGCACTCGGGAGGCAGAGGCAGGCGGATCTCTGGGAGTTCGAGGCCAGCCTGGTCTACAAGAGCTAGTTTCGGGACGGGCACCAAAGCTACAGAGAAACCCTGTCTCGAAAAACCAAAAAGAAAAAAAAAAAAGAAAAAGAGGCCATGAATTTGAAGGAAAGCAGGCAAGTGAGTACATAGAAGCGTTTGGGGGGGGAAGGAGGGAGAAATTGATATATTTACATTACAATATCAAAAAATAAAATATGTACTTTAAAATTTAATTAACTAAAAAAAGTTGAGACAAGTAATAATCACCCTGCTCATGCCCTAAGTATAGATCATACTCTCACATGGATCTAAGGCACACATATATGCATTAGAAAAACTTGGAGAAGATTTTCAAAAAGGAGACTTAAACAAATAACAAACATCGTTACTTTTGGTGAACACGTTGGTATTTTGTCCTCAAACAATATTTGATAGTTAGAATTACTTCAGGATAATGTATTTTATTTAGACCAATATTTCATATATGCAGTCTATTTGAACTAAGCAACAAAATTTGAGAACTGAGCCCTTGCCATATTCCTCTGGCAAGTACAGAATTTAATTTATCTGTTGATGTTCCTTCAAGATTTCTTAGACATTTTTTAAACAATGACCCAGTGGGAAGAGCTATATATGGAGACAGTAACCAGCTGCTGGACCACGGTGGGCTTGTCATAATTTAAATACATGAAGCCCATGTACACAGGACAGCAGGATCCAGCCATTCCCAGAGAAACGCTGCAGCTCCACAGATGTTTAAGTGGTGGTGGATCTCCTAAATCCAGAAGGGTTGTTTTGCATTTGAAAGCGCCTTTTTTCTTATACCTGAAGACTATTTTTGAAGAAAAACACAGTGGTACCATAAAGCTCATAACAAAATACCCTTATTGCCTTCCTCAGCTCTCTCCACTGATTCAGAGGCGGCAGTTAAACGGGATGTTGGGCAAAACATATATAATTAAAGGGATGGCCAGGGGAGTGCTAGCCCGGAGAGCAGTTCTCACAGCTGGCACACAGTTGTCCTCAGATTTCATCAGCTACGTCGAGCTATTCATGTAGGGACAAAGCCTTTCACCTTCTTCCAGCCTCAGGAAACAAAGAAACAGGGCACTTGTCAAAAGAAAATGAATGGTTTCAGAAAGTGTTTATTTCCAACTGTTTTTGTGAAATGTAAAGGCATATACTTAAAGAAAGAAAAAAAAGTTTCCAAAACTTGTTTTCTTTTTTTTATTAACAGTTTTAAGCTCAAGAAATTATAGCATTATGGGAACTCTTAACAAAGGAAATAATTCAGGCAAAACTTTGGCACAATTTTGGGGAGTTCTTTCAAGTTTAGTTTCTTGCAAAGGCAAAAACTAACTTTTGGTTTCTTGCCAAGGAAGAGAAAATAAATGTACATTTAACCAAGACATTAATTTTGTAAACTCTTGGGTTTTTTAATTTAACATTATTTCCTTTTGTTTGCCTTTACATGGTTGCATAGTACGATATCCTCCAGGAACAGAATTGCATAGTAACCTTTACATACACCCTAGTTCTCAAACATGTGCGCAAACCCCAAATATTCTAGGCATCTCTGTCTCCCTTATAATGTCAGACTATCTGGAATACTAGATAGATCATTTGAAATGAACACTGGGTCTGAAGGATCAAAGTTTTTAGGCTATATAACCTTCCTATTGAAATATAAAATTCTGAGCAAGTGTACTATGTAATTTAGGAAAAACACACATTTATCTTCAGATATTCACGTAAAGTCACAGAATGTCACCATAACAGGGACAGATAACTTGAGAAATGTCAGGCATGGAAAGAAGAACTTATTTGGGCTCAATGTTTTAGTTGCAGTTTACAAAGCTTTGTTCTGTTTATTCCTGGTTCACAGTCATTTAGAAGACGTTCAGAACATGACCACGGTGTCACGGGTGTTGGCAGCAGACTACTGAGCTGGTCCCTTCACTGAGTCAGAGAGGAGCAACAGAGCGCATACACAACTGATAGAGAACAGCCCCAGTGACTGACCACCTCTAGCTTAGTTCCTCCTTGAAACATTTGCAGCCACTTCAAAATAACACTACCAAAGAGGAAACAGTGATCAACACCTGAGCCTGTGGGTAGTTTTCCTAGAAATTTCAATGAAATTTACATTTTAAAATTTTGTCCTTGCCCCCATCACTCTTGACAAAAGCTAATAATGGTTATTTCATGTTGCAAAATAAATACAGTATTCTAGGGACTTATGAAGATACGTTCCTAGAGTTTCAAGAGTTCGATATTGTTCCAACGTAGAAGTCCAAAGACGCTTTGAAGACAAGGAAAACTGTGCATATTTATGTTACAATGGTACAGAGCAAACACCCCTTGGAGGAGAGGAAGACTTAAGAAGATGACCAGATGTAACTGGAAAAAAACAAAACATCCAACCAGGAAAATACTAAATTATGTATCTCCATGTTCAACTTTCAGGACACATGGGATCATGATGTAAGCTCCAAAGGATCTGAGAAGCTCCGCCCCCAGGGTTTTGCTGTTTGCAGCTTATAAGTCCTGTCTCCACCTTCGGAGTGTGGCTTTCCCTTCTGAGTCCCTAGGGACCTAACAACTGCAGATGAATCCTGGAGAAACAGTCTCCCAAGCAGATTTGTATGTAGCGAACCCAGAAAACACCTTCAAGAAAGTTTCAAATGACTTCCTTCAGATCCTAGACCACATCCTTAGAAGTCTAGCCAACTTTTACGATGCTCGCAAGGCATCTTACCTACTGTACCAGTGCAAACTATTTGGTTTCTTTCCTTTTCTTTAGAAACGCTACCTTCCTCCCTCTGCCCCAACTTTACCCAGACTTTTCCAACCAAATCCCAAGTGCATCAAATCTTTCTTCTCTGGGATCTGCACCTGATTTCCACTGTGGAGCAATTTAAAAACAGCCAGAAAAACCTAAGCTGAATGCCATGACATTTCCTCAGCCATATTGACTAGTCTTTTACAATAAATGCAGCCTACACAAAGTCTAGGAACATGAGAAAAATGTAGATGCATTCTTTTCGCAATGTAAAATAAAGTAATGTGTACAGTCTTTACTCCACTCTCAATGAGTCCTTGTTCTCACTGCTTCCCCATGTGCAGTCATTACTGGCTTTATTTCTTCTGCCAGGTTAGTCTTCCAAGCTCTCCCTCAAACTGTCTTAAGCCCTGTAGCTTAGTTAGCATTATCAGGTTTCTCCAGCCTGCACACCTTCAAACTCTCAGAATTTTCTCCCACAAATAACCTCCAAAGACTTAAGACCCATACTGCAAGCTAAGCAGTGGTGGCACATGTCTTTAATCTCAGCAATTGGGAGGCAGAGGCGGATCTCTGTGAGTTCAAGGCCAGCCTGGTCTATGCGAGCTAGTTCCAGGACAAGCTCCAAAGCTACAGAGAAACCCTGTATCAAAACAAACAAACAACAACAACAACAAATCCATATTGTCAGGTTTACTCACAGCAACAACACCCCTTCTGTGTTATCTGTGTTTTTAGTTAGTAGGAGCATGCAGTCACTACGGTGAATGTACACTACCAAGAAGGAAATTTTAATGTTGGTTTCAGTCTTCAGTGAAAGAAATGGGCTCAAGAACACAACAGCTGACACCAATGTCACCAGTAGATGAGAGGCAGGGCCCACAATGGACTGGCACACTTCTTTCCCTTCTTCCTTCATTTGAACCACTAGCCTATGTGACAGTGCCCCTACCACATTCGTTTACATTCTGCATAAATGGACCCTTTGACAGGACCAGAGGTGTGCTTTGATAAATAGATACATAGATACATAGATAGATACAGATAGACTTTTTTAATGTACCCAAGGGATGTCCAACATTATGTATCTCACAAATTTCCATTACTGGCTTTGGCCAATTTTCACCTATTTCATTGAACATAAGGTGTTGCTAGGCTTCCTAATGAACTTCCTTGGCATAAGAAGAGTTGAACGCTAGACTGCTTGACCCCAACTTATCTTCTTTATTTTCTCCTCACCTGATCTCCCCATCAGGACCCTGTCATTGAAGAACAACCTGCTGGCTCCAGTCATCAAATGGAAAGAATAATTTACCATGAGCCTTCAACAATTTTCCAATAATAGAACTCTTACCAGTGTGTACTATTTTACAGAATGTTGTCATTCTAGAAGAGTTTATGGTATCACATACGTTTAGACATTCCAACTGTACATTCTTTTCTACAAGGAGCTGTCCCATATACAACATTCTTCCAGGGTAAACTTAATTTACTATTAATTTAAAATTTAAATTGATTTCCTAATAATCAACATCTCAGGTCCCCGAAATGTATTAATGCCATTTCCATTAGAGTCAAACTTAATTAAATGAATCAATATTTTTTAGAAAAATATATTTCGGAGAACGTAAGTGCTAAGGGTGTAAATCAGTGAGAGGCAAATAATTAACATGGACAGGACCTAGGGTTCCTTCTCCAAGCTGAAAATCAATCAATTAATCAATAAATCAACCAGTAATAATATTATTGACTTTGGGCAGAAGTTATTTAATGGATACCTTGAAATGCTTCTGAGCTGTATTTAAGATAACTTCTTCCTGAGGTTGCAATCTTTCCTTTCAGCAATCTTTTCCTTGTTTCGGCTTAATCATGGCAATTACACACATGGGGGGTGTCCTTTGTGTTGATTGGTTTGCTTTTTTCCTGTCTTTCAGAAGGGACATTTGAACAGGAACTCTGGCTCTGTCATTCATGCTCAGTCCTTGCACCTAAGAGAGGGCCTGGCAAGTAGTTGCTGTGTAATATGGTCACTGAATTTAGTTACACTCTAATGAATATGATTGGAAATGTCTTCAGACATTTACTTAAAATTTAAAAGTGATTTATGTGCTAGATAATCTTTGTTAACTTGTTATCCAGGCAAAAATTCCTTGTATTTTAAGTAAATTACTAAATATATGAGTGCAATGTCATTTTGACATAACTAATGTTTATAAAAAATAAAAATTATAGTCAAATAATTTGCTAGCCTATAACTTAATAATAAAGAAAGTATTATCATAGATTTGATAAATTTTTGGTTTTTCAATGAAGTATTTCTCTGTGAAACAGATTGTAAAAGAGAAAGATTGGGTATCACAGCAGTGAAGAAGACTGCACAACTCAAGAAGCAGTCTAGTCAGATACATTAGGCTGAGTTCTAGTTTGAATCTTCAGACCCACACTCTTATATGAAGACAGCTTACTTTTTGAGTAGTTCGGATCCCTGATTTACTTTTAAATAGCTCAATTAAATGAAGATGAACTGATATCATCTTGATGGTTATATGGCAAAGAGAGGGGGATTGTAACATTGCAAAACCTCAAGTTAGCTGACTTTATCAGAAGGATCCCTACAGTAGTTGAACCTGACCTAATGAAGTAGGTCTGAACTAAGGAAATGAGTCATATCAGTATTCTAACAGCCTTCTAGAAGAGGATTCTGTGAGTTTTGAGCTGCAAATAAATAAATCATGAAAACGATCAGGTAATATCGATGGAGACTTGGCCTCAAACGAGAACTCAGCCTTGGCTGAGTAATTGCAAAAGTCTAAACTGAGAACACAACTATCCCTTATCCCAACTTGCTGTTCAAAACACCAAGAAAAGACTAAATTAAATACCATAGAGTCTTGTACTTTTTATCAAGCAGTAAAACCAAAAATATATGCTTGCTCAAAATTGTACCTTTGTGATGGTAGCTATATATTCATTGTAACAGAACCAGGAGGACTGGGAGCAGAACTTATGAGCACAATATTCTTAGAGCTAGAAGATGACTTGAGTGCAAAAGGGTTGGTGAAAATGCCGGAATTCGTAAAACTACAATAGTTCAAACAGCATGGCTGATTTGGAGGAAAGAACTCATTTTGTTTTTCTTTGCACAGCTTAAGTGAGTACATGAAACTAATGAAAGTCAGATTGACCACTTGCAAGATTCCAAGCCAATTAGTAAGAACAGGGATGAAAGACACACAGAGAATTTCAGCTTGACATCATACAGATTAGAGACATGTCGGTGACTCCAGAGCAACCCACCATTTGTATTCCAACCCCAATCACAGAAAGTCTTGAAGAAGTCTAAGAATTTGTTAGCAGAGTTTGATTACGATCTTCCAGTCATGCAGCAGCTTTCAGTGGGAAGAAGAAATATCCACAGTCTGAACTCCATAGACAATGAAATTCTTTAATGTTTGATCTCTATCTACACGTGGGGTTTTAAGTACACGAAATGAAACCATATCTGTAGATCACTGACAATATATATGGTATAATAAGTGTCATCAAATAATTTAGCTGTTATTGATACTATTCATGGTTGTTATTGCGGGAAATGAGATTGTTATCAATGTATTACCTATTGCATGAATAGTCAGACTGAGTCAGAATAAAGATGACAAAAGCAAAGAATACAAAATGGAAACTAAGAAAAGCTACATTAAAGGTGGGAAGAAACTTTAAGATATTTGTTTTGAAGAAGCTGGAGAGATGGCTCAGAGGTTAAGAGCACTGCCAGCTGAGTTCAATTCCCAACACCCACATGGTAGCTCACAACCATCTACAATGAGATCTGGTGCCCTCCCCTGACATGGAAGTGTATATGCAGGAGGAGTATGGTATACACAATAAATAAATAAATCTTAAAAAAACAAAAGATATTTGTTTTGAGAACAGTGTATGAAAAGATGTGTAATGTACCAATAGGTTATGGAATTAGGAAGAGGGGACATGTGAGTAGTGATGATATGCTGAATTTGTGGTATTTGTGCTACTGATGTGAACTAAGAAGTAAAATGTCCAGAAAAAAATTCTGGAAACTTATTAATGAAATACAAAGCTAGGTAAGAGCTATGGATTTGCAAAGTATCCCTGAAAAGAATAATTTTACTCTGAATTGAAAGAGCTTCCCATACGACTAAACAGAGGAGGCATGAGATTGATTCAAATTCCAAATGAATGGTAGATTCTATAGGGTAAAACTTCCAAAACTGTTGGTTTTTTCTAATAGGTTCACTTCTAGAAACACTGTGTGTTGGACAAAAAAAAAAAAAAAAAAAAAAAAAGTGCTATCATTTTTCTGCTTTGAGCTTTCCCCACATCTCCCTGAAAACAACCTTACAAAGTAACAACCTTACAAAGTGTTCTTACGACCTCCTTTGGGATCCATTTGGTAAGACAAGCATAAACTTGTGTAATGAGGATGCCTTTGGGAAAGTGATGCAAGTCTGTGGCTCACCTGGGATCTGGGCAGGGGTTACACCCACAGGGGTATGTTCTTCACCTGAGCCTTCTGACCTGAAAGCATAGTAACCCAGCTAGTGCTTACTATGCCCCTTTACCTCCTAAGGAACTCGAAACAAAAGAGGAAACCACAGAAAGTGACACTAAACTGTGTAACACCCACCTAAGACCTCCCTCTTTGGGATTGTACTTCAAGGTTGGGACGTTTATCTTGATTATTTCATTTGTTCTTGCAGACTATTAAAATTTTGGCAACTTGCTGACCTGAAGGTTTGAATATGACTAGCAGCCTGCAAACACAGATTGCTTAAGTGGGCCGAACTTCCTGTTGCGTTTGTACTTGAATTTTGTCACCTAGATAGGAAAAAATAATGGATTCTTAAGAAACTAATTACTCTCTTCTGCAGTTTCTTCTTCTGCTAGAGATAAAAATGGGAAGCAGTTGCCAATTTTAATACTTAAATAGTCTGTGAGATCAGACAATGCAGTATCCTTAATAATGTTAAATCTAGAGGAAAATTTCTGCAAGAACTTTGGGACCATGGACAGAAAAGTGTGCCTACTCAACAGTAATGTTTATAATAATTTCAATAGAATTTACCTTCTAAAGAAATACCTTAAGGAAATAATGAGAGTCATTCACTGTGGAATAGGTAGAATAGGAACAAACACACCAAATGAACAAGTGACCGTGGTCAACAACTAGACATGTATAATGGTTTGGAGAGCCTAGATTTTTTTGAAGATCTTAGTTCAAGATGAAGCTACTCATCTTCCCCAAATCCACCATATCTGTACATAAAAATGATACACAAGGAACAAATACATCTATGTGCATAAATATTTATATACATGAAGTTTATGACTCATGACCAGATGAGATGTAGGAAACCTCTCTCTTGTATGGTATTTCTCTTACAGGAAGTAATTCTCTAAGTTTTTATTTAAAATATCTGGGAAATATTTGATATGTGCTTCTAGGTTTTATACGTAAAGTGACTGTAGTAAACACCTTCACAATATTGCATAATGTTAAATGATGACTAAAGTGACTTAAGATAAAGAATAATATATATCTATTAAAACATTTGGATGGTGCTGTGTGTCGTGTGTGTGTGTGCATGTGTGTGTGTTCTTTTCAGACATGATAAATAAAACCTGCCTTCAAAACTACAGGTTTAAATATCAACAGGTAGACTGTTGGGGAGCACCAAGTGAAACTACCATTAGCATCTCCAAGGCTGTGCCTTTGAAACATGGAGGGCTGACCTTCTTTTTTCCCAGAGAGATAGCGCAGACCTTAATTGATCCTGGCTTGTGGCAGAAGACTTCAGATTGCAGAAAATGTGAGTGCATGATCACAGGGAATGTAAGGAATGGGCCTGTCATGTACATAAGGAAATTACAGGATTTTTATAGACTAAAAAAATGTCTTCTGGTTTTTAAAACAATATTGAATGTCGAATTGCTGGAAATGATCCAGTTCTGAAATCATGGGTAAATTGTCTTCATTTTAGCGTCTCTGAAGAATGTGGTTTGTGCATAAATTTTAATTGCTACCTTAAAGCTACTTAGTGAGAAACATGCATCTGTAAAGTACGTTTGCCTGAACTGTCAATTATAATGAGTACATTTTTAAAAACTCAGCCACAAAGTATTTCTAAGTCTTCTGTGTTACCTGTGCTATGAGCCAGTTGCAAGTTAGAATAATATTCTCTGTATTCATGCAAATGAACTCACTAAGCAGCATCTTTACTTATTGATTCATATAGGATGAAATCAAAAGCTACTTTGAAGTAATATTAATGAATTGGTTTTAAAGAAAGTTCAGAGTTAAGATAAGCTTTATTCCCCAAACAATATGTAAGAAATGGTCATATACAAGAAGAAAAAATAATTCATATTTTTGTAACATCCAGGCTATTTTCCTTAGGAGTACATGACTTATTATCAGAAGATGAAGAAACCCATTTATTTCTATTTCTTTTACATGCAGTAATTTTCAAATTCTTTATAAGAAGTGCATTTCCTCAGATATCTGTGTTACTTCTTCCTTGTGCATACATCCCTTCTGCTTTCTTTTTTCTTCAATATTTAACTGCCATTTACTCTAAGAGCCTCTGAAGAACATTTTCATCCAAGACCAAATAAGTGAGCAATCCTCCTCCTAAAGCCCATATGTCCTCAAGTAAACCAGTATAAATAAAACGGATACAAATTGGAAGAAAACTTTGCCAACCAAAAGCATACATTCTATTAAGACCCATTATTTCCATTACTTCTGTATTAAACTGCATGTCCTGAACTCACATCTTTCAGATTATCATCTTGGCATGTTTACTGCAGTTCTGCAAAGATGTGAACACACACATATGAGCATGCGCGCGTGCTCACACGCACATGCACATACAGACACACACAAACAGTAATGCTCATTAAAACAACCCCCATTGACAATAATTCTTTCTCTTTCAGAAAACTGGTGTTAAGAATCACAGGAACCCTGAGATTATCAAACACTATTCCAACCCTTATAACAGCAGTAATTGGTAAATACGAGATGATTTAAACCACAAAGGGATCAATTACTTGGTTGTTTTTTACTGGTTAAATTGGGAAACTGGCATATTTCCTCAAGGGACCATCTAGCTCACCTTACAGAAACTATACCCAGAGGACATTGGTGGCCCCAAATCAGAGGGTGAAAAAGATTGCTTAGAAGGGATAATTGGCCACCTGGTTGTCAAAAGAATGACAACTATAGAGAGTGCTTTTCCTGGCCTATCAGTTCACAACAAATTTTTGAGCTTTATACTACTATACGTGCTAGTATTAGTGCAGTAATTTGATCAAATATGAAAGACTAATTACATGAGTTAAGACTTTATAGTCTCATTGATAATCCTTATGGACATAACCCTATGTTCAATCTCAAAAAACATTCATAGAATTTTGTTATACTTATATGAAACAATTAAAATAAATCTATGTAGCAATTCCTTTTCAATTGATTTTTACCTCAATATGCTTTAAAATCTTGAAAGCAACTTGTACAAGTGATATGATGTATAATTAAATTACTGCAATAATTTACACACTTGCCAAAGATCATCAATTTAAAGCAAGCAGTAGTGCATTTGCATAGCCTTTGTAATGACATAAATTATTATTATAATAATATATAGTGCTTTGGTTTTAAATGTTGCTTTTTTATTTCCATGAATAAGTTAAATTTCATTGTAAGATTGCTTTTTCTGGAAGAGCAATCAATGAATTCACACATTTAACTGTCTTCTCCGTTTCTTTAAAACTGACAGTTTTATTATCTTATAGTGTGTATCATTTTCTTCATTGAAATAAGATTTTCTAATTGCAGTATTGGACTCACTATGGAAGCCTAATTTTCTTACCTCATAACTAAGATATAAAGCTAAATGTACATAAAATCAGGGATTGCATCAATTTGTCCTACTGCTTTAACTTAGCAGTGACCCAGAATGCTGTGATTACCATTAACCTATTAACTTGTATTTAAATATCTCATTGTGGTCACAATAACTTTATCTGTAATAACACCAGATATCGTTGTCATTTATATCATCTGCATAAGGACAGAAAACTTTGTGCAGACAGAAACTAATGATATCTCAAAAACATTGAAATGAATGTAAGGTTCATGTGTGATGGCCTTTCTTTTCAGTTGTAGAATCAAGGGGTGCATGAATGTCTCAAGATTAATAGATTTGAAAATAGCCATCATTCTACTTGAAATTATTTGAAAGTCTGGGTATCTCTATCACTATAATTAATTTTTAAAGCAAACTTTATGATGAAGAGTAAGAAACAAGAATTATATAAAAAGTCATGTTTATCAAAACTTCTTGACTACCTCGTGTGTCTTATTTATTACATATTGCGCATACATGCTCAAATTTTTAATTATTCATGAACCTTTGAACGCAAGATCAGATGACTAACATGAAACCTACAAAGAACCATTATTAAGGGAGAAATGAGAAACAGCTTAAGAGGATTTATTTCTTCTCAGAAGAGTCTGTAGCAACATACATTTCTGATAGCAATCCCTCCTTACAAGCTTCGAAGTAAATAAAATGAAAAATCTCTACTCAGATGAATGAGTTGCAATCATATGTACCAAAACTTCATCCCAATAACTCTAATGTAACTCTACTGCCAATGTCTAAGGCATTTCACAATCCAAAGATATGGACTTAACTTACTACCCCCTGATGTTCTGCACAGCGTACCCTTAGTGAGTTAAGCATGAAGCATTACAGTTCACCTATTCCAATTAACACAAGACATCTACTTGCAACCTGATCTCTACCTCTGAAATGTAAAGAAACAAGCTCTGCCTTTTCCCAGGCATCATTTCCCCTTCATCTCATGTCACTGAATGGCACAAATGGAAGATCACAATACCGTTTCTAAAACAAACCTCACATCTAGATAATACATGCATGAGCTATATGTTCCCACAGCAAGAGCTATGGGAATGCTGAGTAGCTGCCACCATTTAGTAGTCTCTCACTATGAATAGTCTTGTTTGGTGCTTTTCCATGCAGAGTTCTCCTTTCAAGACACAGTGATATCACACTGCCAAATGACAAAAGGAACACAGCTTCAAACGAAAATCTAAGTAGAGAAATGCTCTCTTTTGAGCATGCAAGAGGTTAAAAACTGGCGAAACAGCAAGACGACTTCTCAAACCCAAGCATCCCTGCTCCATCCAATCACCACAGCAGTCAGGACTTTATAATGTAAGCTAATACACTATATTATTCAATCAGTAAATCTCATTTACATTCACCTCTGAACTGAGGGGGGTGTGGAGAGATGACATCTACTAGTCAACAGCAGAACAAACAGTCCCCAACTTGGAAATTCACACGACCTTGGCTGTGAGATTCTTACAGACCGAGTTTTACTAGTTTCATTTGCATCCACAGCACAACAACATATGTAAATGAAGCCAGCATGGCAGAAATATTCCCATCCCTCCTGTCTCCCCTCCAAAACATGTTAACAAGCTCAGTACTTTGCAGTCCATTTTTTTTGAGACATGGGAAATTATTTGTTAACCTGATAGCAGTTCATTCAAATATATTTTTAAATTACCTTCATTTTAAAAAAAACTTGGAGAATTTTATGGCATTCTTACACATATCTGGGGGCTTGATATTGAACACTTAGTAAGCAAAGCCACACTAAAAGTGTTCATCTAAAATACTCATATTGATAAAGACAGATGTATCTTAACATTAACTTCACAAAAACAAACAGCTCTCAACTTCCCTCACACTTTAATAATCATTGTCTTCTGTATTATTAGAACATCTCACATTGTACCTAATTATTATTCCTTTTAATAATAAGACCAAAGTGCAGTCTCAAATTATAGAAATCAGCATTACTTATTCTTAAATTTCTGCATGGCTGTCTGCATTTCTCACCCATTGGCAATCATTTATAACAGTATTCTATTCTTACCTTATTTTAAGTAAGAAGAAAAAAGTCCCCCAAAAGGATTCCTAAACGGTGTGGAAATATGAGTCACAGTTTTAAAGATTAATGAAGAGAAGAAAAAATAAAGACTAAAAGATCATCTTAGGTTGAAAAACAAAATCAAAATACTTTGAGCAAAAACTACAGAAATCTCCAAAGTCACGCCTGAGTGGGCGCCCAGGTTGCAAACATAGGAGTCTCTCCCACGTCCGAGTCGCACTCCTTTGTCAAGTTAAATTGGGTCCTGCTGGTGAAGCGGGTCCCACCAAGGCACAGAGGGTTCCAGTGGGCGTTGCCTCCAGGTGCCCGAGCAGGCGATCCGCTGTCACCCCGGGTTCAGCACCGACACACTGTGGACAGCACCAGCTCCGCTCACGTCCAGTTTGTCTCAGTCTCTGAACCAGGCTGATTCTCGCGCCTCCTCCCTCCGCAAGAGCCAGGCTGCCTGTCAACCCCGGTGTGCCCCGCCCCCACATCTGACGTAACTGTTTTGCATATCAACTCTCCAGGAGGTGAGGGGCGGCCCCTTGACTGGGCTTCTGATGGGTTCTGCCACGGCAATCCAGAGGACCAGATCCAGGCTTGAAAGCAGCGTTGGAATCAGCATTGTTGGACTTGACGCTGCGCTCGGCGAGCCCAGCCGAAACTAGAGGCTGTGGTAGGGTCTGCGCCTCAGCCTTCGCTGGGACCGCGGCTCCCGGGACTCTGTGACCGCACAGCGGGCTAGGGAGACGTGGTTGTCTAATCAGGGGCTGTAAGGGAAAGAACTGAGGATCAGGAAGCATCCAGCCTGGCCAAACATATCAGACCCTTTTGATCTTCCAGACCAAACTTCGCTCTTTCTCATTTGGTTGCGGACAGGCACCTGATTCAGAGTTCTGCTCCTCCTCCGTTCTCAGAGCTGTTGGAGGGAGTCCCTGATGCAGAAACTTGTCTGAAGGGGAGAAATAATTAAATAACTGAGCTCAGGAAGAATATTTGAAAGCTTGTAATGCTCAGCATCACTCGGAAACAGATTTTTTAAGTCACGTGACTGTTCCCTATTTAGCTTCGTGGAGTTGGAGATCCAGGATTTTAAAGAATCATTTTAATTATGTTTTGTTTTAAAACTCTCAGTTTCAACTCCCATAGCCAAATCTAGAAACGTGTGCAATATTTATTGTCCAATACATCACTTGCTCTTTGAAAGATGGATAGACCGGAAGCAATGTCATGGTTCTTAGCTGTTCTCTCAGTGTATATGATCTTCCTTGTCCCAGCGATGCTCCAAAGAGGACTTTGACAAAGGAAAGCCGCCTGTCATGTCAAGTTGACAACAAGCTCCAACTTGTAAACAAACACTCCTGAATCATTCACCTACACATAATGTTAATTGCCCAAAAAGAACAGAATGTGTGAAACTAAGCCTGAGATTTTTTTTAATTGCATAAAGCTTTTTCATTAAGATGTGTATCGTTTTAAGAATTCATACTATTCAATGTGCTGTTTTCCATCAGACTGCACAAGTGTGTCATCGTTTTCCAGGAATTTAAGCTAACTTAACACTGGTCCCACTCCTATGTTCTCAGCAACATTAATTAGATGATAAACTTGAGTTTCCTGCGGAAACATCTTTTACACACAAGGACAATAATTCTTCCATTCAGAGCAATCTGCCACGCTTTATTCTCCTCTGGCAGCTACCAACTTTATGTTAATATACAAATGACAAATGTTATTTTGGACTTCTCATTATGTGTACACATGCACACACACATACATGCACGCACACAGGTCCATGCTCACACGCGCACACACGTGTGTGCTCAATCACACACACACACACATTTATTGTAGCTGTTCCCACTGGACTTTTAATAATAATTTCAGAGACCATGGCAGGAAGTGAAAGGCAATGAGTGGGAGCAGGTGGATATTGTCAGTTACAATTACAATAGAGGCAGCTGAACAGCCTGCCCTTGGGCTAGCTGTGGAAAGGAAAATAACCCAGACGTGACTTTGATGTCCTGCATGCTATCCTGTCAGAGAAGATTCGACAGTTAACTGCAGAAATACATATGATATCTTATATATTCTTGTCAAAGTCCAATAAAACTTATGTTGATTCTTTAATTGGCATCCATTTTCAGTTTACTCCAGTACTCAGACTGGTAAGCTGTGAATCCAAAGACAGCAATCATAAAATTATTCAAAGACTAAAGAGAGGGAAACTGGGAAACTTCCAAATATAAACGCGAAAACTAATTGTTCTCATTGTCTTTTACAAAAGAATGGAAAAGAGCAAAGGAGAGAGAGAAAACAGCAGCAATGGGGAGTAGCATCTTTTTGGCAAGCGTGCACAGAGAAGCATGCATAGAGCAAACCCTTACAAGTTCCCATGCATCCTCCTCCCAAGAGCACCCCAGGGTGGGTTTGTTTGCTTGTCTGTGGTTTTTAGGTACCAAGGAAATGTGGCGACCTTCAAATTATTCTGATACCTTCTTGACTTTCTGTATTTGTATGATTTAAATTCTGTTACATATCTTTTTTGTTAATTTATAAAGTCAAAAAACCAGAAATTTCTACTTTACCATCTATAATTCCTTAAGAATTGTAGTTTCGTCATGCAGTTTCCGCTGAGTAGGATAATTTTGCATCTGTCTACTATATTTGTGAAAGCAGACCTCAGCATGAATAGGCTAGGAGACAAGGGGAGGGGGATTTGAATCAAATAGGATGTGAGAGGGAGACGGATGCTTCATCTACCCAGGGGAAAGTAAGAAAACACAGACTGAGGCCTTCTGCCTAGGCATTTATTGCAGAAGCATATCAGTATGATGTGTCATCCCATGTGGTCATAATGAAGCTCAATGTATAATGGCTTATGAGGTCGGCTAACTTTAGACTCCTGGAGTGTCCTATGAGTTCCAAATCATTTTTAAAGTATAATTATTTTAGTGTACATGATATACAATATTGTAAATATTCAAATCAAAGCAGTGGTTTATTACTGACACAAGCTAGCGTCATCTGACAAGAGGGAGCTGCAATTAAGAAAATGTCTTCATCAGTTAGGCAAGCCTGTGATGCCATTTCCTTAGAAAGGCTTGATGGGAGAGGACCCAGCTAAGGAGGGGGAGGCCACCCCAGCCACCCCAGGCAGGTAAGGAAGCTGCCTGAGCAAGCCATGAGGAGGAAGCCAGGTCCCTGTAAAGCCTCTGCTTTTGCTCCAGCCTCCAGGTTTCTGCCTTGTGACTTCCCCCCAACACCCCACCTCAGACTTCTCTCTGAGATGGACTACACCTGGTCCTGTTGGTGTTTTTCACAGCAAGAGAAGGCAGACTAAGACAAGGTCTTCCTGACACTTGATGCAAATGAAGAGCAGGCTTGCTGTGACCAGCTGAGGAGGTCTACATTCCCAATTCTGTGATCTCTCTTAGTCCCAGGAAGGAAAATAGAACAAAGCAAAGAGAAGCCTCATATCCTTAAATAATCAAAACATCTTAATTAAGAGTATTAATTGCTAGAGTCCTTGCATACCTACAATGTTGCATCTACATAATCGTGTTATCTCCTAATAGCTAACGTAAGAGTACGTAGCTTCAAAAACCAGATGTTACATTACTGGCTAATTCTGTTAAAAAAGAATGTTTAAAATTATGTCTTTGTATTGTGGCCTTTTTTCATTACAGCAATCCCATTTTTTTTCTACTGATGCTTCCTTTTTTTCTTGCTTTTTACTTTTTCTTCCAAGGGGAAGTTTAGGTTCTGTATTTAAGTGCTGTTAAATCCTAATTCACTATTCAAATACTTCACTAGTTATATGTGTTGTGCCAATAGGAGTCTTAAATACAGAATCATGTTATTGAACAGAATATGGATTTAGCTTATTTTTGAGTATGTAGTAAACTTTATTAACTAACCAAAAATGAAACCACAAATATATTTTTTATATTTGTGTGTAAAATAGGTTGTTATAAACAGATTCAAGAATGAATTCTTTAAAATACAGACATCTAATTTTAAATGCAACAATAAGACTTTCAGGGCTGAGGACATGGCTAAGCAGGTGAAGATACATGCCACCAAGCCTGAGGACCTGAGTTCAACCCTTGTTATCCACACAGGGGTCAGAGACAACAGGCTTTCATAGAGTGTCTTCTCATCTTTACCAGTGCCGTGCACTGCACTCCCAAATGGTGAACTAGATGAATGTCATAAAAATGAGTTCCAACAAATTAAACTTCAGTGCTGTAATATAAAGTTGCACATTGGAAGCTAGTAGTTCATCACGCCAATATATCTATTAGTTTTATATAGTTCATAACTACTACATCCTTTTTCATGATATCACAGAAACTTCCAAAATATGTTACAAATAGAAGTCATTAACAAACTTGTCTGTCCTATCTATCACAGTGTAGGATTTTCATTGCTTTTAGGCAATAGATTTTAAGATAAATTTGAGGTAATGAAGTTCTTTTCTTTTTTAAACATTGACTTTTTGAAAAAACATATCTATATTTATTTTTATTATATGAACGTTTTGCCATCAGGTTGGTCTGTTGGTCACATGTGTGAGTGCTCCCTGTGCGGGGGTCAGAAGAGAGCATCACATCCTCTGGAACAGGAGTTTCAGTGGCTACGAACCACTGTGTGGTGCCGGGAATTGAATCCAGGCACTCTGCAATAGCAGCCAGTGTTCTTAAACTACTGAGCCACCTCTCCAGAAACCAAAATATTTACTGGTGTGTGTGTGTGTGTGTGTGTGTGTGTGAGAGAGAGAGAGAGAGAGAGAGAGAGAGCATTCACACATCATTCAGAGGACACCTTGCTAACGTAGGTTCTTTCTGTCTACCATGTTTCAGGGTTAGGCTTAGCAGCAATCAACTTTATTCATGAACCTACTTTGTCGGCTATAAAGTTATCTTGTAACTAATGTTTTCACTAGCACATGGAAACTTACATTAAGTTCTTTTCGTTTGTTTGTAATCATGAATTTATCACCATTACAATGCCTCTCATCAAGGATCAGAAGCTGTCCTTAGAAATACGATGTTCAAGTTTGCATAGACCAATGCAAGTACCAACTTTAATTTCTAGTGTGTAAATATGCCTTTGCAAATTTCACAATGACAAGAGCCAAGGTAAAGGATAAATAAAGTAGGAATGCACAAACTGGCACTAATCTATCCTTAAATCATAGTAAACAGAGAAAGGAAGGGCTTGTGATAAGGAACATTGCCTAACTGGAAAGCTTTAATGAAATATTTGGACTGAACTTTAAGTATAAATTGGCTCATTCTCATCAACAATGTGGGGTGAAAGCAAATTAAGAATTATACTGTATTGTGAACAACTCAGAGGACCACGAGGGACCGCAGTCAAAGGCTGGCACCGTGATCAGCAGGAGGAACCACACATGGGCACGGTTTCCTGATGATAAACATTAATTGCATGCATTGATCTTCTGATACTCCACCTAGCTTCCAGAGGGAGTAATTCGGATCTTCCCCAGGACTCTACAGACCATGCTTGAGCATGGGAAAGAGCACTTGCTTTTTCCATATCAGGCGGTGACAATGGAAACAAGCTTCTAATGACAGTTGATATCTACCAATCAAACCATATACAGAATTCTCAAGCACCAACAGATAGTTTCAAAATGTATTGTTATGTTAAATGGACTATATTAATTGGCATGCTTAATTAAGAAAGTATTTCATTCCAAGTATAAAAAATAGCAATTTAAATTATGTTTATGTCCAGATATTTTTAATTTTAAGACTGGTTTATTAACAGAATGCTATATATGCACAAGAGATAGACACAGATCATTTAGCTATTTGAAAGATGAAGAAAAGCATAGTTCTATTTTGCTAGATGTATATGTATGCAAATACTCATGAATAACATTTATGTAAATGCTAAATGTTATCTATAAATCAAAAGCTGTAATTAAGATTTCATCTTGTATCATGTTTCTGTGTAAACTCTGATTGTTACATAGAAAAACAAAAACAAAGCAGCTAATTTAATAAATATTGTACAATTCAGCCTCATCCGCTTTCGTGAAAATTATTCCTACAGTTATGTTTATGCAACACAATAACAACACTGTTGGGTATATTTATGAAATTAGAAGTAATCAAAAGGATTGCTACCTTTCTTTCAGTTTTGAAAATCAATTTTGCAAGTTTTCTTTTCCTTCTTTTTTGACATTAGTAGCAGAATTTCTGGAAATAATTCATAATTTGGGGATCTTAAGAGTCTTTAGAACGTAAAAATATGTTGCAAAATTACCATTTCACTAGTGTAAATTGAAACTATGAGAACTGCGAACGAACTTAATGTTCAGCCGCTTTCCAGGTGCGGAGTTCTCATGTTTGGAGCTCTTCTCCCATCTAGTGGTCATGTTTAGTATTGCAAGAGCGGATTTAGGTTAACACAATTCTATTAAGTATTTCTCAATAATTGTTAAAAGGTGTGCTGATGCTGCACAAGTTGAAATCACATGGGTCCCTCCCAGCACCAAGCACGCAAAGTGAACCGGGTTTCCCACTCCAACCCGCTGGGAAAGGAAAATTTAGTTTCCTCCAATGGATTTTTATGGGTCTCGTGTGTGTTTCTTGCTTTTCATTGTTGTGAGAGATGTCTTGTGTTTATTTTTTGTCTGCCAGCTTGCTTGCTCTAAGGAGATAAATAAGGATAAAAGAACATAACATTGGATGAGTAGGGAAGTGGGGAAGATCTGAGAGGATTTGGGGAAGGAGAAAATCATGATCAAAATACACTGTATGAAAATTTTTCAGTAGAAATATTCTTAAAATATGTGCTAATAAAGAGATTTAAAATGAAATTCTCTAATATTTATTATTGAATTTATAGTACTAAATAAATACATGAAACAATGGGATGATATGGGAATTGGTCTTATAAAATACTGGTAATGTAACATTAGCCATTTTAGCGCATTCAGATTTTATTTTAAATATTGTTCAGAAAGCACTTAAACTAAATATAAACGATAAACTAGTAGATCAATATTCAAACGAGTTGCACCCAACATTTTATTTAAAGTTTTGGATTTTATTGGGAGGCCAAAGTAACTTTTCTCTCAAATGTACTTGACATTGCAGCCTGAGAGAGTAAGATGGACAAGGACATGGACATTATAGCTGTATGTAGATTATTTGTGTAGTTTACTATTGTAAATCAGTGTAACACTAAGAGTAGAAATAACATAAATATTTGAGCTCTTAAGTTACTCTGCCTATCACAATAACTATTGCTCAACAACAAAGAGAAGGCTGCATTTGGGTGACGTTGTGTACCTTGGTCTTTTGACGGGTCCCTATCAGTGAGGTGACAACCTGTTCCTGAGGCATGAGCTGACTCTTGGGAACCTGTTCCCTGGAGTGGGGTGCCGTGACAGTCTTGACAGAAGGGGGAGGAGCTTGTCCTGCCTCAAGTTGATATGTCATGCTTTGTTGACTCCCATGAGAGGCCTTACCCCTTACAAATGGAGAGAGAGAAGTGGATGGGTGTGGGTAGAAAGGAGGTGAGGGAGAACAGGAGGAGAGAAGGGGTGGGAAACTGTGGTTGGTGTAAAATAAATAAATAATATAGTTATAAAATAGAGAGAAGCAAATGATAATGAATAAGGAAAAAATCTACTGCCTGCCTTGCAAGTTTTATAATGCTATGTGGAATATTGTGTATTAATTAATATATTAATATGTTTATAAATAAAATCCTAATATAAAATCATTTAACTCCAAATGAAAAGTATTTAAAGTACAGCAAAAAAAATTACAGTGAAAAAATTATGCCCCAATCTACAAATCCTAAAAAAAAGAAAAGAAAAGTAATAATCCAGTTTGTCAAAAATTGGCAAATATTGTAATTTTTCTTTGTTCTTTTCTGATTTCCATATACAGAATATCCTTTTAGAGGCCATGACCCAGTCTTTACATCAAAATGGCATGAGGACTGTCTAGGAGTGGCTTCACCATATCTGATGGAAGAGGTAAAAGTCATACAGCCAGCACAGTTGCTTGGCAAAGATCCAGCAATTCTGAGTCAGATGATGGACGCCATGCCGCTTTTGGTTTTGATTTCTAACTACTGCATATGTGGGGGACTTTTAATATTTTTAAGATTTGGGGATATTGAATTGTTGGAAATTTTCTTATGCATCATTTGTGCCTCCTTCCAGGAGTACCGCTTCTAAGCTTCCTCGGGAAAGTGCTGAACATACCACCTCTCCTGTTTTCATGTGATAGCCTTACCTACTTTGAAGATCTCAGAGATTGTGACACTCATAAAGATCTTTATGAGGCTATGAGATATTCTTGAATGATGGAGGAAGGTCATTGGCTAAATAAGATACTGCCTTCACCCATTTGATTGGCCAGCCTTTAGGTGGGTGGAGTAAACAGAACAGAATGCTGGGAGGAAGAAGAAGTGAGCTCAGATGCAGGGCAGCTCCTCTCAGAGCCAGACGAGATGAAGCAAGCCACCAGGTCAGACATGCTGAATCTTTCCCGGTAAGACTGGTGCTACATAGATTACTAAAAATGGGTTAGGCAAAATATGAGAATTAGCCCATAAGAGGCTAGAGCTAGTGGGCCAAGCAGTGTTTAAATGAATACAGTTTGTGTGTTGTTATTTCGGGTATAAAGCTAACCATGTGGGAGCCGGGCAGGACAAAAGGCAGGCCCGCAGCTCCCACTACACTTGTAACATCTCTCCCTGTGCTTACTCAGGAACAAGAAAATCAAAACAAAGTAAATGTTAAAAGGTCAACAAGATTCAGTGGGCTACGGAAGTTGGCCACAGATCAGATTACAAGTCTCTTCCCATTATACTTTCAGGCAACTGTGTGGCGTATATACATCAACAGAGTGAAATTAGCTGGAGATTCTGCTTTGGTCTCCCGTCCTCACAGCCACAATAGCTTCTAATCTGAAAACAGGCTGCCATATGCTTCTAGATTCTTAAAAACTGGCTTATGAGGTTGATGAGTAAAAAATGTTTATAAAAGATAACTGTTTATCAATGATGATTAAACTTGAGGGAAAATGATTGTAAAAGATAACTCTGTTCTGTCACAGTTTTTAAATAATGACTAAAAGATATGCTAGAGGAAGTGAAACACACGTCCAAAACCAAAATGACATGATCTATGTTTTTGGAATAACATGAATCTGCCCCTGCTTACTGAATTCTGTATAAATAAACACTCTGGCTGCTAATCAATCAGGCTGCAAGATTCTCCCAACCACCATGTCTGACTCACGTCTTCCCTTGCTGACAACTTATATCTTCTTGGGAGCTGTCAATTGTTGGCGCTTACTCCCGGCATGTGAGAAATATGCAGAAGGACAGATGAAGATGCTTCTGTGAAGTCTAGAACTCTCACTCTCTACACTCCTGTATTGCTGGTGAGAGTACAAGCTGGTACAGCCCCTTTGGATGTCAGAATGGTAATTTCTCAGAAAATTAGGAAAAACTATCCTCAACACCCAACAATACCACTTTTGGGTATATACCTAAAGGATGCTCAAGGACATGAGCTCAACTATGTTCATAGCAGCATTGTTTGTCATCGTCAGAACCTGGAAACAACCTAAATGCCCCTCGAACAAACAATGGATAAGGAAAATGTGGTACAATGGAGTACTACACAGCAAAAAAATAATAATAATAATAATGACAGCCTGAATTTTGCAGGGAGCTAGAAAACATCATTTTGAGTGAGGTAACCCAGACCCAGAAAGACAATTATCACATGTACTCACTCATAAGTGTTTTTTACACATAAAGCAAAGAAAATCAGCCTACAAATCAAAATCCCAGAGAATCTAGACAACAATTAAGACCCTAAGAGAAAAATACATGGATCTAATCTACATGGGAAGGAGAAAAAGACAACATTTCCTAAGTAAATTGGGGGCATGGAGACCATGGAAAAGGGTTTAAAGGAAAGGGAGAGAAAAAGAGGGGAGCAGAGAAAATGTATAGCACAATAAAATCAATTTAAAAAACTTTAAAAAATTCAAATAAGCCGGGCGGTGGTGGCATATGCCTTTAATCCCAGCACTCGGGAAGCAGAGGCAGGCGGATCTCTGGGAGTTCGAGGCCAGCCTGTTCTATAGAGCTAGTTCCGGGACAGGCACCAAAGCTACAGAGAAACCCTGTCTCGAAAAACCAAAAAAAATAATAATAATAATAATAATAATAAAATAAAATAAAATAAAAAAAACCCTCTCACTCCCTTAAGATCTAACATTCTTATTTGCTGACATTGATTTGAACAAAAACAAGCAAACAGTGCCACCACAAGGCTTCTAAATTCCAAAGCAATCGTCTGGGTTTTCATGCAGTGTGTGGCTCTTTGGAATCTGCTATTACTCTCTCCTCATAAGCCTACCTTCCACCCTGTGAGAAAATTCAGATACACTCTTGGCTCTAGGAGTGGAGTATATTCTGTAAGAAAATTTGAAAAGTCTAGCCTGGGAGCTGTGAGATTGCTTCTACTGGAGCCTAGAATCCTATTGCAAAATTTATCCTAAAGCGTCAACTGCTACTTCCTATGGACCTGGCTCCCACACATCCAATAACTGATCTCTAAACTTGAAAGTAATGTGACTTATCCTCTGATTTGGCACATGTCATTTATAGCAGCTAGTTGGATATATGATACTTCCTATTATGCATCTAAGAATGACCACAGAGTATCTGATCTTTTGCATAATGTCACTTGCCCAGCTGCATAAGTTTCAGCAATTAGTCTCTGTTACTGCTATGTGTGTACATATGTCTACATATATGTCCACGCATGCCAGTAGATGCTGAGGTTGAGATTGTGTGTTGTCCTCAAACATTTTCTACCTTAATCTTTGAGCTGGGGTCTCTCGCTGAACCTGGAGCTCATTGCTTCTGAGTAGTATGGCTGAGCACCACCGTGCAGGAGCTTACACACAGGTGAGAAGGTGCTAAACATAGGTCATTAGGTTTATACAAGCAACTCTCTTGAGTGAGCATGCCCCACAGCCTTCTGTATTACTTCCTTAAAACACTAAGTTGGTCTATTTGCTTCATATGCTTCTACTCATTCAAGCACAAATTGTAACTATTGACTAAACATCTGTCCCAGTGGCTTTTCTCATTTCCAAAATGAAATACTTGAAAAATGCATCTTGAAGCAAGAGGTTTATTTTAGCTCATTTTGGGACAAATACAGAGCATCATGATAGAGAAGCCATGGCAACACAAGTGGGAGGCAGCTGCTCACATTGTATCCTTGGTAGGGAGGAACAAAGAGGTCACTGGGGTGGCTCAGCAGGTAAAGGACCTGTTTTACAAGATCTGGCTTCATTCACTGGAACTCACAGGAGTGGAGAGAACTGACTCCCCCACATTGCCCTCTGATGTTCACACATATGCTGCAGTATGCATGTGCCCACACTCACACATACATAATAACAGTTTTTAAAAACTGGGAAAGAAAGAAGAAGAAATGAATACCGGTGCTATGCCCCCCCCCACACACACACACACAACCACACACCTGCACTCAGAACAGGACCACTGGAGTGCAGAGCTCACCCTGGTGGTGAGCGCAAGGGAGATCAGGCAGCCTGACCAACCCTGCAACTACCCAGTCCCAGAACTCTGATTATATGAGTTGGCCCACCCCAACATTCACCCATCATTGATCTACTGACACACGGGAAGAAGCATGTCCTGCAGACCCCAACCAGCAGGATCTCCACGACACAGAGCAACAATGGGCTATGTAAGAGAAGCCACAGGAGGGCCCAGTATCAGTGGTGTAGCAGAAACCAGAGGCCTCGAACTGAACCAATGAGTATTTGCAACTAAAGATATATGGATAAAAGCTAGGGGGTAACAATCTTTAGGAAGAAAGGAAAAGATGAGTCAAAAGAGAGTAAGAATTGATTTCATGGGGCCTCATATCTTTGATATCTACAAACTAATGTATCACATGGTCAAAGTAAAAACAAGATGTGTATATTTTCTCTTTTATTTGGTGAGGGAAATCACAAAAACTGTTGTGTAAAACATTACATGTCATTTGTCAGCATGAGAGGCAGAGACAGGATAATCCTGGAGGCTGACCCACAGGCCACCTACTTGGTGTATGGAACAGCACAATAGCAACCATGCTTAACATAGACTAAACATCTTTCTGCTAATGTAAGATAGGGGAAACTTTAAAAATGCCTGCTTCTATCTCTTCTGTGAAATATTGTATTGGGTGTCCAACTTCATGAAATCTGGAGGTATAAAGAAGGGTAACTAGTACAAAGTAGAAAAGAATAAAAACAGGAAAGAGACTTCTAAATTAGATGTTCAGATGGCAATAACATGATAATATACCAAAATATCTCAAAACAGATTTACACTTAATCATCCAAACAATTGTATTCCAAATACTACAAAAAAATACTAAACATTTGTTGATGACCTTAGATGAAATGTCATCCAATGTTCACAGAGAAGAGCATAATACTGTTCAAATTACTGTATTTCCTAAATTCATGTACATAACCATCAGAGACATCAACTGCAAAACAAAACCACGTAATCTCAATATGCACATGAAAGTCCAAGTGAACTAGAATGCAAATCAAGTTTAAAATGAACAAAATGAGTGAATTCGGAGATCCTGATATCGAAAGTTACTATAAAGCTAAAATCAGACAGGTGGGTTCTGAATAGAAATTAGAATGCAGATCAATAGAACATGTCTGAGAGTCAAGGACTAAATCTTTACAATTAATGCCAATTGATTTTTCAACTAGGTAGCAAGTATGGAAGGACCATTTAGTAAATAGTGCTAGACAGCTATAGATCCATCTGTAAACAAATGAAGCTGGGTTCTTATTTTCTAAAATATGAATAATTGAGCTCAAAACACACAATTCACCTAAATGTAGAAGCTAAAGCTATCATATTTTAGAAGAAAATAGAAACAAGTCTTCCTAACTTTGGCTACGGTCGATTTACTTTGGGTGGCTTAGACATTACAGAAAGTATAAATGACAAACACGGTGATCAAACAAATTTCATCAAATTGAGCTATTGGAGACTGTGGACCCCAACAGTGAGTTTCCTGTGAGCCCCTGTCTATGAGAGTAAACAACTTGTTCTCCTGTGCCTGCAGCTGCTCTAAGCATGAGACCCTCAGGAGTTCCTGATGGCAGGGGAGTGGTTTCTGATGGGCTTGCAGCTGAGAGTTAGGGTGTGGCCATTAGTCAAGGAGACCCTATATAAGCTGCCCTGGAACACAATAAAGTGGGCATTCTTGGCACCTGTCTGTCTGTATGTGTCTGTGTGTATTTCAATCTCTAGGCCCTTGCCCAACTCGTGAACCATACTGTAAAGCATAGAGCAGATATTGTGTTACATTGATCAACAACAAAAAAAAAGTCTTCAGAGGACAAGAAAAGTTATAATTATATAAAGTAAAAAAATGCAAAAAATAATCAGAAATCTCATGAGATTCTTCAACAACCATAACTAAATTAGTAGAAAACCCAACCAAAAAAAATGGGCAAGGGGTTTAAAAAGGCCTTTCTATCAAAAAAGATACACAAATAATGTACACAAACAAAACACACACACACAAACCATTTGGTTATTGCAGGAATTTTGCAATCGACCCTATAGCCAATTGTAAGCGGCAGCTTGGTGCCAAGGGGCGAGTTTTCATTAGAGGCTAAGTGACCCAAATACCCAAATAAAAGGCCAGGGCAGGGCTGAGGATGCTCTCCCTTGGGTGTGGACGGGTTTGGCAGCAAGCCAAGGGAATACTCATGGCTGCAGGCGTGACTCTTAGCCCCTTTTGAAACAAAATGGTGGTGGGGAAAACGGCAACCATGTATCAGTTGGTCCTGCTATGGAAGCGGGTCTGTTCTGTTTTCTGTGTGGAGTTCTTTGATTCCTGATTTGCCGGTTAAGAAGCTGTACATGACCCTATTTGGTTTCCTTTATTATTTGATATAGTCACTGACAAAATGAACATGAGAATCTTAGAAATACACTTCACATTCACTAATACGCTGATATGGAGAAATCGAAACTTTCATATATTTTCAATGGAAATACAAAACTCCCATTTACTTTAGGAAATATGTTGACAATTTCTCATGCATAATGTAGTCCTATTCATACTCCCTTAGTATATAACCAAGAGAATTAAGAACACATGCTCAGGCCAACATTTGTATACAAATGTTTAAATCAATAGATTTTAGAAATGGTATAGAAGTAGTACCAAAGTTAACAGTTGATGAGTTGGTAAAACATCATACATACATACATGCATGCATATATATGATAAAATATCACTTGAGAATGAAATAATTAAAAAATTAGATGGGCAGTAATAATACATGCCTTTGATACCAGCACTGAGGAGGCAAAGGCAGGTGAGTTCAAGGCCAGCCTGGTCCACAGAGCTAGTTCTAGTACACACAAGGCTATCACAAAGAAACCCTGCCGCAAACAAACAAACAAACCCTATATAAAGTTACAAGGATAAATTTTTAAAAAGGTTGGGCTAAATGAAAGGAGCTAGTAGTAAAATATCTTAGCATGTACACTTACAGAAGATGAGCCCTATAGTATGCAAATTTATGTGGTTACAAAATATATTGGTAGTTGTTTAATGGCTGAGAGAGGGAATTCAGGGAGAAATGGCTCTCTTCTAAAAATTAGCTTTTTGAGAATTTCTTACAATGTATTTTGATCATACTCACCCTCTTCCCCAACTCTTTCAGAAACTATTCCCTATTCATCCAAATTTGTGCACTTTTTTTTATTCACCATTCAAGTATAATTTGTTCTACCCATGCATTCTTGCATATGTGGCTTTCCAATGAAGTACAGTCAACCTGCCAGATCAACACTCTAAAAGAAAACTTCCTCTCCCTCTGCCAGCAGTAATCCATGTTAAGAGTTCCTTGGCAGGAGTGAGATTTTTGTCTACCACCCCTCTCCATGCTGAGATTTGTTCTGGCTTGAGCTTGATTGGAGTCCTGCATGCTTTCACGATCTCTGAGTTTGTGTGTGCAGTTGTCCTGTTGTGTCTGGAGGATGCTGCTTACTTGTGGTCATCTTCTGCCTCTGAGTATTACAGTTTTTCTGACCCCACTTACGGAAATATCCCTTAGCCTTGTAAGAAAGGAAGCAATAGAGATGTCCCACTTAGGGCTGAGTAGTCTACAGTCTCTTGCTCTCTGCTCTTTGACTAGTTGTAGCTCTCTGGGTTAAACATCATCTACCACAACTTCTCAAATGAGGGCTGAGAGATGCTTTAATGTAAGGGTATAAAGGTATGTCATTAGGAGTCATTTTAATGCCATCTTAATTTATCAGAATAGTAGTAAGCTCTCTCTTAGTGCCTATGACTCCTTTATCTGCAGGTTCCTGTACTGACAATGTTGCCCAGGATAGGTTTAATCTAGTGGAGAGCCTTAAATAAATCAGAAAGCATTTGGTTAACCCCATGACATCCCTGCTACTAGTCTACAAATGGACATGTCTTGCCAGCGCAGATAAATCATGCTAAACGAGTTCATTTGGGTAAGATTGGGGATTATTTGTTTCTTCAGGTAACATAATAGCACCTCCTACAACAGTGAACACGTGCCAGTGGGGATATAGCTTCCAGGTCAGGACCAATCTGAGAGCCCCGTGCACCAACAAACGGCTTTACATACAGAATTTATTCTTTGGAGTGGACAATACCCCATAGTTCTGGATGGCACACTCAAATCCACTTAATTAAAAACTTAGAAAGGGTGATGTCTATCATGTACATACTGTATATTAAGAATGTGCTTAAGAAAAAGATAAAAATATAATCAAATGTCTACAAACTTGGAAATGAACTGAATTTGGAAAATGGGGAGTGTTTTAATTATCAAATTTTCAAATATTAACAAAAGAAAACTTGAGACTCATTTACTCATGTTGAACAGTAGGAAATTTGGATCATGGTAACCTATTCAGGAAGGGGCTGAGCTCTTTCTTTGCTCTTTGAAGCCCTTCACAGTTTTATTTAAAGCTGTTTACCCAAGGACTTTCCTGCTGCTAATGAGTGGTTTGCTCATATTGATCTTTCTGCGATGGTGTTTTATCTGATATGTTAAAGACCTTATTTCAGCAGCTTGTGCTCCCAGGGTTAGCGTAATGCAAATTTGAAGCTAAGACATCTCTTATGAATCTATTGTTTTCCCTTATTCTTTGGCTAATATAATATGAAGTATGCTTTTTAGTGAATTCTATGTGTACATTGTCATTCAACAAACTTAAGCATTAAGGATTAAAGATAAAAAAAATGTAGTCATTTTGTTATAGAAGCACAAAGTATAACAATTATGGAGGAATAAAATCAATAGCACAAATGTATGTGTATATCACTCTATTCTCTATAACTAAAAGTGTTTTGTAGATATTTAAGTTTTTAATATATTTTAATGGGTTATTCAATGCTTGAATGGAAATTTTTGCTTTAATGCCCAGCAGAAAACAATGTAATATATCTGTTGCTAACCTATGCAATGAAATACTCATTAAAATAAATATCTTAAGAGACAATTTCAAAATAACCCTGATGGCTGCTAACTTTCAATCTTCTTTGTTCATTTCATATAATCAGTAGGAACATTTACCTCAGTGAGCAGAGATATCCACGTCTACACACCCATGCATGTGCACACAAACAAAATTTTAATAACAGAAAATTCAAAATAGAATCTTTCCAAAAAAGTCAGTGTACGAGTTAGATTTTTGTTTCGCTTTTGATTTTGGTTTTTTGGTTTGTTTATTAAATGGGCATAAGCTAGGGTCAAATGAGAAAGAGGGAACTTCAGCTGAGAAAATGACCTGCAGGCAGGACTGTGGCTCATTTTCTTCATTGATTTTTGATGTGGGAGGGCCCAGGCCACTGTGGTTGGTGCTACTCATGAATTGTATAAGAAAGCAAGGTGAGCCAGTCATTTGGAAAAAGTCAGTAAGAAGTGTTCCTCTACAGTTTCTGTTTCAGTTCCTGCATACAGGTCCCAGTCTGCGTGAGTTTCTGCCTTGATTTTTCCTTAGTGGTGGACTATGATCTGTGACCTGGATATGTAATGTAAATAAATCTTTTCCCTGTAAGATTATGCTCTTTATTACATCAGTCGTAACAAAAATAAGACAGAAATAGGTACCAAAAGCATTGGACATTGCTGTGATGGGCTTTTATACCTTGGAATATTTTGTAAGAGGAAGGTGAGGGATTTTCAAGGTTTGAGGCTGGGAAAGTCGGAGCTTTAAAAGCTCTTGTAGGAACTTAATGAGAACGCTGAGAATGATTTGAGAGTGAAGCCCTGCCTTGTGGCCTTTCAAAGAAAAGTTTGAGAGCATCCAAAACCTCTATAGAGACTGTTTTTGTCACAAACTGAAGTAAGAATCTATAGGTTCTACTCAGCAAGATCTGAAGATTCAGCCATGATCATCAGGAGACCAGAACAACTGAAGCCAATGTCTTCCATTACTAGGACAATTGATGCAGGTTAGCTGGTATTGAAAACACAGCCATGACTATCAAGAGACCAGCAGTACTGAGGAAAAATCTTATGGGAAGCATTTCTTTAGTGCCCATAGGCAGTCAAGGCTGTATCACAAATTGGTATCTACAGTTCATAATGTATAAGAGATTCCCACATGGTGTTAGTTTTGAAGGCATGAAGGCGTCATAGAAAGCAGCACTATATTTGATAAAAATGTGAAGAGTAGATGTCTTTTCTTGTAATTTTAGTAAAATCATTTGAGTATTTCCTCCCTTGATATATTTGTCATGTATAACATTTATTGTATTTTTTATGTATTCCCTCAATTTCTAGATTTTTAGGATTTATACCATGAATAAATCTTGGGATTTTTGTGGAGTAAAACAAGAGTCTTAATTCGCTGCGTATCTTGAAATGACCATCTGATTTCTACCAGTGAATCCATTTATGAGATATATTGTAATTATTGACTTATATATGTTGAACTCCTTTATATAACAAGAATAAACTAAGTTTATCATGATTAATGATTTTTTATGTGTATTTGATCAAGGTTTACCAAAATTTTATCAAAACAATAGTCATCTATGTTCATCAAGGAGATTAACCTACAACTTTTTTGTGCCATGTTTTTATGAGGGTAATGCTGACTGAATAAGAAATATATACATAATATATTAAATAATAAGATAAAAAGTAAATAAATAATAACATATAATAAAGCATTTTAAGAATTTGTGATATGGTCTGATGAGCATTGGCTTTGATTCTTCTGAATCTATCTGGAACTGAATGATGATTAATTGGAGAAGATTTTTATATGTATCATTACATTCTTTTTAGCATCCATTCTTAGAACTATGAACTTCCCTCTAAGGACTGCCTTCCTTATATCCTACAGATTTTGATATAATACGCTCTAATTTTTACCACATTTTAGATTTGTATTTCCTTATATTCTATAATTTTTATTGAAAATTTATTTTTTCATTCTGATTAACCCCAAACTCTGACCAGATCCACCCTACTTTGCCACTGACCTAAATTCATATCTTTTCTTTTATTCTCTCATTAAAATAAAAATAACCATCTTAAACATTAATAATGATAAGATAAAATTAAAAAAACAAAAAACATTATGGGACAAAACAAACAATAAAAAAATCCAAAGAAAAGTACCAAAAACATACATAGACAAGGAGACACACATTCTCACACACAGAAACTACCTAAAATCATTGGGAAATATTACATCTATTGTAAACAAACAAACAAAAAAGCCCTGACAACGCATTGTGAGACAAAGAAACTCCTAAAATGTCACTGAGTTCATTCTAGGTTGACCATCTCTTCTACACAGGGAGATTGTCCATAGGAGGGGCTTTGAATACATTGTGAGATTTTGTTGGAGAAAACTATTTTTTTTTATTTGCAAGCAGTTATCAACAGGAAACAGTGTCTGGGTAAGAGACAGAGGCTTGTGTCTACTTCTCCTCCAGCATGAGGACCCTATGGGTCCCAGACCTGTGAAGGCCAAGCACGTGCTGCCACGGTCGCTGAGTAAATTTGGTATTGGTGTTTGGTCTTGTCTTCATTGGGTGTATATTCTGTGTCTTGATTTCTGTTGTCCCGGATCTTAGATCTGTGTTGTAGCTATGAGTTTCAGGGTAGGGAGTGCTTCTGAGTCCCTGCTAGGTATAGTCACTGATGGTCCCAGGTAGATTGTGTTACTGGGTATTGGGAGCTAACATGAAGGAATTGGGACAGCCTCCTAGAAGGGCAGAGGGGTAGAGAGGATCCACAGTAGGAAGGACAGCGGGATCTGCCAGGAATATCTGTGGAGTCCCCAGGGAATGAAGAAAGAAAAGACAGATAGACTGCAGATGGTCTACTACAGGGCTGTAGATGAGAATGAGGGTTTGGAATTGGAGGATGAGAGTAGAGATTGCCTACCTGATTCCCTAATCGGAGTGTCCAGTAGATTTCTTATGTGATCGATATGTAATTCAATAGTGTGTCCTTTAAACTCAATGACTTTATATCATTTATCTTGCCATTGATGTCTGTCTTTATTCCTGTGTGGTCAGTGGGAATACAAAACTTTCCTGCAATTTTTATTCAGAATTGTTTTGTGTCCTAATGTGTGCGATATTTTGGAGAAACTTCTGTAATATGCTGAGAATGCATGTTCTCCAGTGTTTGAATGGAATATTTTGTAAATATCTCATAAGTCTATTTGATTTATGAGTTACTTAACACCAATTTTTCTCTGTTTATTTTCTGTCTAGATGGCCTGTGTGTTTATGAGAGTGGAGTATTGAAGTCATTCAATAGTATGTTGGATTCAGTCCATGACTTTATATTTATTTGCCAATGTTTTATAGTATTGGCACACCTGTGTTTGATGTGTATATATTTATAATTGCAATGTAATATATATATATTGTTGCTTTACGGGTATAAAGTGACCTTTTTTTATCTCTTAGGACAAATTTTGTTGAAAGTTTATTTTGCCAAGTGCTAGAATAGCTATGCCTGTTTATTTATGAGAGCTTTCAGTCTTCCTGTGAAAACTGACTTCTTTTATATGGTAATCATGATTTGCCCTTTTCAGTCCCACACTGTTATTATGGGAAGATTAAGAGAAGAGAGAAATGCAGAACTCCTATGTTGTGGGATATTTATACATTGTGTGAAGGCATTTTGCTGTGATTGGTGTAACAAACAACTGAAGACTAATAGCTAGGCAGGAGTGTATAGGCAGGACTTCTGGGTAGAGGAAGACCTGTGGGAAGAAGAAGGTGGAGTTGCCAGCCAGACACACAGTAAGTAGGATGGGCAGTATGGAGACGAGGTGATGAGCCTCCTGAAAAAAATTAGATTAAAAAGTATGGTTTAATTTAAGTTATAAAAACTAGCTAAAAACAAATCTAAGCTTTTTATAATAAATAATAAGTTTCTACGTCATTATTTGGGACTGGTAGAGGAAAAGAGTCCCACTACGTTCGGCGTCCAACATGTAGGCTGAAATATTCAAACATAGGGCCTGATAAAGCTAAGCTAAGTTCTGGACACAGAGCTGTACATGACTTCCTAGTCCTGTAGCCTCTCAGGCTGGCTGATGTTCAGCATACAGTACTGCAGCTACCACCTGTTCCTGCAGGGTTGAGCCATGCGGTGGATGGACTGGCCTTTGAGGATCATTCATGCAGTCAAGCTACAGATGCACAGAAGGCCAGATCCAGGCACAGAAAACCTATTTTAAAAAGGCGCAGTATGCCTACAAAGGTGCTTAGATACTGAACAAAGAAAAGAAAATGGATATAAACCATGATGGGAAAAGTAGTTTAAAAATAGTAAAGGCTTTAAAGAGAGAATAAAGTAATAGAAAAAAAAATAAGCTAGATCAGGATGGGAAATACTATAACACAGAGAGTTTGGAACTTAAATGGTGCTTTGTTAATTTAAAATAACTTTTGTTATTTGAAGATGATACAATAGTATACATAAGTGAACTCAAAATCTCTACCAGGGAACTCCTACAGCTGATAAATACCTTCAGTAATGTGGCAGAATACAAAATATACTAAAAAAATAAAAATAAATAAATAAATAAACAGTAGCACTCCTATATACAAATAATAAAGAATCCGAGAAAGAATTCAGAGAAAAATCACCTTTCACAATAGCCACTAATAACATACAATATCTTGGGGTAACACTAACCAGAGAAATTAAAGACCAATTTGACAAGAACTTTCATTCTTTGAAGAAAGAAATTGAAGAAGATACCAGAAAATGAAAAGATCTCCTATATTCTAGAATAGGAAGGACCAACATAATAAAAATGGCAATTCTACCAAAGGCAAGCTATAGATTCAAAATGCAATCCCCATTAAAATCCCAACACAATTCTTCACAGACCTTGAAAGAACAATAATCAACTTCATATGGAAAAAAAAAAACAACTTAGGATAGCCAAAACAATCCTGTACAATAAAGAAACTTCCAGAGGCATCACCATCCCTGATATCAAACTATTACAGAGTTACAGCAATGAAAACAGCTTGGTATTGATATAACATGGGTTAAAGAGCTCACAAAACTCATTAATATAAGATTTTTATCATTAGCCAGACTGAACAGAAAAAAAAAAAAACCAAAAAAACAAGAAACAAGACAAAACAGGGATTATACTAGCTCCCTCCTCCCTGGCATATTTATGACATTTTGAAAGAACGAGTCTTAGAAGTTCTTTAGCAGTGATGGAACAGTTACTTGGCATGCATGAGGCTCTGGATTCAGTCTTCAAACACGACTGGAAAAATACAATGCTTCTAGTGAAGCTGGGTGGCTCAGAGACACAGTGTAGAACAAAACACCACTGACCAAAGGGGGGAGGAGTCGATGAAATGAAACTATTCCTAAAAATATTCTGCTATACTCATAGATCATTTCCCAGGTCAATTGTCACCGGAGAGACTTCTGATAGGAACTGTATGTAGAGACCCACAGTCACACAGTAGGTGGAGCTAGGGGAACCCTGCACCAGGTTCTCCCAGCATCCCCCAGTTCCTACCTGTTGTTACATGGTCCTTCTGGCTGGCTCCCATTTCTCCCCATTAAACTTCTCCAGCCCAGGAACTGGGTTGACCTTCCCCCTGATGCCCTCCCCTATATAACCCAGCATTTTTGGTTACCTGGATTTCTTTTGTCTTTTGACCTTTATTCTCCTGACTCTTCCCCACTCCCCTCTCCTTTTTTCTCTCATGGCCTGGATCAGGATTATGTTCACCTGGTTCACCATGTTCCCAAGTGTTCCTGCCTCTGACTAGGCTCTCCCTCTTATCTACAATGAATCTTCTCCACCATAAAACAAGCAAACAAAAATGAAATTCTTCAGTTTCCCTTTATTTTATATAAAGCTATATTTCCAAGGGGCAGGGAAAATACAAAAATAAAAGTTATAGGGAGACTTTATCGACAGGTAAAACAGGACTGGAGAAATAGGACAATAGGTAAAGTACTGACGCCGGACGAGTAAGGAATAGAGTTCAGACCCCCAGCTCCAATATAAATGCAAGGTAGACGTGGGGCCTGCATTTAATTCTTGCTCTTATTAGACAGAGACCAGATTCCCAGAGAAAGCTAGCTAGGTAGATCAGCCCTATCAATGAGCTCTGCCTTTACTTTTAAGAAACTTTATCTCAGTGAATAAGGTAGTGAGTGAAGGACGAAATTCCTGAAGTCAGACTCAGGTGTTTATACACACCTGCCAACCATGTGCTTCCATACATGGTCATCATATCATATACAGAGACACACATCAAAAGTCAGTAATAAAGTCCAGTTAAATAGGAGTAATATTCTAGGGTGCGATTTCTGACGTTTTAAGGCATCCTCTGTTCCATGTTGTTACAGAGGTTTTGAGAAACTAATTCAGACTTCTTCGTAAGATTGGCCATGTGGTGCCATTTCATTGGCTTGATGCTCTTTCTTTATCAGTTTTAAAAGTCAGCAGATGAAGTAAAGGGTTTCATTGTGACATTTCTATAGATGACTGTCCTTACTTTTCCCTTCCCGTGCTACCATTTCCTGACCTCTGCCTTATTTCTCACTGATCTGCTGCCTCCTCCCACAAGCCCCTTCTCCTTTCATATCGCAAGCATTTATTACCGTTTCCTTTGTTGCTGAAAAAGGGACCCTGTCAAACTAAACAGCTGCATTAGGACATCACTTTAAACAGATAAGAATAAACAGAAACTTAATTATAATTCATTGCCAACTTAACTATCTTTGGTTCTCTAATTAAAAGAGGAAGCAAATGACTCCCTGAGGAACATAACAAAATATTAATGGTGAAATGTTGAAATAGCATTGCTAGCACACAAGCATAAAGCATATATGCCCAAGCACATAATGATCATTTGATCACTGTAATTATTAGGATGAACCTATATTTAGGAAAGTGACACCTGAAAGATAGGTACCTCTCACTATTTTTATCAAGAAGGAGAAATCAAAAGAACAAGTAATATGCAAATTTTAACACACATCTTATTTCTAATCTAAATATAAAATAAGACAGTGAAATAAAAAGGGACACAGCTTACCAAGTATTTTATGAAAAAGAATAGAAAAAGAAGCAAGAACATTCTTAAGACAATCAGATGTCAGAGATGGTAGGACCATTGGTAGTCAGTCTCGTTGCTACAGTGCATACTTTATTGGCCAGGACTGTAAAGAAAGAACACAAATAGAATTCTCCATAGTTCAGGCATGGATGGTGTGAGTCCCTCTCTTATGCGAAGTAATAAAGTGAATTTGAAAATACCATGAAGTTTGATATTTCATTCTGTGCCCAGTAAAGGATTCTTAGCAGGCAGAGAAAGCAGTGGAGATTGGTGAGAAAACAAGTTAAATGCCAAAAGAGCCCTCATAAAGGCTGTTTGATAGGGATATGAATTACCCAAATTCCAGGAAAATAAACAGTAGCTGAATGAAAATGAAGAATTCTAATGTGACTGTGATGTTTACAATTCCTGTGTCTAGTTTAAAGTTGGATGCATGCGGAACAGACCCATAAAAAATAATTGGCACTTCGGTGTGGGGCTGTTCTTTTCAATTGAGGAAACTATAGGAAAAAAAATATTAGGGAACATATTTCATGCAATGATTGTATCGACTCATTAGACCGCAATGCTGAGCCCAAACTTATAACAGAAAGTGATCCGGATGCTTGGGCTTCTATGATCTCACACAGCATCCTGCCTTCCTGACTGCAACACTGGCAACCATTTAACAAAGTTTTGTTTCTCTCAGTGTTAAGATTAGCAAACTGGACCAAAGTCCTTTCTACCAAACTGAAAAGTAGTCTTTGACAAATCTGAACATATTCCCTCTACATATGATAGAGGATAGAAGACGAAAAAATACTTTGATTAGACTAATGTCCAAACTCCTTTATTAACTGGTTGTGGGCCTCGTCGTTTCTCCTTACTATGTGAAAGTCAGTGTCTTCACGTATGAAACATGGCTGATGAAACTTCCCACAAGTACCTTCCCACAAGTGAAAGGGCATTTTAAAGGACAGCATCATTCCGTGCTTACTCCTATTTCTAAATGTTTGCCTATCTATCTGTCATCTGTCTGGCTGTCATCAGCCTCTCAGACTCTGATCTAAAAGTTCAAGATTGTAATATATGCCCAGGCAAACAATGAATCGTTGATCTTTCCAGTGCCTAGAAACTATTTGAAGTTTGACAATTATTTATTATATTTTTTTCTGTTCGAAGATCACCAGACAATATAGCATACATGTGCGTTTATACGTACTTGTGCATATCATATAATACACACGTCATAGATATATCCTATATATGTAGTGCAATGCCACAATATAGTGTAGCAGTTTTGAAGTCAAGAAGTCACGTAAGTTTCACTAAGTATGGTGTAGCCATGGTATTTTAATCATCATAAAAGTAGTTCATTTTATAAATTTATCAGTTTCCTTCAAATTTTATAATTGATTCAAAGACTTTACTTCAATATTCACCAACAATAAGAAGCTCTCATATAATAGGGTTAATTTAAGGATTAAGGGAATAAATGTGCATTTGTGTAAATTAAATGTAAATAATGCTGAACAATATCTAACCCACTGCTGCATTATTTATCACTCATATATTTATAATATCAATTACAATGAACACTAACTGAATAAGTTTGGGCACTGCATTTTCCTAGGCTCTGTTTTGTTAAATATATATTTTCTTTGCTTTTTGTGCCCATCTCTAGAGTAAGCTGAGAAAACCTTTATTTATTATGATGCAGTGTTTTATGAACAAGAATTTAAAAATATTAACTATAATTATCCTTACTTTAAATGCTCTTATTAGTGACTTTATCTTCATTAAAATAATATAAAAACCTTGAAACACTTTTTCTCTTCCATTCACAATATTATAATTTCTAACTATGATCAGTTAGTACATCCCTTAAAAATCATTTATAATAGAATTTACTTAAGAATTTCTCCTTGTAAACCCTATATATTGCTGTATCATGGATTGATTGCTTTACTTCTTAAATCTTATACTTCTTATTTTAAGTGCTTTTTATCTAGATCTAATATAAAAGATTGCTTTTATATTTTTCATCGGTATCTATTTTAAAATGAAAGGATGCTTAGGGAAAAATAAGAAATAAGAAAATATTGTATAATATTGTATAAGGTAAAATATACACTGTAGATGTGGCTAATGTTACATTTTTTTAAAAAAAAAGAATCATGAAATAAATAAATAATCCTCCAAATATCATAGAATCTATGAGCAAGAGTTTATTTTCCCCTTTTTTTCATTTTTATGACTTTAATTTAAAAAAAAAAAAACCTACTTGTAGAATTTCCATATTTCTCCCAAGGCAGCTCATTTTGACATTAGGATGATTCTTCCTTTTCTATCTTAATCCAGTGTGAAGTTTAGTGCAATCTAATTTTTAACATTACTCAAGAGCAGTCTACCAGAAAGGCTAAGTAACAAGGAGGGCTCAAGGCAGAACACTTAGATCTCCCTGGGAAGGGAATATAGAATAAAGTTCACGGAAGACTGGGAGTGGGCAAGGGTGGCGACAGGAGGATCATGTATAGGAAGTAGAGAAAGAGAGTGCTGGGAGAGATGACTTGAATTGGGGGTCATTTCAGGGAGAGATAGAGATTTAGTGCAATGGAAACTCCCTGGACCCACCTGGCAAAGACTCCTAGTAATGGGGATATGGAGCATGAACCAGCCTTCTTCTGTAACCAGGAAAGGCTTCCAGGGGAACTGGAAAACCAACCCTGCTACAGTTTGTCATACGTGCAAGATTGGGGGGGAGGGGGAGGTAAATGGGGATGGGTAAAAAAAAGTCACAGAACTTGTGGGAGTGGCCAACCAATGACTTGTCCCCAAGACCGGGCCCATGCCTGACAACTGCCTGGATGGCCAAGAATCAGAGGCCTGTTAGCCCAAGGCTTGTAATAGAATCAATCACAAATGACAAAAAAAGGAAAGAAAATCAATGAAATGATAATTAATGATATTCTGCTATACTTGTAGACAATGACAAAGCAGAACTGTAGAAACCAGAGGGGTCCAGGGTATTACAAGAACAGGACCCACACAATCAGCTAAGCAAGCATCATGGAACTCACTGAGAGCGACGGGAAAATTAGGGAGCCAGTATGGGTCCGACATAGGTCCTGTCCATATATGTTATGATTGTGTACCTTGGGTGTTCTTATGGGACTCCTAACAGTGGGAGTTGGGCTGTCTCTGACTCTTTTGACCTTTTTTTTTTTTTTTGGACCTTTTCCTCGTACTGGGTTGCATTGTCCAGCCTTACTATAAGGTGGTATACCTAGTCTTATTTATTACAAGTTGATATGCAATGTGTGATTGATATCTCTGGGAGGCTTGCTCTTTTCTGAAGGAAACACAGAGGTGGATCTGAGTGAGGGAGAAGGGGGTGGGGGAGGGGTGACTGGGAGAAGAGGAGGAAGGAAAAACTGTAATTTGGATGTAACATAAGAGAGAATAAAAATAAGATTTAAAAATCTGACTTTTCATTAAGAGTAAATGTTTATTAAAGTTTTAGGTAAGTCTTTGCCACATGATCTCAGTGATTCAAAAATTATCTTCTAAAAAGATGGAAATATGAGGAACAGGAATAATTGAATTCAACACTCCTGGGTTTCCTTTTTCACTGTAAGCTTCTGATTTACATTACATTCACCATGATCATTTGATTATCTATGATTGTCATATACCAGTGATGACTGATGTGGTACAAGCTACTATGGAGTGGAATTATAAGTTATCCCATGATAATGGTTTTATCATTATTTTATGGATTATGTAACACGCTTTTTCTTCATTGAGGATTAATTTTACTGCTAAAGAAGCCCATTCAAAGGAATATGTTTGCTTATTATACATCTGAATATTTTTAGTCTTTCTTTGGTTGTTAAAAATGTCTGTGAGAACTTATCATACATATTAATCTCAGAGGCTTGACACAAAGTCTTACTTATATACAACCCTTGCTGTCATGCACATTGAACTGTGAATTGATACAAATACAGCAAGAATGTGCCTATTTGAGGGAATTAGGATAATCGTAATTTCAAAACTGGGTTTTCAGTTGATAGTGCTCTTTCATCAATTTAACACCGTGAGAATCTTATTTGGTCTGTGGCCACTTGTCAAACGTCAGAAGTACTTTATTTACCTGCTGGAAAAATCAGATTGTCTATCCCTGTACTCGTCTCTAAACATCATTTATTTGGTGACCTTGACCGATGTGAAACTTGTTGAGGACACCACAAATTGGTATTAGAGTTAGAAACCAAAAAGATGGATTGCAGACAGCAGGTCATTGAAGCTGATAGGAATAATTTATCTTAACAGCATGGTAGAATGATCACATCCTGATAGGGTCTATGAAATGCTCAGAGATGAATTTGAGCATGGAGTCCAGGAAAGTTAACAATTTCCAAACTCAGAAGTGCTTTCTGATTTGCATATATTTTCTCCAGTCAATGAGCACTGTTCTTTGGACAGCACAGCAACACATTTGCGCCCAGTGTAATAACACGCAGAATTACAAATAATTGGCTAAAATTAGAGACTGTTTGCAGGTTCTTCTGAGTTAACTACTGTGGAGTATGTAATCTCTCTTATTTAGGTTAGCTATTTTGTAATAAAAAATGTAAAAAAATCCTCCATTGTTGTCATTTCTTCCTGTTGTTTTACCCCTTTCTTTATTTCCTTTTTCCTTTGTTCTATTTTTCTATAAAGAATTATAGTTACCATTGCAACATGGTCACTGCAGTAAGCAGAATAACAGCAAAATTTTGCATGATATAATTCACCCTGTCATTTTAAATATAAATTTATCCCATTATGTTCTCAAAAGGTTTTTTTTTCTTACCTGTTCATAAAAAAATATCACAGAAAATGGTAATATTGTTAAGGGGACCAAGTTTTGTTTGTAGAAAGTGAAAAGCACAAAGAAAGGCATGATTGAGCATGCCTGCAATCAGGAAGCAGAGATAGGGGTTCATCACAAGTTTGAGATTGCCATGGTCTTCATAGTAAGCACTAGACCAGCAGGGAAATATGAGAAGACTCTGTCTTAGAGTAAGCTAATAAAACGACAAAAGCAAACAAAAGAAAACTCCAAGCTGAAAGACAGGAAAAAACATAAATAATTTTTTATCTTAGTATTCATTTATACTAATTACATAATTCATTGTACATAGTGGTGGACTTTATAAAGACATTTCACTGAAGAGTATAATGAGCTATGACCATTCTCATGCTCTCTCTCACCTCCTGTATTCTGATAGTTTCCTTCTTCTCTTATATCTCACTTATGCCTTAAATTCTGTGTGTGTGTGTGTTTGTGTGTGTGTGTGTGATTTTATGAATCTACAACACCTCTGTTCTATACAAGAGAAAGCATATACTATTTGTTTCTTTGTATCTGGCTTATGTTTCTTAACATGATCATCTCCACTTACATTTTTTCACTGAAATTACACAATTTTGGTTTTTTTTGTAGCTAAATGAAATATCCCTCATTTTCTTTATGGATCCATCCATTGACAGACACATAGGCTGATCCCATAACCTACTAAACTTGGATGTGCAGAAAGCTTTATGACATGCTTATTTAGACTCATTTGGGCATGGATTCAGAAGTCATATTCTTAGGTCATAGACTAAAGTTATTTTAATCTTTTTGAGGAATACTCACCATGACTTTTTGAGGATAAACATATTATTTATTAAAGATACTTGTTCTTTATTATATTGTCCTTATTGGATTTTTGTAAATATTATTGAAAGAAGTTGGCATATAAACTAAATATTTGTCTACCTTAGAAATATCTAAGTTCATACCACTATAAAGGTTTAGTACAATGCATAATATATACCAAATACATATACCAAATGGTATTCTGTATACATTTTCAGAACCAGACCTCATTCTGAAAACACATATGAAACTGCTTTATTTAGTATTTATTGTAGTTTAAAATAGTTTTAATATGCTTATAAATCGTACACTGATTCTCATAATTTTGGTTTTTTATTGAAATGCTAAAACATATAATCTTTTTCAAATACGAAAATCAGTTAAATATCTTTTAGGAATAAAACCAAATGATCTTCATTTTCCTTAGCCGTCCTAATATTCATATCATCTTACATCTTGCACCTGTTGGTAATTTGAAGCATTCTGATGTCAGGTGGTTGGAATTGTAAGCTGAAAGAGCTTTCCTCTTTGCTGTGGATAGTGCTTGGCCACTGTAAGGCACAAGGGTTTTTGTTGTTTTTATTGGCATGGTAATGACATTCACTAGAAGCGTTCTGTTTGAGAATCAGGTTGAATACTTTAGCAATTCTGCATTACCATGTTCTGTCCTCCTTTCAATGTGTGACATAGGATAGACATTTAGTGACATTTCTTGTGACTTTCGCAGTACATAACATGTAAAATAATAAATTGATGCTGGATCATTTAAGATATTTTACAAGAATATTAATCAAATAATGTGCAAAAACATGTATCTGCTTGATATATATATATGTGTGTGTGTGTGTGTGTGTATATATACATATTGTGTGTGTGTGTGTGTGTGTGTGTATGTGTATTTAACTCATCCTTTTAAAGACGTTATTTTTTTCCTCTGGACCTGGAGAAAAATTTCAGCAACTCAAAGCATATATTGCTTTACACAGGACCTGAGCTTGTTTCCCCAAAATGGTCAACTTGTAGGATACAAGACCTCTGACTTCCAAAAACACTCATGCTTCCATTCACACTACCTCATACAGGACACCCAAGCTCACACACACACACACACACACACACAGAATTTAAAATAAAATCCATCTAAAATCCGTTTTGAAAAGTAAGTAGATGAAATAGTTTTGTTCTTAGAATGTCACCTCTGCAAGGACATACACCAGCTCTATGTTGACAAAAAGAATGACAAAGGGTTGGTTTTGGAAGAGGAAGTATGAAAAAAAACCTTTTGATTACATTCAAGCCTGGTATAATCAGAGTGTAAATAAAGGATGGTCGTCTTTTGGAGTCCCCACACTGAGGTTTAGGAACAAAGTCATTAATTTCATGCATATCATGTTAGAAAAGTAGCTGAGAAAAGTACTGAACTAGGAAAACTTTATTTTTACCCTTACAAAATACTATCAATAAACATGTATTTGTTGATATCTGGGCAATTTAATTGGATCAAAATATCCTATAGCAAAAAATAGGGATGATTTCAGGCCATGTGAAATCTAATGTTATCCATAGTATACAGAGCAATTGGATATTAAGTTGTTAATTGTAAGTGGTGGTTCAGCGCTGTGATGGAAAGCTGAATTATTTAGTCATGTGACTAGAGCATCCATTTCAGTCTTAGCTTAAGTGTATGAACTGAAGGACAAACAGAAATCAGCCCAGGGCAAGGGCAAAATTTTCAGCCTCTCAGTGAAAAGATACCGAGGTTTTGTAAGGCTAAGTATGGCATGCTTGGGAAATTGTCATGGGTTATATTTGCAACTAAAAGAAGAGAGAGACAGAACACATGGGCAACAAACCTAAATGATGCAAACAACAGAAGAATTTAAAACCATATTTTTCTCTGACCTTCATGTATTAAGTTATGAAAAGGTTTTTGAGTTCTCAAAGGAAAGGGGGCATGGTTCTACTTTCAGGCTGTGTACTGCCATCTCCCTCTGTCCTTCACTTGATGCCACAATCTTCATGTTCCTCACAGAAAGAACTCAGGTGAAACATGCATAACACAGGGTAGAAGATAAGTTCATTTTATTACAAGGTAAAGTGGTGTTTGCTCAAGGATGAGATGAGGCCGAAGTCAAATGGATCATTGTCACAATTTCCTTAACACTCTGCTTCTTAGCACCCCTGGAATGGCCGCCTTTCTCAAGGTTCATTTTTCTATGCAATAATTGACAGCCCCATTCCATTCTTTTAACCAAAAAAAAATGTAACATAGTAGATTATAAGGAATTAACCAACAAAAGAATAAAAATGAATTTATAAAAATAGACATCTGTAGGCATATTTATCCACACAAACATGTGGACCCCAGAGACTGATGTCAGTATCTTTTTCTACCTTATTTTTTGTAATGGGGTCTCTCATCAAGTCTGTAGTTTACCATTTAGCTAGACTGCCTTGTACTGGCATTTCATTTGTATTTTAATAAATAAAGCTTGCCTGAAGAGCAGAGAGTAAAACAGCCCCACTGATCAGCCTTACAGACCAGGCAGTGGTTAACATACACCTTTAATCTCAGTAGCCACACTAGTTGTCATAGAAACCAGATGGTGCATCCCCCTTAATCCCAGTTCTGCACACCTTTAATCGCAGCCCTAGAGAGGAATATAAAACGGTAGGAAACAGCTCTCAATTTCTGTCTCATTCTGAGATTCCTGGAGCCAGTATCACCATTTCAGACTGAGATGGAGCTAAGAGCCAGTGGTTGGCTGCTTTGCTTTTCAGATCTTCAGGTTAAATCGCAATTTCTCTCTGAGTTTTTATTAATTGTGCTTCACTGTCTGGCCAGGAAACCCAAGGGGCCTGCCTGTCTCCATCTGGCAGCAGTGAAATTCCATATATGCAGTGCCATACTTAGTTTATGTGAACAGTAAGGATCCAAACTCAGGTTCTTATGCTTGTCAATTTACCCACTAAGCCATTTCCTCCTCTCACATATATATTCTTCCCAGCCACACAGCCTTTGACCTACAGTCTGTATTGCTTATGGGAAGTGCAGGGGATTGGTGATTGTCATCAGAGACAGTAACTGATGGAAACAAACAGACAGCAACAACCAAGCATTGGGCTGAGTTTGGGGGAATCCTGCTGAACAAAGGGAGGAAGGAATGTAAGAGACAGAGGGGTCAAGGACATTAAATGAGAATCTACAGAAACCAGCAAACTGGACCCATAGGACCTCACAGAGTCTGGTTCAATAGCCAGAGAGCCTGAATGTGCCCTCTACTTGTAGAACTCCCCACCCCACAACAGTGGATGCAGTATCTGTCCCTAAGGCTTTGGCTGGCTTTTAGGAACCTATTCTTCATGCTGGGTTGTCTTGTGCAGCCTTAACGCAAGGGGAGGAGGTTAGTCTTACTGCAACTAGGTGTGGCATGCTTTGTTACTTTGTTAATACCCATGGGAGGTCCGCCTCTTTTTGAGCAGAACCAAGGGAAGAGTAAATTGAGGGGAAAGGGGAAGGAGAAATGGAGGGAGGGAACAGGAGGAGAGGAGGGAGGGGAAACTGTGGTTGTGATGTAAAATAAATGAATAAATTTAATTAATAAAAAAGTCTTGAACAAAATTCTTATTTAAAAACAACACCTATTTTACAAAGCATGGAATATGGTAGACTGATACCCCTTGGGAAAGACACATGTCTCTTTAGAGTATCTCCTCTTCTGCTAGGACCTCAGCACAAGACCCTGGTTACACTTCCACTAAGACTTTTTACTGTTCCTAAATTGTTGGTGTAATTTGAATTATAGACAGTGTAAAATGTTTTGAGAGATTCAAGAGATAAGTAGCGTAGTCCATTTTCCACACATGATGAAGCATGAAAGAAAAATCAGGGGTGGAAATACAATACAATCCTTGAGACGATGTGTATAGCAGAATAATACCTCTATATATGGCAAATACACTGTAGACCCCAGTGGATGCTAAAATTATGGATCATAGCTGTCTGTTCTATCTGCTATTTTCCTCTACATCAATAAGCAATAAAAATAAAACAACTGTAACAATATATAATACCATAAGGTCTATAAATGATACATCGATCTCTCGCAATACTGCATTATACTCTACCTGAGGCGGGATGTAAAGAAAAGGAAAATTAAAGGGACATGGGAAGAGAAAAACCATCCCCCTTGAAGTCTGCTTCAATTCTCTTGATAGCTGGGCACCTGTAATTTCAGCACCTATAGAGACAGTATTCCCTTCATGTAAGGATGCTTAAGGCCCAAGCCTATGTAATCTTTGAGTCTGTTCTTTTGCAATGTGCAAACCTTTGGCATTCTGAGAATCCCACACACAGGACAATGAACTTTGTTTATATATAACCACATCTGTATTGCTGTGTGCACCCTTGGTAACTAACATAGACTTTCATAACTTTACCATCCGTAATCCTATGCACTGTACCTAAGGAACTACCGTACATTTTATTTAAAATCCTTATCACATCTTTAAGATGTAACTTTGGAAGCCATCAAAATCACACAGAGTATAAGTACATCTGAGCACAGCTGTCTCTTGAGAAATCCAAAGCCAAGATTGAGTGTGTATGCTTCCTTTCCCTGGAGTCTTTTTCTTTTATTCCCCTGCTCAAATCCATGTAAAATCTAACCACATGAAGTTCTGGCTGAACTTCATGCCCACTCAGCCTGAAATTCTTTTTCAAGGCAAAGTCCAGAATCTGACCTTCACTGGAGGAGAAAACTCATTGAAAAGAACCCAGGCTACAATATTTTGCAGTATGAGCTGTGTCTCTGGCCCACACTCCTTTCTTGATTACCTCAGTTTCTAGGAGAATAATCAGCCACTCTTTTGCCTCTAAGAGAACCATTTGAGATCCTGATAAGGTGAGCCAATTCTAGACTGACAGCCATAGATGTGAGCATTATCTGGCAGTGTATTCCAGATCCATGCCATGTTATGTCTGACCGTTTGACTGCTTTTATGAATGCCACACTCCGACTCCTATTCTGATCCTTAGATTTCCTCACAGACTTTCTAACTTCCCTACTCCAACAGCTCTCTGTGAAGACAGCAGACTCCATCTTTCCTAATATCATATTTCCAGTTGGCACTCACAACCTCAAACTTTTCTTCTCATGAAACCCCAAATGAAGGGGTCTGCCTAGCTTTCCAATGCCATAATAGATGAATGTAGATATCAAGATTCTCAGTTCATGAACTGCTAGGAGCATAGCTATCGTGTATGCTATGTACGCTATGTATCTACACCATCATAGAAACATGTAATGGGGCACACTAGGAAAAGACACACTGTGGCTAACAAAGAGGGGAACTACCCAGCTAAATGTGAGAAAGAAAAAGTAAACAGCCAGTACCACTGACATAGTTGTATTAGACAGGCCAGCGGTGATTAATACTGGCTGGAAACTGAATATGTGCATTCTGAGTCTGAACACTGTACAGGCCGTCAATATTTAGCTCAGGCTGGAAAATCACTGAGAGTTTTCCAGGTTGAAATATTGAAGGCCAGTGACATGGATTCCAGATGGGGAGGTCAGTATAAACACCCCAGGTTTCTGCTCACGGCGTTTCTCTGAGTTTACCTTGAAAAAGAGCCAGAAGGGAGAAAAGGAGTGAGACTGTGCTGTTTACTAGGAAAGGGGGAGTTTCATTATAGATAAGTGGGTCCTAAAAGACAAAGCTGTAACTGTGGAAGACATCAGCACCGTTAAAGAAAATCATCCTCGGCGCCTGGAGAAATGGCTCAGCCATTAAAAGCACCTGTTGCTCTTTTCAGAGGACGTGAGCTCATTCCCAGGACTCACAGGACGGTTCATAACTGTCGGTAACTCCAGTTCCAACACCCACTTCTGACCTCCATGGACACCATGCACACTGTTGGTGCATTTACTGACAAGCAAACAGAATACTCACACACATAAAATAAAAGTTTTAAATATTTTTTTAAAAGTCCTGCACTGTGCTGGGGCAAAAGGAAAGGACTCCTCAGGCCAAGACCCATCGGAAACTTCCTCTAGTGAAAATTTAAACAAAGGAGAGAACCAGACCTGAAAATGTTACTGAACAGCTTTCCTCATCAAAGTAGCCAGCAGAGAACCGCTTCCTCAGGAACCAGCCTGGAAGTCAAACAGCGGTCACGGGACCAATCAAAGCCAACCTGACAATGTCCTTATTAGACAGGCCAGATGACACTGGCTTTATGGGACAATATGATGAAAGAGTCGAAGAATCATAAAGGCTGAGGTCAACATGCAAGAAGGCTGCTAAGACAAAGCAATGAATGGCAGTGTCGGCTTCTCCACAAAGGCCTCGAGACATAGTTAGATTAAACCTTCCTCTAAGATGAAAACATTTTTTTCTTATAGGGAAGTTTGTGAAGACACCAGATGACATTTTAAAGAGAACTGAAGCAGGAAGGCAGCTGTCTTTCAGTCTTTTGTGTTCCTCTAAGTTACCCCAATAAAACTCATTGGTTCACCCCATTGGAGTTTCGGGGTACACTTATTCTGATCTGTCATCAGTTTCCTACGAGCAGACAATTGTTCATGTCTCTCTACTGATAGTGTCACACAACATTGACCTTGGGAAGCTATCACAGTGAAGCCTGAGTTGCAGCTGGCACCCCAGAAAGTTGAAGATGACAAGACCATAGGCTATCTAACATAGGAATTTCACATGCAGCGGAAACACTGTGGTACCCACAGTTGGTCTTACATCTTCTCACCCCCTCCAGTTCACTCCTGCTGTGGATTAGCCAAAGCCATTTGAAGATTGATCTTTAATTTCTCCAAAAAATAAATAATAAATCCCATGTATTTTCCCACTGTAGTATTTTCCCTTACGCTTGCTTCCAGACTAAGAACTGGCAAATTAAGCTAAATCTGTGTGCTGAAATTGGATCACTTTTGCCATAATTTAGAAAAATATGTTGTGAATTCCTTCTGACAGGGACTGAATGGCTTTGTCACAGGACCCCCAAATGCAGGAGGAATGCTACACATACCTTAATAAGTTCTCTTACGCTTACGCTGTCTCATTCTATACACTCATTCGAGAGGATAATTTTTATGACCCCTGCTTTGTCAGCAGTGTCCTTGCAGTGTCCCAGCTTCCCCACCATGAGATTCCACAGCCTTCACAGCTCTGCTCTCCCTCCCCTTCCTCTTCTTTCTCTTCTCGCTCTCAACTCTCTTCAGGTGAAATTCTCTCCAGCCACTCTGCCTCACTTAGCTGGATGTTCTTTCTCCGTCACAAACTCACTTGGGAATTTCATACAGAGAACTCAGAGAAAAGTTAACATTCTGCACTCCTCTCCCCAGAAAGCATCTTTCCAATTTGAAAAACTGCTAAAGAAATTTGGGACAGCCCCTGGGAACTGCTTCTTTCCCCGTATCTCAACTGTTCTATATACTACCAAACTAAAGGCATTGGCCAAGATCTCTCCGCTTTCATCAGAAAATTCCCAGGAAAAACTCTATGTCTGGTTTTTATAGATGCCTCAATAGATGAGGGTCACACTCATAATCCAAATATAGCTTTGTTATGTCTTAGGGGGGCCTGACACAGAGTTGCTCTGAACATATCAGACACTGATGTAGGACTTGAGGTGTGGTGTGGGGACACACCCGGTACTACTATATTAAATTCAGGGAGTAAAAAGAGGATGTAGCAAACCCATTAACTATAATTTAAGGAAAAGTGCAGAAAGTGTCTAAAAGTCTTCCAGATTTTACACTCTAGAGGAGGTGAAACCACGTGCGAGTGCTCACAGAACCAGATTGCATACTAATGTAGATTTCATAAGAAAGCCTCTTCAGACATGAGAAAAATCTATATATTTAAAAAGAAACTGCGCAAGGAACCCCAGATTTACTTCTCTATTTTATTAAACAGAACTTTCCCGGTCTTTAATAACAAGGAGACCCTGTGAGCTGGAGGAAGAAACAGACAAGCTGCACCTGCAATTAATAGAAGTTTTTGAGGCCTCCCTGCCTATCTCTGGAAATCCTAGAGCTCCATCTACTGGTCAGTCAATGCAGTTTAAGGGAATTAAGCAAGCCTTATAGAAAAGGTGACCAGAAAGGAACTTCAACAGGAGCCACAGGAGCACCCAAGAGCACTGAAGACCGCCAGACCTCACAGGCATCCCTAAGAACCATGTGTAATTTGCAAGTGGGCACACACTAAAGCAAGAATGTCCTTCCCTTCTTTATGACAGGACGTCAGCTTCATCTGCTGACCCAAAGCTCAGGTAAAACCTGAAAAAGAATAAATTCCTTTGACTTTCTATGCAATACGGTCCCCAACAAGGAAGTCGCTTCCCATCCCCGTGTAGATTGTTAGGATGCTAAGGCTGTATCAACTTCCACACTCTCTACCCCTGCGGATGAGCTCAGATAATTCTACATGTAACAAAGTGGCAACGTTAACTACTTTACCCAGGGCTAATTTTTGACCCCTGATCACCTTCTCCAGTTTGACCTCTTGGTCTCTGTTTCTCCTCTCTGATATCGATGACGATATCAAACCAACGTGGCTGGTGCTCCTTTTAACCTCTCTAGCAGCCAAGAGGTCATCTCACTCATTCTTCTCTGCTCCTAAATTTCTCCAATTTCCTCTTAGATGCTGATGTAATTCTGAATTTTATGTCTGTTTAAGACTCCTCGAGATTCCACATGATCCTTGTAACATTCCTAACACTGAGTCTCCTGTCTCATGATGACCAGAGCTGCCTGTGCCCTCAAAGGCTCCAGCAATAAATATCTTCATTATCAACAGGTTCCCCTTGACACACGGGATAGCTCCTAACCATTCACCATTCACTGACAACCACTCCTACCACAAATCATCCAAAGGGCTCTGACATTTTTCTCTAAGACCTCTATACCCTTAACACATGAAAACAAAGATTTTGCAGCCTCTCGCTGATGCAGTTCTCTCTATTACACACTGTAGCTCTTCTTGCAATACCATATCTAAAAAAAAAAAAAGCTAGATGGGTTCTACAGGAAGGTCCAGAACTTGAGGATCACAAATTAAGAGGTTGTTCTAATCCATGTCATAGTTCATAATACTTACACCCCTCCTCACACTTGGTATTAGGTTCTAAGGATGCCTTTTTTTCTCCATGCCTGTATACTTACACTCACAGTTTCTTATTTGCCTTTGAATAACAGTAACCCTCTAGCCAGGTCACTTGACAACTTACCTTGAATGAGTTGCCTGTGGAATTTTGAAATCACTTTCATACTCTGGACAGGTTATAGGCAAAGCCTTAAAAACCCTTATATTTCCCCCAGAGAGCAGTCTCCTCAAGTATGTAGATGACTTTTTAAGATGCATTCTAGACATACTCTGTACAGAGGAACCACTGGTCTAACTCTTCCAAGGTTGGCTTCATCTGGATATAAAGCAAAAAAAAAAAAAAAAAAAAAAAAAAAAAAATCTTTCCAGTCTCATCATGTGAATTTCACTTTTGCTGTGGGGAATCCCCTACGAAACAGTCGGGAGTGTGACGATATAAAGGCTAATGCAGAACTCAGATGTTTTGACTAACTGCCTTTGTGAGGTCTAAAAGGGCAGAGGAAGAACTGTTTGATCAGACTCCTGTAATTACTGGATTGACCTCTGCTACAGCGATAGCTCTTCCTAATCTTACTAATCCCTTTTCTCTATATGTATATAAGCAAAAATGAATAGCACTGTTGAGTAATAACCTGAATTTGGGGAGCTCTCAAGTGTCAAGTCATGCATCTCTCTACAAATTATTAGAGCTGGTAGGATAGGATTATCTCCTTGCCTGGGGGAAAAGCAGCTGTGCTTATGTGATTGATCAGTTAGCGACAGGAATGTTAAGCCTTGGATAGGGTAGGTGAATCACATGATTCACTTCTTCCTTGAAACTTAATTCCAGGTCTTTCCATTCTATCTTAGATAGAAGAATCAACAAGTACCAGACTCCTCTGTCAATCTTCAGAGCTGTCAATAAAACCTCACCAAACTCAGAACCTCCAGATTCTAACAGATTCTAAACCCATGTCCTCTCTCCAACATTGCGATGAAGAGACCATTGATCTCACCTGAAGTCCTAGACCAGCCTTATGGAATTACTTACTTTCTCCGACCTGAGTTTGCCTGGGTTCAAAGTGGAAGCGACAGAATGGTGGTAATAGCACAGAGATTTTCTGAGAATATGACAGTGAGAATAACAGAAGTCACAGAAGATGAGGCTCCTCAAAGTAATTCCACATCAGTCCCAAAGGAGAACTGATTGTTCTTCCTGCAGCTCTCTAGCTGGGGACAGGAATGAGTCTCAATATATTTTAACCCTGATTCTACCTATGTTTTCCAGTGATACATACCCGTGCCTCCATTTAGAGAGAAAGAGGTCTTCTCTTCATTCCGCATAATACTCCAATAAACCTGTCCCTGAGATTTTGGCCCTACTAGAGGACATTTAGATTCCAATTTATGTCACCAAAAGGATCATTCTGACATTTCTCTGAATAACAACTAGTGATCAATAGGCCAAATAGGCATCTTGGGTTCCACTCTAGGTTGCCTTGGTTCTCAGCTTCGTCTCTGTTGGTCCCCTGTACACTCCCCAAGAAATCCAGCAAATTTTAGATCAGGGCTTTATCGTCTCCTTAATGGGACAGCTGGGCCATCCAGTAAACAAGTTGCTACTCCCTGGATACATTGTTGGGGAAATTATCACCTGAAATAATCAGCTTAACGAGAAGGGTTTATCTTGGCTCAGATTTTTAGTCCCATTGCTTTAGTATCACGCTGCACCATGGCTAGAGCGCGTGGTGGAGGAGTCTATTAATCTAATGCCTGGGAAGAAAAGAAAGGGAGAAAAAGATCGGTGTCTCACAGTCTTATTCAAGGACACATACACTATGGCCCACCAATGAAGGCTCTCTGACCTTCCAACAGTATCATAAACATGAGACAAATGTCATTAATACATAGACTTTTAGGAAGCATTCCAGATCAAAAATGTCTCATTGCATTTCCTTCTCTGAGAATTCTGCTATTATTCCTTGAGGCTACCCAACTAATCAGATATGTGGAAAGACCTACACATGTCTCTTATTAATTTCCACACGAGTAGGCTTGACAGAGATCCTCCATTCCTAGCAAAGTTTTCAGATGACTACACCCTTGGTCAATAACTCAGCTGGGACCAATTGTCAACAGAGTCAAAATTAATCATTTAAGCTTCCTCTGAGATGTGATCTTCAGACCTCAGTAACAAACATGTCACATTTCTACTTACTATTTTCTAAGATGAATTTTTTACAAGGCTATAGATTACTGGTATACAACAGATCTTGAGTGTTTCAAATCTTGGGGACGGGGGGACCGAAACTTTAATGACTGGAAGGGTGGAAGATTCTTAGGTCCCTGGAGGTGAGACCTCAAAGGGACTTATGAGATCCTGGACCATTTCTTTTTCTCTTTTGTGTTCCTTCACTAGGAGGTGAACTATTCAGTTTGATCACATATATCTGTCCCTCCATGAACCTGAAAGCATATAGATATACAATTGCTTATCAACTAAAAACTCTAACATTGTGAGCAAAATTAACTTTTCAGTTTTATAAGTTAATTATCTCAAAAGTTTGTTGTATGCTTGTGGAAATATAGTAAACAAAGTTAAGTAGTATTAGTTTGGTTCTGGGAGCAGGCATTAAAACATAATAGAAACAAACTGTCAAAATAGATTTAGAAGCTGACAGACATTTAAGGAAAGTGCTTGGAAACGAAGCATGACGTTTGAAAAGCTAACCAATTTTCTAAAGCTATAGCAAGGCTTCAGATCAAGATGTAGTGGAAGCGACTTAAAATAGGCCTGGAAACTGGAAACAGGGGGATCTTTGCTGGACGGAGAAAGACGACTGTAAACAAGGTCACTGGTGATCTTGGAGATAAGAGAAAATTCCTCAAATCAGTGGTCTAGCCAAGGAGAGTCTGTTGGGCAGAAAGAGAAATGTTCCTGCACTTGGTCACCAGTTGATGGCGCTGTTGTAGAAGTTTTGGGTGATACTGCCTTGCCATCAGAAGTCACTAGAGTGTGTGTGTGTGGGGTGGGGGGGGGTTTAGGTACTTACAACCTTACCCTGCTTGCAGTGTTTCCACTCTGATTTGTGATAATGCTTCACGATGTGAGCTCTCAGCTTGCCTGTCACTTCCTGGTGCATTTCCCAGTCATGTGGACTCATATCTTCCTGGAATCATAAGCTCAGACTCTGTCCTCTATAAGTTGCTTTTGGTTATGGTGCTCGATCACGTAGAAGAGTAACTAACTGGTAAACAGGGCTTCATAACAAAGCATTAAAATGCCACCCATTGGTCTTGATGCTTGCAATAAGGTATGGTAAAAGAGATGGTAAAAAGTAGGGAACGGTACACTCCAGACCCTGAATCTCACATGCTCTTCATTTAGTGTTGGCAAGTCACTTTACTACAAATAGTGCTGCAACGAGCAAGTGTTTGCATTAAAATGACATTAAATTGCGCACACCTGTATGGAAAAAATACTAAACATTTTTATAGTTTTGGTTAGGCAAATAGTCTTTTAATTCAATATATAGGGATTGCAAAATGAGAATTGGTAAGTTAACAGTAATTTAACTGTTAGCAAAAATAAATATATAACTGAAAGCACATTAAATTGTCCTAATAGAATTATTTAAATTTCATGTAAAGAACTTTGAAAATGTTACTTATTAACAGTTTTTTTGAATCCTGTGACTGTCCTGAGTGTAAGAATGAATAAATATGCTATATCTACCACATAGTTAATGCGTGCTTCTCTTGTTCATGTGAAGAAAGAGTATTCTATTTTTAAAAAGTTTCATTAATTCTTTTAGAATTTCAAGCAATGTCTTTCACTCATATTTTTTAATTTTTATTTGGAAGTAAAGCACTTGAGATTTCTCCATACCCTCAACCTTTTGAATGTTCAGTAAGTCTATTTGCTTGTTTAAATAGTTTCTTTGGCTATTTTAACAGTCTTGAAGAAAGTATTAGATATACTTAGTGTTTATTTATTTATTTATTTATTAAAGATTTCTGCCTTCTCCCCGCCACCACCTCCCATTTCCCTCCCCCTTCCCCATCAAGTCCCCCTCCCACATCATCCCTAAGAGTAATCCAGGTTCCCTGCCCTGTGGGAAGTCTAAGGACCACCCACCTCCATCCAGGTCTAGTAAGGTGAGCATCCAAACTGCCTAGGCTCCCACAAAGCCAGTACGTGCAGTAGGCTCAAAAACCCATTTATCTTTAAATTACTCTTAGATTTTATAATAAAAATATGCTCTGTTGCTTGTTCCTCTGTTACTTGATAAGTAGTTTTTAATACCTGTTCGATTTTAAGTTCTAAATTTATCATTTTTGTATCATAAGAATGCAGCTTTTTTTGCAATTACTACTGCTATAATTTAATATGTGCGTTTAGTAAATTTTTACCTCCCACTACCCTTTCCTCATCCTCTTCCCTCTGCTACTTACTCTTCTCAATAAGCTCCTCTCATATTTTGAAGACTTATTTGTGAGTCACTGAGTTTAATTATGGTTGTTCTCATGAGCAAGAGTGTTATGGATTTAGCTTCCCAGTCATGTTCTGGATGAAACCATCTTATGGCAGACTTTGTGATCCTCTGGCCCTGAGAATCTTTCTGCCCCTCTTACATAATATTCCTTGAACCATAAGTGGGTAGAGGTTTTTTTGTGGATGTATCTTCTAGCGACAGGCACCGCACAATCAGGTGTTCTCTGCATTTTGACTAATCATGGATTTCAGTCATGGTCTGTGTTTTCTGTGAAAAGAAGCAAAGAAGATGAGGAGTCAAAAGAGAAATTGTCTGTGCGTGTAAGAAAAAGTACTTAGGATGCAGTCAGAAGTCTAATTGGTTTAATTTAAGAAAGTGGCATTAGTGCACTATCATCTGAGATATATGACCTTATAACATAGGTGACTAAGTTTACAATACCAGGCATGATTTCCCTCATGGTGAATAGGCCTTAAGCCCAATTAGACAGCTGTTTGGTTACTGCCACAATATGAGTGCCACTCATTTTACGGATATCTTGCCATGCTGGTCATCACTGTGGTTCCCAAGCGTCGCAGCTGGTTAGGACTGTCCAGTGTTTTCTTTCCCTAGCAGCTTGCACGTCTTCCAGTATCATGAGAGATGATCCTCAAGAAGGAGGATCGGGATAAGATCCAGCCTGATTCTTCTTTTCTTCTCAGGGCGTGACGTCTTCAGTAATGGGGACTTACCTTCCAACTCTAGGAGGCAACCAAGGGCTGCAGCAGTAGCTTGTATTATTTTTTAATAAAAAGCCATCATTTCTTGTTGGACATGAACACATTACAGTCAAAAACCAAGGATTCCTGTGGTAGTCATTGAAAAAAACAGAAAGAAAGTGAAAAATATTTCCTGTTTTTACACATTGAGAGAAATAACGTTTTAAAAAGATTAAAATTTAGCCGAGCGATGGTGGTGCACGCCTTTAATCCCAGCACTCGGGAGGCAGTGGCAGGCGGATCTCTGTGAGTTCGAGACCAGCCTGGTCTACAGAGCTAGTTCCAGGACAGGCTCCAAAGCCACAGAGAAACCCTGTCTCAAAAAACCAAAAAAAAAAAAAAAAAAAAAAAGATTAAAGTTTAAAGTTCACGTACATGAATTTTTCCATTCTGTTTTAAATTTTTTTTAATTTGAGGTTATAATATAATTGCAACATTTCTCCTTTCCCTTTTCTTTCTCTTAAACCTTCTAATATATCCCTATCCACTCTCCTTCAAATTCATTTCCTCTTTTTTCACTACTTTTTTGCTAGGCACGTATGTATGTGTGACTTGTGCACTCACAGCCTGCAGAGGGCGGAAGAGGGCAACAGATAATGAAGAATCGCACATGCAGGTTTGAATCATTCTGTTAACCAAACCTTAGCCTCAGCTACAGCAGCAAGAGCTAACTTCTCACCCCTCTCTCCAGCTCCTCCAGAAACGAGTTTCGTAAGCTTTTGGGACGCATGTGTTATACTGTGTCTGTGTCAGAATTCTTCATGCATTGTTCATTACGTTACCACTTCAAAAAGGGGACAATCTCAGAAGCCTAAGATGAATTTTTGTTACTTGCACTTCATAAGGGAAGCTAAGTGGATAAAACTATAACACCAACACAAATGTTGTCTGAAAAGTAAGACTCCATCTTTTTCATGTGAAAAAGGATGTTGTCAAAGGGAATGCAAACCTATTCTGGTCTATGGACAGCCAAAGATTTAGAAAGCAAGTGAATATTTCTTCCTTTGGTTTCTTGAAATAAGCAGGTCTGTTGAATTAGGTTCTGGAACACACCTTACTGCCTGAGTTCTATAAACTATATCACCATATACTGGTAACTATTGGTAAAAGTTCATGATACCACTTCAAATATCAATACTCCCAGAAACATGAGAGTGAGTGTGTTAACTTCACTCCACAAGAGAAGTGTCTATGCTGGGGCTTCTATTGCTATGTTAACACATCATTGCCAAAAGCAACTCAGGGAAGGAAGGGTTTGCTCTAACTTACAGCTTATGCTCCATGAAAGTCAGGACAGGAACTCAAGGCTAAAACCTGGAGGCAGGATAAATGTTGAGACCATGAAGAAATTCTGCTTACTGTCTTACTCAGCCTTCTTTCTAATGGCACTCAGGACCACCAAAACAGGGGTGGTACCCCCCACAATGGGCTGGGTCCTCCCACATCAATCACTAATTCAGAATATGCCCTACAGATAGGGCTGTAGGCCAATCTTATGAATGTATTTACTCAACTGTGAGTCATTCTTTCTAAATTACCTAGTTTGTGTCACATTGACATAAAACAGTAAATAATAAAAGCTCTGAGACTTAGCACAAATATTTTTCTGATGATAAGTAAGTCATAATTTCTTGTTGCATGTGAACACAGTCCTGTTAACAAGAAAGAAATCTATTTGTAGACTTTGAAAAAAATCAGGATTGAGAATCAGGTGAACAAGATTTCTTTTTTGACACTCTGGCATAAGTTGTTCTTGGATGCTTCTCAATGGACGACTGTTCTATGTAAGTACTCTTTTCTCCCAACTCCTCACACGTGCTCACTCCAGCAAACAGCCCTGGATGACTGCTTCAAGATACAATAGTCTGAGAGCATAAGACGGACTTTATCTGGATTCATCACAAGAGGGAAATAGAAAAACAACCACTCCCTAAGGAACAATCCATCATTTCTTGCTGCATGTGAACATGTTACTGTTAAACAGTAAAGATCCCACATGTGATGGCTGTTTTTGCTTGTCAACTTGACTATATCAGGAATAAACTATAATCCAGAAATAGAAGGCACGCCTGTGACCTGGATCTTGAGGAGAGAAGACAACCAGCCTTTTTTTCAGATCCTGAAACTGGAAGGCTTGGCCCTGTGGGACTGAGCAATTGTGGCACACCACACCCGTCTGTGCTCTATGTGCTACCATACAGTTCATGAACCAGGCAAGGGGCTAGAGATTGAAAAACATAAGACACACAGACAGAGACACGGGTCATCCTTGATACCAGAATGCCCCAAGAATGCCCCCTTTAGTCTGTCCAGAGGCAGCTTATATAGGGATAGCCACGCCCCAGCCAAACGCACCAGAAACCATTCCCCTGCCATCAAGAGCTCCTTAGAGTCTCATGCTCAGAGCAGCTGTAGGCACTCAGACCAGGGGAAAGCAAGTTGTTTACAAGAAATTCAGGATCTGGGGGTTCACAGCTCCTAACAAGCAACTATTGGATTCTTGGTTTTTTCATTCACAGCTAACCATTATTGGATTAGTTGAACTGTAGCCCACAAGTCATTCAAATAAATTACTTTATCTACCTATCTATACATATATCTATATCATATATATGTGTATATATAAATATACACATGTAGATAGACAGACAGACAGACAGATAGATAATAGACAGACAGACAGACAGACAGACAGATAGATAGATAGAGGATAGATAGATAATAGACAGACAGACAGACAGACATATAGATAGATAGAGGATAGATAGATAATAGACAGACAGATAGGGAGAGAGAGAGTTCTGTCCATAAGTTCGGTCACTCTGGAGAACCGTGGACCTGGAGTTATGAGCAGATGTGAGTCGTCATGTCTGTGCTGAGAACTAAACTTGGACCCTTGACGAGAGCAGCAAGTTTTCCTACCCGGTGACTCATTTATCCAGTTCAAAGAAAAATAACTTTAATAAATTTCTTTAATGTATCTCAAAGGTTGATTTTTTGCCATCTGTCCTTCTGATTCATGATACATTCTTTATATACTACCTTTTCACAGAGAAACACTCTTGATAGCTCTGGACTGAGGTTGTTACTTGACGTCTCAAAGAGAAGGTAGAAAATAAAGCTGGATCAACCAGTACAGATGTTTTCTGAGTAATAAGCCTCCTTTTCCTGTTGCATCTGAAAATGCTATAATCACAGAGAAAAGTTTTTTGTGGCCTTTGAAAAAGAAAGCAGCAAAGAAACAAATGAATATGAGCCCTTTGACTCTGTGAGGAGTCAATATTTTCAAAGATTTATTTGCTTTTATTCATCTATTAAAATTTTTGTATGAGTGTTTTTCTGTGTTTTCTCTCTCTTTCTCTCTCTCTCTCTCTCTCTCTCTCTCTCACACACACACACACACACAAAAACACACACAGACATGTATGACATGTAAGTACATTGCTCCATCATGGCCTACAGATTCTGAAGCGAGCCACAGATCCTGTGGAACTAGTTATAAGCAGTTGTGAGCCACCATGTGCATATCCAAGAGTGTTTGGACAATTCAAATTCAAGTCGATGGGCTAAAAAGCCAGATAAAGAAACTGAGGATATGAAATTCAGTTGGTTGGTGCGTGAGCGTGGATCTGGAAGGAGTTGAGGGAGGTGGCTATATATGATCAAAATACATTGAATGAACTTGTCAAAGAGTTAATAAAAATACCATTTTTAATTAAAAAATCAAACTAGAAGCAAGCAGATATTTTTCCCTTAGTGACTTCTATGTGAAAGTTTAGTATGATTCTTGTATATATATCAAAGATAAGCTAAATTTTAGGCAGTCTTTCCTTGTAATTAATCATCATATTACCACTCAAAATCAACTGTCCCATAAGCCTAAGACTGATTTTATGAGTTGTGCTCCCAAAAAGATTTTAAGTGTACAGAGCTCTAAGCTAGAAAATAAATTGTGAGGTATAATCTTTCATTTTCCCTGTATATACAAAGAAGACTATTGTAGTCTTAGAGACAGCAGACAGGAAGAATGGATACTTGTCCTTCTTTAAATCCTGAACAGAAGTAAGTTTCATAGATTCCTAGGGTGTATCTCAATGGGTAGCTGTGACATTATCCATCTTTCCTTCCAATGCATCTCACATTTTCATTGTAGTTAAGAGAGCATTAGCATTATAAACGGTAAACCAGCACTCTAAGACAACTAAGTCTGGTGATGTTAGCTGTATTCAGAAGATAAGTGGGCAAAGATCTAGTAAGTACCAAACCTAGATTCTGAGTTATTTGCCTCTATTTCTTGCTGCATATGATTCCATTCTTTTCAAAGAGAAAAGAAACCTGTTTTGAAAAAATATTAGTTAGGAATCAATTAAATAGGTTCTGTTCTTTGAGTAATTGAAAGAATAAATTCAGTGGGTGTCTTGGAAGTGTACCAAACAGTGTTATAAGCAGCCTAGACTTTTAGTCCCCTATGCATTTTCCCAGTAGATAAAGAGGCCAGTGTGATCATTCCAGAAAGTAATGCTACAGGAAGCCTAAGAACGATTTTCAGTTGCACTCCAAAGAATAAATTAAACGGACAAAACTTTAACCGCTAACAGTAATACTTTTTGAGTAATAAGCCTTCATTTAATGTTATTGTTAAATGTTACAGAAGCCTACTGAGGATTGGAAAACCTAACAGGAAGCAAGTTAATATGTTGCCTTCTTGCCTTCTGAAAAACAGTGAGTTTAAATTGAAGCATCTCAGAGGGAGGCTTGGGGGTAAAGTGTCTTTATTCCAATTTACCATCCATTGTTCGCCGTAGGTAAAGAGCCAATATCACTCCTACATAGAGTAAAATTTCCAGAAGCCTAAAATAAGGTTTGTTACATGCACCCCACGATTAAGTGGTGTCTTAATTAATATTCTATTGCTGTGAGGAAGCATCATGGCCTTGACAACTTGTATAAAAGAAAAGATTTAATTGGTTTAATTGCTTATGGTTTCAGAAAGTTGGTCCTTTATCATCGTGGTGGGGAGCATGGTTTCACACAGGCAAGCATGATGCTGGAGAAGTGTCTGAGAACTACATCCTTATCTGTGGGCAGCAGTCAGGTAAAGAGAGAAAGATACTTGAACTTTTGAAATCTCAAAGCCCACACAAAGTGACAGACTTGCTCCGATAAGGCCACACTCTGTAATCTTTCTCACAGTTCCACTCCCTTTTTACTAATCATTCAAATACCTGAGCACACACAGTCATTCTCATTCACATCAGCACAGGTAGACAAAGCTCTAACAACTAGCACAAATACGTTCTGTGTTATAAGCCTTTATTTCCTCCTGCTTATAAGCCATTATTGTCAAAGAGGAAGAAACCTATTGTAGCCTTTAAAAACCCTCTAACTTCTTAATAAAAACTCTAAAAGCCAGAAGGGTCTGGATAGATGTCTTGCACACTCTAAGAGACCATAAATGCCAGCAAGATTCTATACCTAGCAAAATTTTCAAATAACATAAATGGAGAAAACAAAGTATTCCATAACAAAGTCAAATTTAAAAAAAAATCTATCCAGAAATATAGCCCTTCAGAAGACACTAGAAGAAAAACTCCACTTCTTTTTTGTTACAATATCTATGTACCATATATTTATCATTATCAGTCATCTATCATCATCATTTATATCACGTATCATCCATTTATCATCAATCAATCATCTATTTATCTATCATCTACCTATTGTTTTTGGATATTATTTTAAGATATTTTACATTAGTTTATGCTTAATGATGCAAAGATTAAAAGTGTTGCATTCTTTTAGGTTGCATATTTTTAACTCTGTAAAGCTGTGTTATTTTGCCTGTATAAAACACCTGATAGTCTAATGAAGAGCTTAAAAGTCAACAGCTAGGCAGGAGAAAGGATAAGCAGGGTTGGCAGACAGAATAAATGGGAGAAGAAATACGGGAAGAAAAAAAGTAAAAAGAGAAGGAGAGGGGACATCAGGGGCCAGCCACTCAACCACACAGCCAGCCACAGAGTAAGAGTGAAGGTAAGATATACAGAAGTAAGGGAAAGGTAAACACCCAGGATCAAAAGATAGGTGGGGTAATTTAAGCTACAAAAAGCTGGCTAGAAATAAGCCAAGCTAAGACACAGCATTTATAAGAAAGAATTAAATCTCCATGTGTGATTATCTGAGGACAGGATAGCAATTCCCTAAAAGAGTAAAGAGCCCAAAGAGTAAAAAATAACCAACAACATTTTGTTGTTCCAAAATTTGGCTAAAGTCAAAAAACAACAGCAACAGTCTATATCTGTCGTTTATCATTATCTAACATTATCTATCTTTTACCTACCAATCATTTACCTATGTATAATCTTATCTATCATGTATATATCATCAATCTATCATCTATCTAATCTATCATATATTTATGTATCTATATCTGTGTATCTTTGTATATCATCTATATTTAATCTATTGTCTACTTATATCTACCTATGTTTATCTGTCTATCATCTACCTGTAATTATCTATATTTGTCATATATCTGTCTATCATCAAACTATCTATGATCTATCTAGGGAATGATTGATCTTTCTATTATCTATTATCTGTTTATCGATCTGTATAGTTAGATAGTTGATAATATCTATCTATCTATGTATCATCTAGCTATCTAAAAGATACTATTTACACAATACATTAACTATTCTTCTAGATTTAATTACTTGGTTCTAATATTCTACATAAACTAATTGTATTTGTGTATCTTTGTATATCATCTATATTTAATCTATTGTCTACTTATATCTACCTATGTTTATCTGTCTATCATCTACCTGTAATTATCTATATTTGTCATATATCTGTCTATCATCAAACTATCTATGATCTATCTAGGGAATGATTGATCTTTCTATTATCTATTATCTGTTTATCGATCTGTATAGTTAGATAGTTGATAATATCTATCTATCTATGTATCATCTAGCTATCTAAAAGATACTATTTACACAATACATTAACTATTCTTCTAGATTTAATTACTTGGTTCTAATATTCTACATAAACTAATTGTATTGCTTTGCTACTTGTTACTATAATAAAACCTTGGGCTGGAAAGCTTGCAAGGAAAATGGGTTTATTGAGTTTATCATTCTTGCAACTGAAAGTCCTAATATTATCATGCCAGATCTTGTGAAGGCCTTGTACCACATCACAATAGATGGCAGTTTGAGTAAAAATATTTCTGAGGGCCGGGCAGTGGTGGCGCATGCCTTTAATCCCAGCACTCGGGAGACAGAGGCAGGCGGATCTCTGTGAGTTCGAGGTCAGCCTGGTCTACAAGAGCTAGTTCCAGGACAGGAACCAAAAGCTATGGAGAAACCCTGTCTCGAAAAATAAATTAAAAAAAAATATTTCTTGGGGGAAGAAAGCACATCATGAGAGAATGGGAAGAGTGAGGGGAATGCTCAGACCTGATGTACTTTTAGCAACTCCTTCAAAAGAACAAACTGAAGTTCCCATGAGAAGAACTTCGATTTCTTCTGATAACAACTTCCAATGACCTCACATCAGGCTCAACTGCCTGCCTCTTCCATCACTGCTTTGAAGACAAAGATCTGAAGCATATGAAAACTTGAGGAACCAACCCTGCCCGAAGAACTTATTTTGCAATGATAATCTTTCCATGCAAATTGCTTCTTTGGGATTATGTTTGTAAGTAGATTGCATTTCGTGGATACATTTCTAGAAGGGGAATTCATAAATCAAAAGAGATGAATATTTTATGGTGCTTGAGCAACACTGCCAGCTTGCTCTCCAGAAAATGTGTCCTCATTTAGAGTTCCATTTGAATCCTTATCTTTTGCAAATGTTTTACAACATTAGGCCATACTTAATGAAAACTTTAAAATTATTGGTAAGTGAAAGATTCCTAGTATTATTTTCATTTCTTTGATTACTAAAGAGATTGAGAAAAATTAGTATTTTCCTGTTGTTTCTCTTATATAATGTATAACTTTTATTAACAGTGTTTTGCAAGCCTATGTAATATTATATAAGATTGTTAAACCTATGTAAATTTTACCTACACAAATGCTTTTTTAAAAGATTTATCTCATACACACACACACACACACATGCATCTGCATGTATGTTCATGCCTGGTGCCACATGGAATAGAGGAGGGAAGCTGGATCCCCTAAAACTGGAGTTGTACAGGCAGTTGTAAGGTACCATGTGGCTCTTCATTTGGAAGACCAACAAATGCTCCTACCTGCTGAACTATCTCTCCAGCCTCACACATGTTTCCTTATGTTTTATTTACATTTCAACTTTATCAGCACTGTTTGAAATGCAATAACTTGTTTGGAGAGAAGGTTCGGGGCTTCAGAGCCCTTGATGCACTTGCTGTTTCTTAAATCTAAACCTGTGGCACATAACCACCTGTAAGTCTAGCTCAAGAGTGCAGAACATCTTATTCTGGTTTCTACAGGCATCTATGCACACATGTATACACACACACACACACACACAAACACAGAGACATGCCCTCGTACACATAATAAACAATAAACGTAAAAACCAGATTCACCCTCTTTTCCCTGCAGAATTTTAATGTTTCTTTTTGTTGTCTCCTGATTTTAGCATTTATTTTGAGTGGGTTTGGTTTTGTGATTAAGGTGGCTATGATCAGCATGGGTGAAAAACAGATTCCACCTCATTGGCAAAGTCTGTTGACTGAGCAGAAATTTATTCATTGTTTGTCACATGTCAGGCACAAGGCTAGATAGGAGTACTCGAGGCAGATGTTGGAATAAGTATTAAATTATACTTCAAATTATCTGAAAAGCGCACTTGACTGAATTTTAGGATGGATACTGTGTGACTAGAATTTGATATGCTCCCAAAAGATTCATATTCTAAACACCTTGTTCCCAATGGGTGTTTATGGAAACTCTGTAATCTAAACAGATCGCTGGGACGAGGTCTTTGGAATGAAGCCCACTTTATCGTGGTGTATCATCTTTTTGGTGTGTCCTTGGATTCAGTTTGCCAGTGTTTTATTGGGAATTTTTAATTCTGTTTTCATTAGAAAACCTGATTTGCACTTCTTTTTGCTTTCTTGGGTCTTTGTGAGGCTTCAGTATGAGGTTAATTGTGGCCTCATATAAAGAACTGGGACAGGCTCCTTCTGTTTCTATTTTGGGGAATAATTTAAGGGTATTGACATTAATATTTTTGAAGGTCTGATAGAATTTTGTGCTGAATCAAATTATTTTGTTTGGGTAACTTGTAATTACTGCTTCTATTTCACTAGGAGTTATATGCATGTTTAAATTGTTTATCTTTTCTTGATTTAACTTTTATTACATCTTATATATCAAGAAATGCATTCATTTCTTTTAGGCTTTTCGAGGGCTTTCCAATTTAGTGGAATATAGATTTTTTTAAGTATATCCCCTGGATTTCCTTGATGTCTGTTATTATGTTCCTCTTTTTGTCTCTAATTTTTATTGATTTCGGTCTTATTTCACCATCTTTTAGTTAATTTGGCTAAAGGTTTATCTATCTTATTGATTTTCTCAAAGAAACAATTCTTCATTTTATTGATTTTTGTGTTTATTTTTGCCTCTATTTTATTTATTTCGCATCTCAGTTTGATTATTTCTTGCTGTATACTCCTTTGGGATGTTAATTATTTTTCTTTAAAGTCTTCAGGTGTGTACTGCTGTTGTTAATACGAGATCGCTCCAACTCTTTATGTAGGCACTTAGTGAGGTGACTTGCCTCTTACAACCTCCTCCATTGTGTTCTATAGGTTTGGGGACATTGTATTTTACTTTCATTGAATTCTAAAATGGCTTTAATTCATATCTTTAGCCATTTTTCATTCAGTGGTGAGTTGTCCAATTCTTCGTGAATTTGCAAACTTTCTGTTGCTATTGATCTCTAGCTTTGATCCAAGGTGATTAGAAAGGCACATAATATAATTTCAGTACTTTTATATCTGTGAGACTTGCTCTGTGTCCAATTATGCGGTCAATTTGGGGAACGTTTGATGAACTCTGAGAAGACGAAATATTCTTTTGTGTTTGGGTGTGTTCCTCTATAAATATCTACTAGAACCACTTGATTTATGACCTTATATAACTCCAACATTTCTCTGTTTAGCTTTTATCTTGAAGACATGTCAATTGAGAAGAATTGGGTATTGAACTCACCCACTATAACAGTATCGGAAAACATATGATTTCAACAGTGTTTTTTTCTATGAACATGAGTGCCCATGTAATTGGTGCATATGTATTTATAATTGCAATATTCTCTTCATGGATTTCTTTCCTTGGATAGGTATTTAATGTCTTTCCTTATTTGGTTTGCAGTCTTTTTCCTCATGCATGGAAATGGCTTCAAAGGTGTGCTTCTTGGGTCCATTCCTTTGGAATGTCTTCCTCCATCATCCTTTTACCCTGAGGCAATGTCTATCCTTGATGACAAGGTGTGTTTCTTGGCTGAAAAAAAAAGAGAGAGAGAGAGAGAGAGAGGGCCAGTGGCCAGTTTTATAAACCAATCTGTTAATTAATGTCTCTTGTTGAATATTTTTTGTGCTCTGACCTGGATTTCTTCTTACTCTATTCCTAGTATTTGTAGATTTAGTCTTTTCATAGTGTCCCAAAGTTTTGGGCTTGAAATTTTTAGATTTAAATTTTTCTTTGATTGAGGTGTCCATTTCGACTACCTTGTCTTCAGCCCCTGAGATTCTTTCTTCCATTCTCAGCACCTACTGCTACCGAGGGTTACTAAGTTCTATGGAGATATATTGTTTTACCTGGTAATGTTTTTGTTTTGTGTCTAGGCATCTGGGATTGGGATGATTATGGTGTTGGGATGATTAAGTGTTGGTACTTTGTCATGTCTTTGTTGAGTGGGTGCTCTATTTCTTTGTTGCTCTTGCTTTCTTTGGATCTTAGGAGAGTGTGATGGCTGTGGTTTGCCTGGTAGGGAGAGTTTCTTCAAGTCAGTGGGTAGCTGAGAGAAATAGAGCTGGGATAAAATAAAAGCATGAGAAGAGCTTCAGGAAAGACCTCAGGTGATGAGGTTCCCTCCTGGAGGCAGAATCCCCAGATCTGGAGGTACATTGGAGAGAGGGGATCTTGCATGCAGGTGTGGTAAGGCAAAGAATTATTTGGTGAGACAGGGTGAAAGGACCAGGGGGCTCTGCGTATGAACCAAGAGTTGGAGACCCCAGTGGATGGAGCGAAGGTGAGAGGAGGGGCTCCTGTTGGAAGGTTGTTATTGGCCTGAGCAAGAGAATATATAGATCATGAAAGAGGACAGCACGGATAGTGTGATTCACCTGCCTGAGTCCCTGGCAGTGGTGGACACTGGACATCTTGAGTAGAAAGTGTTTCTGGGTATGGGGGGCTAACGGGGATGAACTAGAATGAGTGGGGCTAAGAGAGTGCACTGGGATTAGGGAAGCTGAGTCGGCACTAAGGTTTGGTGGAGTCACTAGGGGATGGAAGTGGGCATAGAGGAGAGGCCCCTGCAATCAGTCTGCTATAGAGCTAGGGACACACTCAAGAGATTGTACTGGAGGATGTGGAGGAGAGTAGCAATTGCCTTCCTGAGTCCAGGTCCAGAATCATCCATGGCAGACACAAGGTAGAAAGTGTTTCTAAGTATGGGCAGCTGACACAAAGGAACAGGGACACCTTAGATTGAGTAAATGCAACACATGACGTCATTCATCTGTCCAACTCTACTTACTACTAACTTCTTTCCCCAAATCAACAAAATGTCTTATCAACTGGTCAAAAGCAAAAGGAAAAACAATGGGAAAATATAAAGAAAATCCCAAACTTTCTTTTAAGCTGATGTCTTCCTGAATCCATATGCAGTTTTCTCACCTTTCAGTCAAAATCTTGAAGGTAGGGCCTCTGTTACAAACCTTGAAACCTTTAAACTTTTTATTCCTCAACCCATTTTTATTGTCTGTATCTTCCACAGATTTAGCTTTGTGATTGTTTTAAAAGGCTTAAAATTTTTCTTTCCTGACAGCAATACACCCACCCCCTTTCCTCTACGCCATCCCTTATATTTTTACCTCCTTCTTTTCCTCTTCCTTTCTTTTTGCATTTTATATATTGCATGTGTTGACATGCATGGGCCATGGTGAATATGTGGTTACAGAAGGCAGTTATTGGGAACCAATTCTTTCTTCCCACTGTGTAAGTCCTGGGGATCAAACTCACGCCATAAGACTTGGTCTTAAGAGTATTTCCTTTCTGCACCATCTTGTTGACCCTCTCCCCTTTTCTTCATGTCTGACATGCCTTTATCTCACTAGCTTGTTATGTAAATGAATAATTGCAGGACATAACTTCAAAAAGCAACTCACTGGTTTAAAGGAGGGTCTTCTCTACTAGGTGTACAGGTATACGAATCTTGTCCAGAAGACCACCATCACAGAAACGAAAGTCTGTACTTTTCCTGCTGAACTAGGTGAAGACCGCTGATGCTCTGATAACGGATTATCTAACTTCACTCTCTGTTTTAGTCGTGTGATACAAAGAACTAGGGACACCTTAAAATGTGCAAGGAAGAAATTTGGGAGTGAAAAAATCAGTTGTTTCTATGAAAATTCAGATGAATGCTATGAAAGCTCCACAGAACTGGTGACTTAGAGAAAAATCACAGTCAAATAAAGTGAAAAGTAAGACTACAAAAAGGATAATAATTGAAATCTGGCTTCATTTTACACTGAAATTGCCTTCCTAGGGACTACTCAAGAAAGCTACAGCTAGAATTTGTGAATGGCACACTATGGCTGAAAAGGCTATGCTGAGGTTTAGCTAATGATGGATTCAGACCTGCAAGCAAAGACTTGGCCTCACATTAAAGGAAAACTTAATGAAAGTACACATATATGTTCTAAGGTGTCTGAATGTCACTTTAATGATCTTTGGCTTTCACTGACTCTAATTAACCAACTGTTAGTGCTAATTGTCATGCCAAAGAGGCTGCCTTTCCCAGGAGTCCAGATTGCACCGTGAGGCCGCTTCTGCTTCGGTTCTTTTTCCTTGAACGATTAAAATTCCAAAATCTTCAATACAGCAATAAAGATATAAACCCCACACCTGAAAGTTCCCTGCGAAAAAGGACCCCACTTCATTCTGTCACTGCATCTACCACTTCCCTTCAGTCCCCTTCCACATGTCACGCACAGTAGCTATTTTGAAAAAATTGAGATGTAATGTTTAACTAAAAATATCACTCCGTGTATTGCAATCCAAGAATTAAAAGTCCAGCTTTTATAAATATAAGTCACCTGTGAATTCCTATGTTGTGAAATCATGCATTCACAAATGGAGAAAAGAAACTCAATTAGGGAGTAGCATTAGCACTTTAGTTGGCAAGTTGAGCTTAATTTTTAAAATAGGTGTGGATTTCCAGAACAATCTAGATATGGATAGATGCCACTATAGCTTTTAGTTAGATCTTGAGTCTGAAGATTTGCTTCCATCTTGATCCCTGTGGGTTTTCTGTAGAGCACAGAAGAATATTCTTTTTATTTTATAAACTCTAGAACTAATTGTCTTAATAGTTACTGACTTATTCATAATATGGAGGGTAATGTGTGACTAAATGAGGCTTGAACCTGGCACTGTGCATCTCAAGCCACCTTACAAATGTTCCTAAGGATCTTTATAACTGTCAAGGAACATTTTCGGGGACTGTACCACTCAATGGAAACAAAAAACCAATGACATCTTGAAATTTGCAGGCAAATGGCTGGAACTAGAAAAAAAAAATCCTGGGTGAGGTAACCCAGACCCAGAAAGACAAACATGGTGTGTACTCACACATCAGTGTGCTGTGAGACAATTATCTTTTATCCTGTCACTTGTATTATTTTTAATAAAACACTGATCGGCCAGTATCCGGGCAGGAAGTACAGGCGGGGTGACCAGGCAGGAAGTAAAGGCAGGGCAATGAGAACAGGAGAATTCTGGGAAGAGGAAAGGTCAGTCTAGAGTTGTCACCCAGACACAGAGTAAGCAAGATTTGACTGCCTCACCAAAAAAGGTACCAAGCCATGTGGCTAACACAGACAAGAATAATGGGTTAATGTAAGACATAAGCATTAATTAATAAGAAGCCTGAGCTACCAGGCCAACCAGTTTATAAGTGCTATAGGCCTCTGTGTATTCCCTTGAAACTGAACGACTTCAGGGCTGGGGGAGCACAGAAACCCCAGTCAGTATAAGTGGATATTAGATGCAAAGCCAAGGACAATCAGCCCTCAACACCAGAGACGTTAGGTGACAAGGGAAACCATAAGAGAGACATACATGGATCCACCTTGGAAGGGGAAACAGATAAGATCTCCTGGGAAATTAGGAGGAGTAGGGGAGAAGGGAAAATAGAAGGGGAGGGGGGAGGAGAAGAGGAGGGAGGAGGAGAACATGAGGGAATGAAATGCTCAAGAAGGGGGAAGACAGTGAGGGAGGGAAAGAGATATCTTGATTGAGGGAGGAGCCATTAAAGGGCTAGAGAGAAACATGGCACTAGGGAAATTCCCAGGAATCCACAAGGATGACCCCAGCGAAGACCCTAAGCAACAGTGGAGAGAGTGCCCGAAGTGGCTTTTTCCAATAATCAGATTGATTACTTAATTGTCAACATAGAACCAGCAACTGATGGAAACAGTACAGTGAAACACTGGGCCAAGCTACCTGAGACTGGCCCAAGAGAGGGAGGAGCAATAATATGCGCAAAGGGGTCTAGACCATGACGGTGATATGGTGTAGGAGGTCCTTCTGTTTATGTGTTGCTTTCATTGTTTAGTGAATAAGGAAATTGCCTTGGCCTTTTGATAGGGCAGAACTTAGGTAGGCGGGGATAACAGAACTGAATGCTGGGAGGAAGAAAGCAGAGTCAGGGAGATATTGATGCTTTAAAGCCATTTTACATTTTGTCGATGGGACTATCAGTTTTTTATTTACTGTCCTAGTATCCTTTACCTGTTGTGATAAAAACGCTCCAGCCAATAGCAACTTTGGGGAAGAAACGGTTTATACTTCCAGGTCATAAGCTATCACTGAGGGAAGTCAGGAAAAGAACGTAAGGCAAAACCCATAACGGGGCTCTGCTTGCTGCCTTGCCCACTGGCCGCCTTACACGAGACAACCTCTGTGGGGATGCTGCAATCCGTATGGGCTGCACTGTCCTACATCAATTATCGAGAGAGAAAATCCTCCACAAACCTGTCCACACTTTACTAGATTTTCCTCTCCGATGGCAAGTTTCCAATTAAACTAGGAAATGTAAATGCTAGACGGTGAGCCCCCCGGTTTGCACATGCTATATGAGCATTCCCACCCCGGCCCATAGCCTGAGCTCATCATTTCATAGTTTAATACTCAGCACTCATTTGGATGTTGTTTCTCCAATAAGTTAAAATATATTGAATTTTATTTGTAGTGAAGATATTTCAATACAAGTTTTCACGAAAGCCGATTGCTCAATCTACATTAATAATGTTAGTTAGATTGTTCCAAAGTATGCCTCACCTGCTCATGTCAAATTTATTTTTCTTAACTTCCCCTCTTTGGAACATAAGCAAATTTGAACATCTTCCTTTGAGTCAGAGAATATGCTAATGTTCTCAAATGCTATCTTAATTCTTCCGGGATGTGAGGTTCTGGTTGTCTTTTCCCTGTCTTAGAAACAAAATGCTAAGTGGGAGAAATCCCTGGGTGTTTGTAATTTCCAAATTATATGCACACACTGTGAACTATATAACGTGTGGATATTTAATTACGAAAGGTTGTTCTTTTAAATACTAAAGAAACAAAATACAACTAACAACAGACCTTCAGAGACCAGTGTAAATAGCTCATATATTATAAACTCTACCCAAAGGCAGTGCTATGTAAATTTAATTTATAGGCCCTGAATGCCTCCCATGTTAGCTACTCAAAAGTGCCATACTTATATATTCAAGAATCCAGAGGCAATGTTCACCTTGAAAATGTAATATTAGAAAGACACTGCCATTAGTGACTTTATGTTCTCCTGAAAACCCTTCTTGAATTTGAAATAATGGATAAGTTGATGTAATAACTTCTCTTTCAAATTTTATGACTAAAATATTGAGTTGTCTTTTATGGCCTTGATTTATGAGATTCTGTAGAATCAGTTGTCTGCTGTAGGCAAAGAAGACCTCAAGAAACTGAAATGAAGCTGATACTCAGAAGTCTGAGGTTTAAAATGAGTGATCGTGAATTCGTGAGTTTCCAAAAGCTGGACATAGAACTGAATACCACATGTGTTGTGTAATTTGTGAGCAGACTTACCACAACATTCTTCTGTGTGTGCACGTGTATCCACAATGAATCTCATGTTCGAGTACAGGCTAAGATTATTGCTGAAAATTTCATTTCCTTTGGGGAAGTTTGCACAGGAATCGTTCACAGCTTATGAGCGAATTGAGTTCCGAGGGACTCTAAAGGAATCCTACTAATCACTTTCAATTTCTGTGAGTAAAACAGAAAGAGGAAGCAGTAAACAGTGGTAAGGCCCCTAAGACTCATGTCTGTGAGAGGATACCAAGACCATGGAACAAAACTTAGCTTCTTTAGTCTATTTTATTTTTAAATTGGGCATTTTTTCCTTTTTCCTGGGACTGGGGATTGGACTCACTGTCAATTACATGCTAGGTTAAGTGTCCTAACAATAAGCTGTCATCCCTACGTCTATTTTTTCCACTTTTGATTTGAAACATGGTCTCTCTAATTTCGTCTGGATTGACCTTGGAATCCTGTTGCCTTGATCTCCCCAGTAGCTTGTTTGTACCACCAGGCCTGGCATGGATTCACGCTTTAACAGAATATAGTTCTTGATGACATGCTTAATTGGAATGATGACTTGGTTTCTACAGAACAAGATGAAATGGGTAAGATTCTGATTGGTTCTCCTGTTGTGAGCTACTTCATTTTTGTAAGACCTAGAAAGTGCTAGAACTATTTAGAGTCAGCATGGTCAAATTTGGTTTCTTTGTTTCCAGCATGTAGACTGAATGTCCTGGGCTATCAGTGTAAGCGTTTTGAAAACTGTGTTGTGATTTTTTTATTAGCTAAGTGCACCTACCAGTCCTGCTTATGTTTCACGATGAGATAAACGCCCCAGTCTGCCTGCGTGGCTCTTGTTAACGGATGATTTCAGAGTTGACCTAAAAACATCCAGGACGGGGACTGTCTTTAAAATGAACCTGGCGTAAGCAGATCTTCCTTCATCTTAAACATTCATTCCCCATAATTGATGGTGATGACGAAAACCCAGTCAGGGTATCACGAAAATGATGCAGAATGTAATAAGTGCTACTGCACTGCTGATTCTTCCCAGAAATAACGCATTTCCCTTAGAATTCAGGTCAAGAGAGGAAACAAAATTATCATTTATGCATAACCTCAATTCCATACCCCCTCTCATTACATGGAAGAAACAAACGCACCATGGATTTCTTAGAAGTGGTTTGGAAAGAAGTGGTTTGGAGTTATTATGTTTGTCTAACTTCTCTATTTACGGTCTTTTGTTGGCCTCGAAGATGTAATTTTAAAATGTAACTGATGTATTTCTGTCACCATTACGAGAAATACACATAGCAAAATGAATGCATACTCATTTCAGCCTGTAAGATTTGTTTTTAAATTATTCCATTTGAAGCCAGAGGAAACATATGAGATCATTTCTTTCCCTCTGCCAACAAAGTGATTTCCCCATCCCACGAGGACAGTCAAGTGAGTTTCAGGGCTCCAGCTTGCTTCCTATCATCTATGAAGGCAGGCTAGTCTCCCTAATGGGAGAAGTCTCAGTAGGTAGCCCTGGAGAGATTGTGCCTATTTTGCAAAGAACATTGTGTCTGCAACCTGAGCTCATTCTGTAGGCTAAGAAGTGAGCAGGACTTAGCAGAGTGCATGCCCTGCTGTTTGCTGTCCTCGGCCTGTGTAAGCGCTGTATTCTTTCTCCACGTGCATTTCAAGTTCTGGGACACACATGCACACACATGTGCACACGTGCCCAATGATCATCCCCAAGCCTCAGGCCAGGACAAGTCCCCAGCACTCCCAGGCCGGCTCCTCCGCCTATCCCCACCCACCCGGGCTCCACGTGGGCGCACCCAGGCGCCAGGCGGCCGCGCGGCCCACGGAGCCCAGGGCCTGCCCGGAGCAGAGAGGGAAGGCGCGGCCCGGGGCGGGACAGACAAAGCTGGCGTCCAATGGAGCCCAGCATTTGCTCCCCGAAAGGAGGGAGCGGCGGCTCGCGCGGGCCCAATGAGCTGGGAGCCCGAGTGGGACTTCCTCCCGGAATCCCGTTGGCCATGATAGCGGGGCCGTGGGTGACACGTAAGTTGGGTGGGAGGTGGCGGACCGCTGGAGCTGCCAGATCAGTGACACCGGCCCACCGGCCCCCTCCTAACCCGACCAGAGCAACCTGTCCCCATCTCTCCACCATCCGAGGAGGACCTTGCGCGGGGACGCCTCGGGGAACCAGGTCCCTTTGTTGGGCGCGCGTCCCCTACCAGTGGTAGCGACAAAGTCCAGCCACGGGAGCCGGCGCGAGGGGCGGGGACGGACGGTGTGGACGGCGAGGCCAAGAAGTGTGCAGGAAGGAAAGCAGGGTAGGCGGCGCGTGGGGACCGGCGCCAAGGGCAGCGGGCTCTGAAGTATGCAAAGGGACCTCACGCGGGCCCAGCCACTCGCGGAGATTTGACGTCCCAGAAGTTTGGTGGCCGCTACCCGGGTGGCGTCGATGGCCTGGCGCCCCGCCGTACGCGGGGGCTGAGCAGCCGCCTCTTCCCCTCTGGCCCCGCTTTTGTGTCTTGCGTCTTCTGCTCATGCCGAGTCCGGCTACTTCCCGCGGTGGCCGCTGCTGAGCCGCCCGACTCAGCCGAGGACCGAGGACACGACGGCGCCCGCCGCCGCCGCAGCGCGGGGCGCAGGAGGGACTATGGGAAACGGGATGTGCTCCCGAAAGCAGAAGCGGATCTTCCAGACGCTGCTGCTACTCACGGTGATCTTCGGCTTCCTCTATGGCGCGATGCTCTACTTGGAACTGCAGACCCAGCTGCGCAAAGCCGAGGCGGTGGCGCTCAAGTACCAGCAGCACCAGGACTCACTCTCTGCCCAATTGCAAGGTACAGTACAGTTAAGGGGACGCGCGTGGCCAACTTCGCTCCGCGCTAGTGCTGGGCTGGGAAAGTAGCTTGGCTTGGCAGGTACCACCCAGTGACCTTCCGGAACAACAACCCGGGGCTGCTGGCCTCTGGGTGTGTTGTGGAGAGGTGACATCCCGATTTTCCTTCTTCCTCCCAGGAGTTCTCTTTGAAAAAATCTACAGCACCAACCCATGGTCCTGCCTGGCTTGGCGGGGGGGCGGGGGATGTGTGCATACAACACAGCGTGTTTTACCAGAAGCACTTGTCAAAGGCCCAGCTGCATTCTGGGCGAATAGCTCTCCTGCCACATCTGCCAACTCTTTCCCAAGAGGCAAGCTCTGGTTTGTAGATGTGGAGAGTTGCACACACATTTGCTAACTGGTTCTCCTTTTCAAGAAAAAAAAAGGGGGGGGGGGCGGCCCGTGAATGGAACTGCCTATCTTGTATTGTTATTATTATGCTGGTTTAATAGGTAATTTGAGAAACGTTGGGCGTGATGGAAAAGTCCACACTTTAAAAGGGTGTCTTCCTTCGGAGGCCTTTAGGTGATCACAAAAGCTCTGTGCGTGGGTATGCTTGAATGCACACGCATGTTTTACAGTTAGCTTGGGGAAATCGGATAGAAGAAACATAGCATTTCACTTTGCCAGCCTCAGAAGACACAACTTGTGCAAGGCGTCCGAAGCTTGGATCCTTCTATTTTAAAAATCCCACCGAATGCAAATTCTCAAGGCCCAAATGATTCGTGAGTGAGTGCGTGTCAGCACTTTGGGGCTCTGGAGAGGACATACTACTCATTGTATATCTTTATGAATGCTTTTACCTGTCCTGCTGGTTTGTTTTCAGCCCTCATGAAACTCTCTCCAACACAAAGGAAGCGAGAAATAAGCACCCTACCTAATCAGTCAAATGATGACCATCCCTGTTGATAGTACAAATATGGCTTATTGGATCTTCCTGGGCGGATAAGCCAGATGGGTCTTTCTGACAGTGGATGTGTGTGCACACACAAAACAGATGTCTTTGCCTTAATCCAGCTGTGCAGAGCGTTTTCTAGTAAGACTTTTAAGATAGGGGGAAATGATATGCATCTCTTTGCTTGGTCTGATTTGTTCTTCCAAACTTAGAAAAAAAGAAAGTATTTTTAGCTTCTTCAGCCTGCGCTGCCCCAGGCAAATGAAAATATGTGGCTGGGCTTCTTTCAAAAGGAAAACCTGTTTTGATAGTTTCTTAGATTTTTTTTTTTTTTTAATTATAGGTATGGGAGTTTCTCTGTGAGTTGTTGGTGTGAGAAGGGTGGATACTGGGCTTGTTTACTTAGAATGCACATATCCCGGTGTGCTTCAGTGTGGGTGTGCGTGTGTGGACTAGCCATTTGCACACGTGAAAGACAGAGGTGGATATCAGGAAGTCTTCCTTAATCGAGTCTCTCTACTTTAGGATACAGGGTCCCTAACTGAATCTTAAATATCCGTTTTGACTAGGTTGACTGACTAGCCAGCTAATACCACGTGGGTTATTTGTGTGTGTGTGTGTGTGTGCACGCGCGCATGTGTGCACTCTCACATGTGCGTATGCGTGTGTACCAGCATATATGTATGTTCCTACACGGAGGCCAGAGATTGATGCTCAGTATGTTTGTTTTTCACTCTCTTACCTTATTTCTTGAGACAGCCAGACTGTTTGTCTGGCCCTTGAGCTCCAAGGACTTTCTGTTTTCACCCCCAGTCATGTACAACTGTGTATACCACCATCCCTGGGTTTTTATGTGCGTCCTAGGGACTGAAACTGAGGTCCTCAGCTTGCATAGCAAGCAACTAAGTGACTGGCTGAGCTATGCACCCAGTCCCTGAAATCTTTCTTAATTGATGCATTTTGCCATTTCCTTTTGGCTGGCAGTGCAACAGTTGCCATGATTGTGGAGCAAGACATGAGTTCACAGGCCGGCTGAAGTTTTTGCTTTTTTCAGAAGAGGATTCAGGCTTGCCGTTAGCTGCATCCTTTTCACATCTGCAGGCTATTGAATAACGAGCATCTTCTGATGGCGCGCAGCTTTTGTTTTCCCTTCCCCAGGACAAGTGACATTTTATCTAGTGATGCTACGTACCCCTTCATACACAAACCTTTAGAGCATCTAACACCATTCTTTTCTGTTTTATTTGCTTGTTTTTGACATAAATGTCTCCGTATGGGTGTGCGTGAATGTGGAGGCTGCAGATTGATGCCAGGTGTCCTTTCTCATTTGCTCCCCACCTTTACTTCTTGAGATGGGGTCTTTCCCCGATCCTGACTCGTGGTGACTGAGCTAGGCTGACCGCCTTTAGAGATCTGCTGGGCTCTCCTCCATAGCCACTGGTTATATAGCAAAATGTAGGTCTCCAGGCTACACAGCAGGGGCTTCACAGACTGAGCCACTTCCTGAACCACCCCTCCCACCTTTGCTTCTTAAGACTTGTTTAGTTAAGTGAGATCTCATGATTTGGCTGGCATAAAGGTCAGAGTTAGTTTTGAGTGGTCTCCTTTTAAAACACAACTTTTGAAAAAGTTGAAGTAAATATTTCTTTATCGAATGGTATGCATTTGTTAGGTGAGCATAGTTGGGTTATCTCCATTTGAAGAACAGGGTGTACTCCAGGGTCCTGTGAACAGAGATTACTCTTTTTTATAATTGCCCTGTAATTGGAGCTGGATGATGACATGGGTAGGCTCAGGGACCAGATGATCATCTTTGCAAAAATCCATGACAATGTCATCTGCATCTACATATCTATCTGTTGTTTGTCTTTCCTATCTATCTATCTATCTATCTATCTATCTATCTATCTATCTATCTATCTCTCTATCTCTCTATCATCTATCTCCTATCATTTATTTTTTATAATCTACATATCTCTCAATCATGTATCTAACTTCCATATTAGCACCGTAATTATACCAAGTAAGAGTTCAGAGATCACATACTGGTTGCAGGAGCAGTAGCAACCTTTGTTCAGTGCACTGTTTACATAACATCTGAAAGGTTCTTCTTGCTGCTTTCAAGTGAGCCACATGCCACCCTGCTCTGCAAGCAGCCCGCCCCTGGCTAGACTGCCCATTTAGAGCACCTCGCAGCTCCCACATCAATTAAATCACATCTGTGGGGGCGTAACCCAGGCTTCAACCAACCGCCTTTAAGGCTCCCTAGGTGATTCCAAAGGCAGCTATGGTTAAGAGCCTTGGCTTTCTAATCTTAAGGCTAAGCTACTTCAAACATCCTCTTCACTTGCTTGGCCCCAAGGGTGTTTTCATCGCTTATCCTGGGCATGTGATTAAAAGCAGACTGGTTTCTGGACTGTGTTCCAATTCTAGTTCTGCCACTTGTATGTGTGTGTGTGTGGAGTTGGGCCTAATTTTTCTTATTTATCAAGTGGAGAGTAGAGTGAGTCATTTTATCAGAGTTATTGTGAAGATTAAACAAAATAATTCCCACATATCCTGAGTCTATACCTGGAGTACAGTAGAGCTGTGTGATCATCTGGTTCCCCCTTTGAGATAGATAATCCATTTCTTGTTGGCCTCCCAGCTTGGTCCTAGGCTCAGTTTCGAGACTGGATGAGTTTCCTGTACAGTTATCTACCCACCGTTGTTTCTAAGCAAGCATCAAGAAAGGAGATAAGCTGACATAATTCAGTGCCTTCTAGCCTGGTGAGTGAATGGCTCCTCCTTGACAATGGAAGCAGAGAATTAGAATTTGGTTATTAATTAACCCTCTGCGCCACTTTAGACTGGCAGAGGTGTGCCGCTTCGGAGGTAATGACTGCATGTAGTAAGGTCGGGAAGAAAATGTAAGGAGCACACATCTGAGAACACGAAGTGTCCTCCCTGGAAACAGCGTGCCACACTGAAACATTAATGACTGGATACCAGTGAAGAAAATGTGTGCAATGTTTTACATACTCTAAATTTAAACAAGTATGCTGTGATTATTTAGAAGAAAGGAGTTTGCGAATTTGGTGCTTCTAAGAGTCCCCTTTTTTACTTAAGTTTGCTGCCACCAGGACAACACCCTAGCCTGTCCAGTAAAGTATCACATTGGGCCATGACCTTTTTCTTTTCCATGGCTCCTACATTTGCTTGAAAACAAAAGCCCTTCAGTTCAAGTTTGAGCTCTTTAAAGTCCTTCCTCTTCCTTCCTGATGCCTGCCTGGTATATAATTGGTCCTCGGGAAACAGCAGGTGTATATCAACAAATGTTCTTAATAATGGCGGCTGGTCCCAGCACTTGGGAGGCAGAGGCAGGCGGATCTCTGTGAGTTCGAGACCAGCCTGGTCTACAGAGCTAGTTCCAGGACAGGCTCCAAAACCACAGAGAAACCCTGTCTCGAAAAACCAAAAAAAAAAAAATAATAATAATAATAATGGCGGCTGGGGTACTGTTCCTTGATACTGGCAAGTGAGGCAGAGGACATCAATTCGTTGTGATTTCTCCTCACTGTGTGATCTTGGACAAGTAAGTTAACCTCTCCCTGGCACTGTTTCTTCTCATAGAGTTATCAAGATATCTGACTTAGAGGTCTCCATGTGGGCCAATACCTAGTGTGCTGCACTGGAGGAGTGCAGCTTGCATAGGAACTACCACTGAGAGCTTCTGGACTGAGTCTTTCACACATCCTGATAATTCAGTCTTTAGGTGTGCAAGAATGGACAGTGCTTGGAAGGTATAATCATCTCCATGTGTCAAGTTGAGCCTTGTAACATCAATTAAACACGGCTTTGAAATAGCCATCTGTATCAAAGCATAGCTAACACCTAAAAAGACATGCTTTCCTTAATAATACTGACGTGATTGCAGTGTGAAGTGGGCCTCTTGGGCTTGGGCGTCCGAACAGTTGCTTGTCAGGTGGCAGCGCTCTTAGCCTGCTGTGAAACTTCCGGAAATAGAGCCTAACTAGAGGTGGGTCATTGTGTGGAGGAGGTAAAGGTTATAGTCAACTGTGATGTTAAGATAGGGCTCCCTGCTTTATGGTTTGTGTACTATAAGGAGTCCTAGTCCTGCTGCCCACCACCCTTCTTTCCTAAACATGCTGAGCCATGCCTTTGCTAACTGTGCGTCAAATAAATCCTTCCTCCTTGAAGTTGCTTCTCTTAAGTCTTCTCGTCACAGCACATAAGTAGGCAATTGGTAGATGTTGATAGTTTAACATGTTAAATTCATTCCCCAGTGGAAAGATAAACTTTTAAATACTTCATGCAACTCCAAGTAAAGCACGCTGTTGCATGTCCGTGATCACTACAAGAATCTACAGCCGTAGGTCATGCTTGTACCAGTTATGCCTGCGGAGGGGAGCTACTCTGCTTGAGTATGTTAGAATTGTGCATGGCACAGAGACCTCTGGCGTGAGCTCCAGGAGGAAAACCCTCCCCTTGACTTTGCTTAGTTCTTCTGTCTTTGCAAAGAACATTGTCCCCTGGACACTGGCTGAAAGAATATGAGAGCTGGAGTGAGGGGAATGAGGACCACGATGAAGTGGGCCAAAAGTCAGCGCGCTGGAGGAGAACTGGGATGTGGGAGAGTGGGAAAGAAGTTAGTAGTAGTAGCGGATGAGTGTTCGAGGCATTACAGTTCTTCCTTAAAGCTTCAATCTCTTTTTAAAAAAGGAAGGAAAGAAAAAAGAAAGAGAGAGAAAGGAAGTAAGAGAGAAAGGAGAAAAAGGAAGGAAGGAAGAAAAAAAGAATGAATGAATGAACAAAAGAAAGAAAGAAAGAAAGGAAGGAAGGAAGGAAGGAAGGAAGGAAGGAAGAAAGAAAGAAAGAAAGAAAGAAAGAAAGAAAGAAAGAAAGAAAGAAAGAAAAGAAAGCCATAGGAAATGGAGAAGGGAGAGTGGACTTCAAGGGCAGCAGGAGCATGAAGGCCGCTTCGGTAGAACATTTAACTGGCAGCATTTATTAGGCAACAGGATGGCAACTGCTGGATGTGTTGGGCTTGGTTTCATTAGCCTACCTTTTATTACACGTGTGACTAGTCAAAGTTTAAATGAGACGGTTCTCGGAACTTGTTGCCCAGCTTTGCTGTACCCGTATGACCCTCTTGTTATCTTTTTCTTTCTTCCTTTTTATTTTTTTGACCCCATTCTGGGGAAGAAAAGTAATATGAAAGCATTTTATATAACAATGACTAAGAATTGTTACTCTTCATTTTTGCCAAAGAGTGTTTGTTTTCTATCATGGTGGGCAAAATGTATTTGTGATTTTTGTTTCTAGGTTGTTTGTGGATTTCATAGCCTTGTTTAGAAGTGAAAGTTCCATGTGTCTATCATAAGTTCAAAGAGGAATAGTAAAGCACTTTTCTTCTGAGCATAAATTTGTTCAAAGAATTTCAGAGTGTATTTTCCACATTGAATGGTACTTAATAATCTTTATTGAGTGCCCGCCATGCCAAGGTATTGGGTGCCAAGGTACTGTGTTGAGCACTTCGGACTGAAGGAGCAGTCTGGGGTACCTTGCCATGTCAAGATGGAGTCTAATGAAAGCAAGTGTGGAACCCCAATGAAGCTTCCTGTCTGGGTTATCTCCTCCATGATCTTAGTGCTTCTCGTGAGAAAGTAATTCCTATGAAGACTCAAGTAAGATTTAGACTAAGAGCTTAAAAGGTGTCACCATTTTCGGCAGCATGTTAGGGTGAAGGACATGGGTCGCCACGTGACTTTAGTTGTTGCCAGAGTTGACTTTAAAGGAAGCAGATGCTCCCTCAAATAACGCCGGATCACACAGTACAGAAATTGCTATTCCTACTCAACGCATTCTTGACAAGTGAAGGAGAAACACGCTTGGTTTGATCTTAGAATCTCTCTCCTGCTTCACGAAAGAAAGCTGACTTCAGGCAAGTAACAACCTAGGAGCCAGAATTTGTTTCATGATCTATAATCTTTTAATTAAATAGTCTGTTAATTGCCACTCATTATCGCCATGTACATCACATTTTTCATTTACAAGGCTTTCTTTTCAGAAAGTCTATTGTTGGGGAAGACAAACGCTTGGCAGCGCCTTGACTTACCAGGTGTTGACCAGCCTGCTGAGAACTCACGTGATGAGGCCTGTGTGCCTGAGGTTTAAGAATGCAACGAACTGATCAGGTCTGATAGGACCACAGAATTTTGTAATTCTCGAAATTCTGAGATGGGAACTCACTCACCCTCTGGTTCAAGCTGAGCGCAGAGCCAAAGACCCTGACGTCTCGTTGAAGGCAGCGTTCTGCATCGTCCTGTGCCCCCAAGGACCACCGGGATGCCTGTTTCAGTTTGGACTCCCATGGCAATGCTATTTTTAGACACTGCTGTGCATTGCTGAATGGATGTTTATGCTCTTTGTTTTCCTTGGCCTATGAAGGCTTATGCTGCAAGCTTGTCTGTCAGTCATTGCTGTTCACTAATAAGCCTTTACTAAATGGCCTCATCGCCTGGAGGGACAAGGCAATGAGATAAATTGCTCCATGACTGTCTGACATTTGGAAAATATTTCTGTTCCTTTTCTTTACACATGAAATGCTTCAATGGGATAGTGAGTAGGACATTAAAGATGTGGTGTCATTGTGAAGGATAGGCACTGTAAAATATTTGAATGATATAATTTACTTTGCACTGAGGATAAGTGAATCAAAAAATTAGAATCACTTTAGGTGAATCAAATACTCCATCTTGTAGTTTCCACTTTGTTAGCATGCACTTTTTAATTGAGGTTTTTTTTTTTTTTACAAACTGCAGAATCTTCTATAAATAATGATCTTCAAGAGAGCTTTGATGTTGCTTATAAGCTCTCTTAAATATAGGTGCAATGGTAAGAGTAAATATAAACAAATTGCAGTTGGACAGATGAGAATTATTTGGTTACTTAACTTTAAATACAACAATTTATCATGTTTGTACTAGGGTCTTTTTGTTATAAATCTATTTTTTGTGACACCGATTCAACTACTCAGCCATTTTGTGTGTTTGTCTTTCTCTGTGTTGGGAGGGTAAATGTCCATATGTATGTGCCTGTGTGTATAGAGGTCAAATGTCACCATTGTACTCAAAAATTTGTGTGTGTGTGTGTTTATTCACATGTGTCGTATCTATGGGTATGATGTATGCCTATGTGGATGTTCCTACATGTGCACATGTATGTGATCTATGGATATGATGTATGTCTATGCGCATGTTCCTACGTGTACACATGTGTGTAATCTATGGGTATGATGTGTGTCTATGTGTATGTTCATGTGTGAGTGCAGGTGCACACGTGCCACAGGCGGCAAGTAGAGGTCATAGGACCACCGTAAGTCTCAGTCTGTGGGGGTAATGTGCTTTGCAAAATGATAATGAATGCATGTTTTAGAGTAGGGTGCCACCATCAAAATCTAAAGGTTGGAGCCTGGGCATGATGACACGTGCCTTTGATCCCAGCACTTGGGAGGCACAGACAGTTAGATACCTATGAGATCCAGGATAGCCAGGGCTACATAGTAAACCCTGCCTCAAAAATAAATAAGTATAAATGGGAGATGGCCTTAGACTTGCGTATGCTAATAAGAGTGTTGGTTTGAATCATATTGTTCAGAGAAGTATGAAATTTAAGGTGGTGGATAGATGGATGGATGGACATTTTTTTACTGTAAGAAAAAGCTGACTGGAAATTAGAAATGAAGTTGCACAGAATTTTTAGCAGTGCCCACAGGTCCATGTCCTTGTGTGATCCACAGTCATTTGCAAGTATATTGGGAGTAAATGTTGTCAACTGAATTAACTATCCAATTAAAGAGATTTCCTAGAAAAACTATAGAAATGTCACTAGATTTATTTTTATTATGTTATGATAAACTGTAGGAGAAAGGTAAATTGAGAAGATAGTTGATAAAAGCAATCCATGACTTGATGAATTGAAGATTCTCAGTCTCTCTAGACAATGAAATACTTATAAAATTAAAGAAAATCACCGGATTTGGAGAGATGGCTCAGAAGTTAAGAAATCTTGTTGCTCTTGCAGAAGCTCCAGGTTTGGCTCCTTGTACCTACATGGCATCTCACAACCATCTCTAGCTTAAGTTCCAGGGGATCTGGCATACTCTGCTGACCACCCCCCTTACCGTCTGCATATGTCCACATACTCTGGAACACACACACGCACACACACGCGCTCACACACACACACACACAAACACCCACACAGAGTTAAACGAATGAAGGACAGGTCATCCCACAGCACTATCAGAAAACCATGACATTAGATACAAGCCTAGCTTGTAGCCACATAATCTTTCTGGTAGGGCCATGGAAATATTAAAGAAGAATGCCACACCACATGACCTCCCAAGACTGACACAGATGCTCTCGACAGAAATGTCACAAGCTTGAGTCACATTCTTCACAGAAGTTTGGGTTTTGAGAAGATTTATGAATGAGTTCGAGGAAAAGGCAGACCTTTAAGAGAACTGCCTCTCATCTGTCCCAGCATGAGCACAGATGGACAGGGCAGGCTCCGGCGAGCAAAGCTTTACAACCTGTCACAGGATGCTCACGGAAATCTTTGGGAAGATTTTATCAGGAGAAATCCTGCCAGCTTCGGCCGAAGGGGAAAGAGGCAGGCTTAAATGAGAGGAGTCTATAGAGTCACCCACATTTCACTGGCAAGGAAGGCCATGGCAAACCCAGAGCAGCAAGCGTGAACAGGATGCATGACTTCAAGAGTACAACGAAAAGCCTCTGGGTACAAAATACCTGGAGGTTGATTTGCAGGCCTGGGGACCTAAATGAGTATGTCAGCTTGGGTTTCAGAATTGCTGTGACTTCCTTATTCCTCACCTCTACTGACACTTCAGAATTTAAATATCTGAGTGTCTTCTGCCTGTCTGCTGAATGTTGATAGTGTTAAGAAATGACCATTTTCTCTTTGGTTTTGAGTCTCAGAAGGTGAGGGAGACCAAACTTCAAGAGCTTCACTGAAGGACGGTATCGAAGGTCAGCCAAGGAGCCTCGCCTACAGAGATTGAACTCAGATGGTTTCTAAATTTTAAGCCTAGTTCCAGTGGCTCAAGTTTTTCATCAACGTTGAGAAAGATTTTTAAATAGACTAGACGTTCTATTTAGAGGTCCCGATGATGGCGTAAGACAAATTAAGTAATACTGATATCAAGAATTGCTTTTATCCAGGGCAAGTACACCACCTATGCAACTTCCAAAAAACAATTCTTCTTATTGTATAAATTAGTAGTGGCTTCCAATGCTGCGCTCATCTGGGCTCTTTCACAGGATTGTCTCAAAACAAACTAGCCAGGAAAAAAATATCCCAGAAAACCAGAACAAGTGAGGCACAATAGAACAAAACTCTATGTTGGTTTGTGTTTCCTGCTGGCAGAGGGTCAGAAATGTCAACACAACTAACCAAGTCAAGCTTGCTTAAAGAGACAGCATTTCCTTTGCCAAGAGATACCTCCAGTCAGGATGCTGTAAACAACAGAACTATGCTTGTTTAGAACTAGAATGCTGGTGGCCTATAAGTGCAACCCTCCCCACACACCTCCGGAAAGTTCCAAAGTCTCATGGTAACACATGTGTGAATATTTGCCCCATCTAAACGTGACTGGATTACATTGGCAGCAGAGAGAAAAACAGCGTCTTGTGTGCTCATTGAATATGTTCTTCTCCTGTTTCTGGCTTGTGGATTACGGTCCTTGGAGAAGATCTGATTTAATAGAAGCTCTTAGCTTTCTAGAGGTTACCGGTCTTGTAAAGATATTGTTGACTTGAAGACATAATATGACTTGCATGACTGGAAATTTCAGTTGTTAATTTACCCCTACTTTGAAAGTTAAGATTTTGTTACAGTCTTACATAATATTAATAATGTCAAAAGTTCAGCATAAAAGCATGTTAAGACAAAAGTCATTCGGTGTTTTCTGAGTAGTTGTAGGTCTAAGTTCATAGTTTTCTCATTCTCCTACACATATCTGTGTGATTAAGACCATGTAGATAAGCGTTTCTACTTCCCGTGTGACCTCTGTTGAACTTTCTAAATATATTTCATTCTTTCTCTGCTTTCGACTCTCTCAAATGTATCTTCTGTTCTTACCAGGTTAATATCTGATGCGTCCTTCATCTGAAAGTTTTCTTTTACTAATTTTTAAGTCATCACACAATGTAATGGACTTCAGTATAGCATGTTAATAAATGTTAAGGTGTGTTTCAGGTCTGGAGAGACAGCGGAATGGATAATGTGCTTGCTATGTGTCAGCCTGATGACCCCAAGTTCAAATCTCCAGTATACACTTAAAAGTCAGATGCAGTGATTCATGATAGTAACCCCATGGCTGGTTATCTGTTTCTGGCCTCCACATTTATGCACACACAGGAACCTGGACACACACACACGCACATGCACACACACGGCCCTATGACATTTGAGGAATAGATGGTATTTTGTTAAAAGTTGAACCATGCCATATATCATTCAAGACTCAAGGAATCTAATACTCCAGTCAGTGAGAAGTTGCTGTTGATTTTCTGTAGAATCTACCTTACCACTCCTACCAGACGGCACTGTGTATCAGATTGTGGCTATGATACCAGCTGACACTGGTCTTTGACTTGCTGTGGTGTTAACATGAATAACTTTGGTTCGTCTGGGTATGTAATCTTTCTTCTGTTCTGTTTTCCTGAAGTCCAAACTTGAAAAAATTGTCTGTGTTCTCTGTAATGTTGTATTGAGTTATGGCTTTTAGAGAGACGGACATATTATTCTTTTCTTCTTAGCTTTGTGTTTGGCTAGGATCCACCTGGCTTATGCTCCAGGACGCTTGGTTTTGTTGAAATTGTCCAAAGAAGAAGTAACAATTAGCTAGCTATGATGATGGTATTAGTGAATGCATGTGAGATCTTGTATATAAATTCCAAGAAGGCAAATCACCCAAGGACTCCACAATAATGGCGCTGCCAATGGGGCTCTTTGGGTGGGGCTGAGTCTTTATAAAGAAAGCCTGTCTTGTTCTTACCCGTGGCCTCCAGATGTTCTCAAACCACCTCCTGTTTCAAAGCAGCTATTGCGTAAGACCGCTATGAGTGCCTGACCTGTAACCGTCTCTCCCTTAAAGGTGACATTCTCAATGTGGGATCTGTGAGAGTCCTTGAACCGCCTAAAAATATGTGACTGTTCTCTATAGGTGCCCTTGTCTAAGGCAGAAACTGATGTTTCTGTCAAATCCTACAAGAATCGGTGACCCGAAGAAGGTGGAAACCTACTGCTTTAGGGCAAATTCCTCCTCCTCAGGTTTTTAAAGTACATCTTAGAATTTTAAATACTCTGTGTTCAGCCCACGAACACATGATACATGACTTCCGGGAGCCTGAGCCATTCCTGTCCCCATTGAAATAAGAACCCCATTGAGAAATTTATGTGCCCTTAATGAACTGATTGCGTAGAGTTAATCAATAACTGCTTACTAATTTAATAACAATAGTAAATAATAATAAAAGAATTGAAATCTCATGAAAAATTTAACCTTTCAAGTGATGTTATCTGACTTGACAACAAGCCCCTGTGTTATTACTATTTTAAATTTAGGAACGCTGCAAACACACAGCAAGATCCTGACAAATTTAAAACTGATGTGTAGGCCGCCTAATTTATAACACAAATTTCTTACTAATAGAGCAATCCTCCATTTCCAACACTCCCTCATCCTAGAACTAAAAATGAACTTGTAATAGTTTTGTCAAAATGGGGGGGGGGGGCTCTGAGAGCATAATTAAACTTCTCAGAATCTGCCAGGGTTAAGAGCATTCACGGAGTGAGGGATGGCATAGTATACCCATACATAACCCCAGCATTTAAGGGGGGACCAAAGGAGGGCTATGAGTTACAAGTTACGTTCAATAGCGTGAAATGCATATCGAGGTTACTCATCTGGAGGTAAAAGAAGAGCTGGTCTCCTTGGAGACGCCTTTCCATTCCTGAGAGCTGTGCTCTTGAACAGTGCTGATGGTAGGCAACTCCCACTACCAACAGAGACCCACTGCCATGGTTTTTCACTTCCTATTTCGTCTATTCATGGCTTCCCTGGAGCTTCCATATGGCTTCTAGGATGCCAGCATACTTCCTAGGGACCATGTCCTAGGAGAGAAGGGTGAGAGTCCCCGTGGTGAACTCGGTTTCACCATCTTTTCCCTCTACCTCCAATACATTCTTCTTGATTCAGGAGTTATAGGCTTAGAGCATTCTTTAGTAATAGTCCCCTTTCAAACACCTGTCTGCCCTGCCATGTAGACAGGAATTCAGCTCTTCTTTATAGACAACATCGACTGCCAAGTACCTTTAACTTGACACTGATTTCACGGGGCTGCTTCGAGGCTCACCTGCAACTGATTGTCCTGCTTATGCTTCTTAACTTCCAGATGGGGGACTCCTTTCACTTAAATCAATCGGATTGGAAGAACAAGAATATCCCTTAGAACTCAAGCTGCAAATACCAGTTCATACGAATAAGTTTGGGTTTGTCCTCTAGAGTGCTTTGATAATCTCACATGTCATCTTGATGGAAAAAAAGAAAATTTTAAAACACAAACATCTGGCTTTCCACGTTCAGTGCAAAAGCCTTGATAATGGATCTGCATTCCTGTGTAATAAGCGACTGTCCTGCTTCCCTTGGCCAAAATCCCAACTGCCATTGCTTAGGGTGCTTGCATGGCTGAGCCTTTGTAGACACATGCATTTCAACCTCTGTATCTTGCATAACATCTTTATCAGTGGAGAGAGTGACCCTGAGAGAGGTGGAAAGACAACAACTCGTTTTATGTTTTAAATAAATACAACTAAATGCTGTGTACTTTGTGCCTGTCTCCTCTCTCTTATGTTGAGACATCCTCCCCAAATTGCAGATAGTTGGTTTCTTCTGAGATGCCACTGTGTGAGTCTGTCCCATTCTGTCTGCTTTCTCCATTGACGATGTTTGGGCCTATCCGCTAATGCTAATATGAAGCTGTTGGTCTTTTAAAGGCTAACAGCTTCTTCATAGGCAGCAGTTTGGTGGAAGAAGATGCAGCTTTAGGATTGCCTTTGCAGATTATCTTAGCGTTTCCCTGCCAGTCTTGCAACCCTGTGCATTATGTATATAAGCACAGGTCTGTTTGTTAGGACAAGTTTTTAAATATGATAAAAAGCAAAAACAGTCAAAACTTGGCTCTCAAAACAAGCGTTTATGGGACTTTTGAGCGAACAGATAAATTGCTCCTGAGATGGCCTGGATATGAGTGGCTCATCTGCTCACTGTTTACCAATCAGTATACTCGGTTTGTGTGGGGATTTTCAGCCTGTGTATAGTTTAGGGGTCATATAAAAATTATTTATAGTGCTTCTAAAACTATTTGTACTTTTAGGCTTAAAGAGCTGGGGAAGGAGCTTAGTTGGTAAAGAGGACCTGAGTTCCATCATCCAGAACTCATACAACAGAAAACTGAATGTACTGGAACAGCTGAGTAATCCCAAAGCAGAGGAGGAAGAGAGCTGATTCTCAAGGTTAGCTGGCAAGTTCCAGTTCAGTGAACCACCCTGTGTCTGTGTCCGTCAGTGGATCTGTCTGTGTCTCTGTATGTGTATGTGTCTCTCGCATTCTTTTACTTAAAAAAAAAAAAGTGAAAGTAAAATTGATAGCTTCTTAAGGAGCAATGCCAGATTGCGCTCCAGCCTGCATGTGCACAAATGTGTGTGCGCACAATCACTGTAACACACGTGCACTCAACACACAGTAGGGCTACAATAGATTCAACTGCTGTCTTTCACTAGTTTCCTGAAACAAATTTCCAATGGAAATATTGGCTGTGGTAGGAAGGATTTGGGGTATAACTGAGCATTTGAAGTGTTGTGAAATGCCCCCAAATAGGTGTAACTTGGTGTCAAAGCTAAAATTCTATCACTAAAAGAGTTTCCCATATACGTTTAACTGTGTAGTCACTAAGATGAGAATGTCCTGAAGTGATTCATTTCTGGCAGATTATTATTATTATACGTTAAGGTTCTCTGGTCTGATTTTGCTTCATGATGTACAAAAGGCACAAAGAACCATGGTGTTTCTAGAATTGACTCACAGAGATTTCACTCTTTATATTTGTGACCTGTTACTATTGAATTGTATTGGGCCAAAGCTTAAATTGTGATAGAAAAGAATTATGTAACAGAATATTCTTGGAAGCAAAACATCCCACTTACCTTCTTAAAAGAATAAAGTTCCATATTACTAAGAAATATCATGTGGAAAGATCCCCTTATATCCAAAGGATCAGTGATGACTACTTTGAAACAGATTCCTGTTGGTGTTTAGCATACTAATCAGCACTCCGTGTGGCCCACGTGTGTATGCTGTGTGTTGAGGTGTGCACATGTGTGCACATTTCTGCTTTCCAACTTGTGCATTTATTATTCCTGTCTTCTGTGAGAGTTCTACATGCTTATGTACAATGCGGGGTGCTTATCATTTTTATGTGTTTATGGCAGGCATTCAGTCGTCACATTAGATAACCCCAACAGCAGTTTGCTTGCCCTCTCCATGTCAACTTCACTTCCCTGTCTCGGCCTAAGGCCGTCAGAAGCTCAGCGCTGCTCTCAGGAGACACAGACTTGGTTTGTAGTGGATATTTCCTGTTAGTCATCGTCATATGAACTTTGTATATGCAACAAGAAACTGTCTTTTGAATGTGCTTTTTGTGAATACTGTCTCCAACGAAAGCTTTCCGAGTGGAAACATGCCTGATCTTGTTAAGTTTCTGAATGGGACTCTAAGTCCTTTATCAGACAGCAGTGACTCCTCCGGAACTCAGGGTACTGAACTCTACCTGGAAGATTGCTGTCTTTAATTGAGTTCCTTAGAAATATCCTGGTGGGAAAAGAGAAATCTAGCCTCACCTTTCGTATTCTTCATATTTATTTTATTAACTTACTTTTTTCCCCTCCTTATGCTAGTTTTTGCTTAAATGTTCGTTCAACAGTCTGGTAGTCAGCAATTAGATCATACTCAAGGAAACACTTCTCTTTAATCCTTTTATGTACAGAAGTCTTTCTTTCTGTGTCCTGCAACATTTTAATTACAAGAGATAATTTCCCACTACCACGTCCAAACCTTTTTTTTTTTTTCTGCTTATTTGTGTGTCTCACCGAGTGACATCTAATTGCTAACGTTATTTAGGCTTATTTTGCTGACTGATCCACTGCAGAACCAGAACATGTTGGCTTGATATAAGATCTTCATATAATTATATTCGCACTTCTTTTACAATATGGATGTGTCATATGCATGTATGGAAATGTCCAGATAAACCCATTATTTTATATATTTAATATAAACTAATAAAAATAGAGAGATATGTTGCATATTACTGACCTGTAATATTTTTATGGATAAGATTTTTATATGTTGGTTGGGGAGAGGCATGTGGAAGCCAGATGAGAATCTCAGGGGTTCTTACTTCGGGACCATCCACCTTGTGTTATGGAGATGGTATATTTCTCTAGCCTACACTTGGTAAGTAGGTGAGGCAGGCTGGTCTCTGAACCTCAGGAATCTACATGTCTCTGCCTCCCCAGTGCTGAAACAGGAAGCATTGCCACACCGGACTCCGCCCTCTTGATAAATGTGAAATTGAAATCTAATTACAACATTCTTCCTCTTCTTCCCTACAACTCATCGAGTGACCCCCTTTGATCTCTCTCAGATTATGGCCTTTATGTCTTTAATTAGGTATCTATTTTCCTAAATATATAAATACAGTCTGTATATGCTTGCTTATATGTATGACTTCAAGACTGACTGCTTGGTATTAGATAACCAGTTTATGTGACTCTTTCCCAGGGAGGACTGGGTTTCCTGCTCTCAGTATTTTGTTGCCTATTTTGTTCTTTAGGGTTGGAGACCCCTGAGAGTCCCCTCTTCCCTGTTAGCATGTTGTCTTAGTCTGGAAATGTTAGGGAAGCTACACGCACGAAGTCTCAACAAAATGGTTGCCCAAACAAGACCACAGCAAGGTTACCTGTTTTTCATTTTATTTATTTACTTATTTATTTACTTATTTATTTTTACCTAGATTATCAGGACTTAATTCAGGTCTCCAACCTTGGAAGGTAAGGCCTTTCAAGGTCTTATCCAGCTCCCTGGCCTATTTTTAAGGTTTTCTACTTAGTTAATGAGAGATGAGTATAATAATCTCACAACTAGACTAAACGAATAGGTGTCCACATCGAGTTCTTTTGTTTGTGTCCATTCTTCCCACATAGTGGCCTAGGACTTTATAACAATTGGTTAGAAATATAGACTAGGTATGCAGCTTTTGATTTCTCTTTGAAATTTTCGTTTATTTTTCTGTATCATTTTATGTAACCAACATGATTCCCTCGATGTAAATCTGTCATTATTTCCGGGACTTCTGGCGCTCATGGCCTTCTCAAGATCTGAGACCTGCTATTTGGTCTGTCTGGAGTATTCTTTGCTGCTAATCACTGTTTATTCAGCGCTCTGCTTTGCTCCTGTTTCCACCACGAGCCTTTCTTTGAGAAGGAAACTTGAAGGCTCCATTGCTACATGACAATTACTCCAAAACATAGTTCTTTAAAACAACAGAAAGTACCACATTTGTCATTTCATGCCCTGTTCTGGTTTTTGTTTTACCCATAAATCTAAAAGTAGCTTTTCTGAGTGGTCCTAACTTAGGATTTTCATATGGTCATCTTATTTGTTGCCTATCTTATTCGCTTTCATGGAATTGTAAGGACTGTCAGTGTGGAAGACTGATACTTCGTGTCAGTATTCCAGGGATCAAATTTAGAAAATGTCTAAAATATAGCAGTCCATTAGTACTTTTGATAACTATATGCACGTAGGCATCCATTTTAGCCTGATTTTATTCTTTTATATTTAAGGTTTACTTTTTTTTATTTTATTGAGAATAGGTTTTTTTCATGTAACATATTCTAAATTTTTCCCTGCCCTTACCTCAGTATAGTCTCTTCCTACCTACCTTCCATCAAGATCCACCCCTTTTCTGTCTGTCATGAGAAAACTGTCAATAATAAAACAGACAGGTTAATAACAAAATAAAATAGAATAAGACAAAATGAAAACAAGCCAATTGGAATATGATAAAACAAATAACCAGAAAGCAAAAGGGCAAAGAGAGAAAGCAATAGACATACATGTAGACCCTGAGTCACGTGTGTTCGCAGCTGGAGGAATCCCATAAAGACACAAAACGAGAAGCCGTACTATAGACACAAATGACCTTTACGGTTTAAAGAAATGCCAGTGCCACATTATGAGTACAGGACCCTCCAAAGCAGTCGTTGAGTTTGTTTTCTATGCACCATCCCCTGCTGTGCATGGGTCTACCCTTAAGAGTTGCTGCTCTCCACAGTGAAACACCCTTGTAGGAAGTTTTTCTGTTTGCAAGTGGAGATAGTATTTGAGCTAGGAAGTGGCACGTGTCCTTTTCTCCTTCCGCTCTTGGTGCAGACAGCTGCTGGCCTTCTGCATGCCGCCACGGCTCTGTGGCCTGCTGTGTTTAGGCCTGCTGTCTTGCTGTTTTCTATCCCCTCTGGCTCTTTTTTTTTTTTTTTTTTTTTTTTTTTCGAGACAGGGTTTCTCTGTAGCTTTTTGGTTCCTGTCCTGGAACTAGCTCTTCTAGACCAGGCTGGCCTCGAGCTCCCAGAGATCCGCCTGCCTCTGCCTCCCGAGTGCTGGGATTAAAGGTGTGCACCACCACCGCCCGGCCTCATTTCTTTTTTAATACAATGTTTTTGTTGAGAATTTTATACATTAACAAGATACTTGTTGGTCATAGCTCCCCCACCCTTCCCATTTCCAACAGCTTCCAGACTCACTACCACCACACACACCTCCCAATTTTGTGTATTCTTTTCTTTTTTTTTTTTTTTTTAAAAAAAATAGCCCAGTGCCTGTATGTTTATGGATATAGACTCTACTTTTCTTCTATTTTTAACAGCATCATGCAGCAGATAGGTATAGGAGGCACAGAGTGTCTTGCACTCACAGACATGCACTTGGGAAACCAGGAGTATTAAACACTCAAGGGTTGCCTTTTCAAAGGGAGAGATGATATACAACTTGTTTTCTGCCCAGAAGGCTGGGAGTAGAGGTAATTTATAGTCTGATGACATTTGCGTTATTCGTGTGGCTGAGATCACACCAGGTCTTCCCACAGACCCTTATCATAAGCTTGCTTTTCTGAGTCAACCTATAAAACCTATCTTTACGGAAGCTGTCATGTGTACTTTACGTAGAGTTTCATGCCTTAAGCTTTATTGTCCACACAGGATTGAGTTAATTATCATCGGGAATTTTTTTTTCCAAATTGTGTTGCACTTAAATATGCCTAAAATAAACTACCTGGTGTCAGATTCTCAGAACTTGAACCAACACCAGCTCCTGAATTGTGCTGAACCAAATTTCTCTTTTGCCTCCCTGAGTTAATACTATGCTGGGCATAGTGGTTGCAGAGACCATCCCAGACAAGGAATTATTCTCCTGGAGTTTTTTGTTTTGCCTTTTGTCTGTGATCCATCCCATAGCTGTGTAGTACGACAACCTTATCACTCCACCATATTCAAGGCATATCCTAAGCAACTGCTGAATCTTGCTGACCTTCACTTTAAAATACCAAGTGTTTCTCATAGAGTTGGTATAAATAGTAGGTGAGTGAGTTAAGGGCCACATGCTTCTCGGCAATTAATTTAATTAATAAATTAACTGAATTTCATTCTCTAACCTGATGACTAGTGAACTGCCTTAGGAAACAGCATCCAAAAAGCTTGCCTCCTCGTTCAGCAGGGATGCTCTACTTTGTATCCCACAATGTAGGGGTGGACCAGGATACTATTTTTAAGGCAGCTTTCTTTCTGAAGATTCTGAAGGGCTATGATGGTTAATGTTGGTCATTGACTTGATTTCCCTGCAGTGGTATCAAGGGGTCTTACTGGGTGTAGAATTCCACGCTCAGGGCTGACCATGACATTGGGCTTCTTCTTTCCCTGTCCTTCAGAGAGTAGAGTAGAAGCTTGTTTAACAGCGATGTTGCACTTTAGCCTCTCTCTGGTGATTATGACAATTTCATTGTCCCGGCATCCCAGGCGCTGAGAAGAGAAAGCCATGAGTGTTTCTGTAGGAGGCTCTGCTGATTACAGCAGGTCCTCAAAGTCAACAAAACATTCAGAGGGAGGAATTTTTTAATTAAATTTTTACACCATCCATTAACTGGCTCCATTTTCCCACTCCTTCACATATTTTCTCTGGGTCTCCACCCTCTTGACTCATTTGGGAGTAAAATCAAAAGAGGTCAGCATTTTCTTTGTGTCATCAAACTGGAACAGGTCATCTGCCTGGCTTCATAGATGAGCGTCTGTCCGAGTCTCATCTTGAGGTAGCCTTCTTCCTGCTGCCATGGTTTCCCTTTCGTCCAGTTTTTATCAGACACCGGAATGTGTCACGATGACTACCCACCTTGAGAATGTGGCATTTGTTATTCTTCTGTCCCTCATGTCCTAGGGACAGTGTTGAGACTCTACTCTTGGCTTACTCTCAATTCAGCTGGCATTCACTCTACCTCTGTTGTGGGTTTGCACAATGAAAGAGAATGAAATCGAGCCTTACTTCTAATATGAGAGGAGAAAAAAAACCCAAAAAGCCAAAACACAGAAAGTCTATGTCCAAAATTACAAAAGTCTAAATACAAAATTATACAAGGCACTGCCATGGAAGTATACAGCTGGATTCTTGGTACGGGAATCTTCTTGTGGGAGAAGATTGTGAATTTGAGGCCAGTTTGGGCTGCATAAGAATACCCATCCTTCAAAAACTCAAAACTATAACAAAACCAACTGTAGTATGAGGCCTTTCCTGGGGAAACAGGTCACAAAGAGGTCCTAGTCACCCGAGATGGGAAATACATGACAGACCGAAGGAATAATTATTCTAAGTCCAGCGGTGTGTGTCAATGAGATTATTGAGCTCCTTACAAAAGCATGGTTGAGGAGTTACCTACTGAGGCAGGAACAACTCAAAAGCCACTGTGTCAGGGAGAAGCCTGCCCCAAGGCTAGTGATGATTGACAAAATCCTCAGCTGTGAAGTTCTCTGCAGAATTGTCAGGTAGGCAGCTAGATGGTCTGGTCCGAGAATATCCTCCAGGTAGCTAGACTTTCCCCAGGCAGCTGAGGCAGCCAGGGACTCCTGGAAGGTGTTTAATGCTTCCATCACCTTGGAAAGGGACCCTCGAGCATCTTACGTTCCTACCACCTTAAAGCAGTTTCTATGGGTGGAAAAGCTAACAAGTTGGTTAACTGAGTCACTGGAAGAGAAGAGTATTATGATATTTTATTCTGAGTTTCTTCTTGTATGGTTTTAGTTCACCTTTGAACCTGTGATTGGCAAGACTTTGCTTCAGAGATTTTACCGAAGTCATGGTGTGAAGGCCCAGCTAAGGTATACAGAGAAACTACATTATTCCCCAGTATTTGAAATTTATGTAAACCTGGGTTCAAGTTTGAACTCTAATATATATATATTATATAACCTTTGGCAAGCTTCATATCTTCTTAGCCTGTATCACTGTCTACGAAGGTGAAGACCACTTGTTTTTCTGGAGTTCTGGATATTTTAAAAAGCAACAACAGTATACATACCACATGATAGACAGAAAAGTCAGTCAGCCCCGCTCCCCCACCACCACCACTTATATTTGATAAAATTCAACTGAGGAAAAACCAAACCAAGGCATCTGTCTACATTAGGGATGCCCAGTGAGTTAATAACCTCATCTTTCTCTTCCGGAGCTTTCGAGTTGCCCTTGAATGGTTGAGCACTACCCATTAGATGGAATGAGCAGAAGCCAGAGTGGCTGAGGCAGTAAAATAGAGACGCCGTCAAGCTCTAATGAGGTCTTAAAGATCTCCCTTAAGGAAAGTCAGTTTAGTGTATTCTAATTCATGATGTCTCCAGCTGCATATTTTGGAGCAATCTTTGACTGCCTGCTGTCCCTGTTATTAATTCACTTTACTCAGGGATTCTGAACATCATAGCAACAAAAGCTCAATTAAGTAGAGTATGAGGGAAATGGAATATTCTGATGAATTTAGGTTTCTGTGTTAAATAATAAACATACCACCTTCTGTTCCTGGACAGTTTCTGGTCTCAGTGTTTAAATAATTCTATTGCACTAGAGTCAATATTGAAAGTTGTATGATGTCCTTTTTTTTCAAGTCTTAGTGAAAATCCTTAGAAGCTATGTTAGTTACTTTGCTGTCACTGGAAGTAAAATAAAGCTGTTATCAGAAACATTGGTTCTCATGCTGTGTTAATGTAGGTCAGATGGGAAGATTCAACATGTGGATTTTTCTCCTGGGTATAACACTTAACTGGTCTTGTCAATAGATAGACATGGGTTTTTCTCTTTCTTCTAAAAATTAGATGCAAAAATTAAAGCTAATCAGCTATAGTAAAGTTAGAATTACAATGATTAACGTTACAGTATGAAGTCAAAGCACTAGTTCATGGTTGCATATAAATTGAAAAGATTCAGAGTGTTCCAAGAAGTGAAGGGTTGCCAGTGTGTCTGTCTTCAAAGAGCTGGAACTTCTGTTAGACTTGAACGTTTGTTCTACTTTTTATTTACAGAACAAAGTGGATATATAGATCTTCTTCTCATGCTAAGTTGCTGTTTTGAATTACATATCTTATTTCCAGTTTAAATTGTTGCAAAATTATGGCAAGAGTTAGAGGACGACAGAAATAAAGCATGTCCCAGGCTCGGATGTCTGTAGCTCTCAGCATTGCAGGGCAGAATTCAGTGCGCTCTCAGCATTGCAGGGCGTAGTTCAGCGCAGGGAGAAAAGAGCCAAGAACAAATCAGCTGTGAACACTTTTATTCTACACAAAGTTCATATATTAAAAAATGATATTTGTTTCAGAATTTGAAAAATAGTCATTTTTAAACTGACATTTTAATAATTTTCTTTGTTTTCTTTACTGGGAATGCGAAGTGAGCAATCATAATTTTGTGTCCGTTTTTCTTCATGCTCATCATGGCAAAGAACATAAACTTTGCAGGAAAATTACACAGTAATATTTGAGGAAAGCCGTTTCAATTTTTGGTGCACTCTTAAATGTATGCATTTCTTATGTATGTATAAATGTATGTATGTATTAAATGTATGTATTTTTCCCCAGTAGGGGTATTTTGCAGAGATATTTAAATTAAGAATGGAAACATAAATTGATAACATCCTCTACTTTTTAGTTCTGAAGTTAAAAGAACTGAAAACAGCTTCTGTATTCCTAATGAAACAGCAGGATGGAATATATAAATATATTTTGTTAGAGTTCATCCTTTTGGATTCATGTAACTATGGACATTTGATAGAAATATTGCCCTCTGCCCCATCCATAGATGCCATATATAGTCTGCATCTTGATAATGTAGAGCTGTCTTTTCTGTCTTTGAGGAATTCTTTATGAGCACTGGCTTTATTTTTTTCAATTCTCAAATGTCTGTCATAGCCTCTGATAACTTTCGTATCAGTCTGATTTACTGGGTTCTGTCGGTATTTTGACAACTTCTTTAGATCAAAAGGTGTCTTCATCTTGGGGTGTATGTGTGTGCTGCAATAATGGCATGCCCGAGGCTGGATAATTTATAAGGTACACAAAGTTATTTCTTACAGCTTTGGAGGCTGAGAAGTCTTGAGGGATCTGTATCTGGTGTGGAACTCTACCCTATAACATGGCACAGTGGAAGACAGAAGAGGAAAGATGTAGGAGATGGAGAGAGAGGGGAGAGGGAGGGAAGGAAAAGGGTTGGGGAGGGAGTTAAGGGGGAGGAGATAGGGAGAGCATAAACAAACAAAAACGAGACTGAATCTGCAGCTTCGAGTCCTTTCATACTCCCTAAAATTATGTGCACGTGGATGGATTATTTAAGACCTAAACTCTTTAAAATGTTCTACCTCTTACTGTTATAGAAGTTATGATTAATTGGCTAGTACATGCTTTTGTGGGAAATTAATATAATTCTGTCATTTATACTCCAATCTCATGTCCTCTCACAGATAAAAATGCATTCATCCCATTGTCGTGGTCTCCAATGCCTTTAGATCTTTCTTACATCAATTCAGAGGCTCATAGTTCATGCTCTCACCTAAATTAGGAACAGATAAGGTCCTCTGTGCAAAATTTATTCTGGGGAATGTCTCTCTCCGGCTGCGAGCCTCTGACATTAAACCTGCTTACAGAATACAGTGGTAGATACACATCCCTACACTCGAAGAGAAAATCAGACAGGAAAAGTCAGTCCAACGTAAATTCCAATCCCGACAGAGGAAACATGAAGCTAATGTTGCAGCTTAATCTCATTTGATGGCATAGCCAGCATCCTGGGCACACTGGCAAGGGGTTTGGACCCACAAGGCATCCTGTGGTCTCATTCTTGTGACTTTTCAGAGCACACAGTTCTTCGAAGAACTCGTGTGGTTGGAGTCTTGTGTCATAGCCTTCGGAGGCTAGACTAATGTGCTTTAACTCTGTAGTTCTGGCGACTCTTGGGATGCTCCACTCTTGGCCTCCACTGGCACTTCTCTAGTGGGGCCTCTCAATTCTGACTGTGCCTTTGGAGCAGGTGTTTAACAGACATTTCTATATGGCTCTTGAAATGTAAGCGTCACTGCAAATGAATCCACAGTTCATGCACATGTGCCTTCTGGAGCTGAACCTGAGCTCATTTGAGCCTCGGCTGCAGGTCTGAGGAGCACAGTGCCTGTAGGTGGCCTTGGGCAGTGCATGCTTTACACTACAGATGGTCCTAGAACTTTTGTCCTACAGTCTCTTAATATATATACCTATTGCACTTGAGATTGACTTTCCAACATCTGTCTAGAGGAAATAGTCAAACCATGACCAATAAGGCTTATTTATACATTCTAATATTTTTATATTGGGTTACTTTATGAATTTTTGAAGTCAAGCTATCTCTCCAGAATTTTTGTTTACCTACATATAATGCCAATTGTGTCTTCATTTAGATACCTGCTTAACGTGTGTTCCCAGGCTCTTTGCTTTGATCCACCGTAAGGGGAGCCTTGGTTCATATATCTTTGGTAATGAAGGACTGGACTACTTGGAAGCAGAGCAATTTTCACTTCATCATCAAATAAGAAATAAAGGAGCCACTGACTTACCTTTACTAAAGTTAGCAATCAAAAAATGGTTTGTCTACAGTGTCAAACGGAAATTCACTCAGGGCATTCTCAAAATTGTAAAGCAAGGGTGTAAGAGGCAGCCCTGACTATTAACTGCACATTGTCTTTTTTACTTGCACTAATGGGGCTTTATCACCTAGGTGACACAATACATAAATGATCTAAGGGTAAATTAGAGGGCAATTTGCCCTTTATTCCTCATGTTCCTGATGACCCAAATTTGCCACAAGTATTTTAAGCAGAAACAGAAAGCAATAAAAGAAGATCTAAACCATACTGATTCACTGCCCCAAAATGTAATGATTTTTTAAATAATTGCATTTTTTAAGTGCTGCAAATATGAGCTAATCGCTCAAGATTGGCCTAAGATCCTCTAATGAGCAGATAGTTGTAATTTCTAATTATCATTTTCCTTGTTCCCCCTTAATTAGAGTGAATTAAGTTCTTTGTGTACACTCTGGGAAAGACCATGAAAGTCTAATTTATTGTGATTACCACTGACGTGTGTTTTAAAAGACATTTTCCTCCTGAGTACATGGACACTCATCTGCAAATACATTTAACCTCTTAGGGGCAGTTCATCTACAAGGTGATGTAGAAAGAAAGAAATCTTTAGCGGCTGATGGTCCCTTCCCCTGAGAAATTCTAGTTTACCCTTTGTCCATGGAAAAATAATGTAACATAAAGGAGAAATGTCGAGTGTGCTAATGAGCCTTTGCTTAAAGGCTTTGGCTATAATTAGGTTTACTGTGGATGGGTTGGAAGTGGATACGTAGCAAAATTGAGCGTAGCTACTTCAGACGGATGTTGAACTGGCAGAATCTGGAGCGACTGAGCTCATTCTGCGCCACGGCTTTCCTGTTTTCACCTGCTTTGCATTTTTTGCAGCTGTAAAAACTGCATGTTGCTGAAGAAAGGGGACCACAAGTCACTTAGCTCTCTTCATGGCCCCTAACCTGTCGGCTTAGGAGATGTTGCTTTTCTTAGACTTGACTTTGTTTCTTTTCCTTGCTAGGTCCTAGATTCTTCCCAGGCCCTCATTCTTGATGAGCTTCACAATTAGGCTGAAAATCAAACCGTTCACCCACGTCCTTTCATAATTCTGGTGTCTGTGTCTTTGCCTGGTAAGACATCTCAAAGAATATGAGAATGATACAGCATGAGGAGGCCTTAGAAGTCATTTGATAGGACCTTCTATTTTGTCAGTGATGTAATTTGAGGCATTAAATACTTTAATACTTGAATTACATGCTTATTAAATATTAAAGCAAATCTCTGGGCTTGTTTCAGTGCACCTTGCCATGCCCCATGGCCCACAAAAGTCTGCCATTTGACATGCGAGGATTTCTGCTTGCCTTAGGGAGAAGTACTTGTGATTCTACCTCCCTATCTGTGCTCATACACTTGGCTATATCTCAACACATGATGACTAGGCTTTCATTTTAAACTTGACACTACTGAGACACACCTTGGAAGAGAGTCTCAATAAAATATGGCATTGTGTTGGCTTTGGAGCGTGGCATTGGGGTGGGGGTGGGGAGTTGTTTTCGTTATTAAGATGGGAACCACCAGCCCCTAGGCAAGGAGTCCTGAATGGTAAGGGAGTGTAGATTTGAGCTGAGCACAAGCAAGCAATGGATAATGTATGGATTTTTTTCCCCTGCTGTTGACAGTAAATATGATGTAATGGTTTGAAGTTCCTGTCTTGACCTACTCACAATAATGGAATTATAAGATGAAACACACCCATTTCTTCCTGAGGCTGCTCTTTGTCAGGGTATTTTAAAAGAGCAACAGAAATTAAATGGGGACACAATATGTAAAAACTTTCATGAGAAGAATGAATGGCAACTTATAAGTAAAAAAGGGAAAATCCAAGAAGAGCCACCCATTCAATCCACTTTCACTTATAGCAGTTCTGTTTGTATGCACATATCATTTTGTTATTCCTTGTCAGCAAAAGATAATGTGTTTGTACATATGTGTGTATATATAAAGCACATATAAAGTATATATATATATATGTATCACGTATATATATCACAATATACTAAAATATATATCACAAACATACTAATATAGAGACACACAAATGGGAATTTTTAAAAGGGTAGTCAGATTTTATTAGTATTATATATTAATATTTAGTAGCTTTCAAGTTATTGAAGCCATAGGTGACAAATAAAATAGAATGTCTCCTTTGGCCAGAGCCTTCAGTGTTCTGTTCATGTGGTTATTTCCTCTCCTGTTCAAATGGAAATCATCAGGATGTTCAAAGCCAGTTTGAATTAAATTGTTTCATTAATATGGAGGTTGCTACTGTACGGCCACCTCAGCACAAAATGGTATCACCTGGTAAATTCATCACAGATTAAAAAATATCACAGGTCAATAAGCATTCAACACACTTACCCCAGATCACAGAGGAGCAAACCAGGACATTGTTGAGTGTCTGTCTTTCACCCTTGAGATCATGTGACTGACTGGATCTGCCATGGTTTGAATGGGAATAGCACCCATAGGCTTATATATATGAATAATTGGTTCCCTGTTGATGAAGCTATTTGGGAAGGATTAGGAAGGAGATGTGTCATTTTTGGTGGGTGCATCACTAGGAATGAGCTTAGGGGTTCAAAAGCCAACACCATTCCTAGTTACCCCCTCCCCTATCTCTCTCTTTCTCTTTCTCTCTCTCTCCCTCTGCCTCATGGATGTTGTCTCGACATGTAAGCCCTCATCTACTGCTGTAGCATCTTACCTGCCTGCCTGCTACCCTTGTCCCCGACATGATGACCATGAACTAGCCCTCTGAAAACTTACGCAAGTTTCCATTACAAGTTGCCTTGGTCACAGTGTCTCGTCACGGCAATAGAACAGTAGCTTAGACAGGGAACTTCATCTCTAGACTTCTAGAAAGCATTACCAGAGCGTTACTGACCTGGGAAATGATCAAAATTTGAAGGGCTCTGTCCAGCCAATGAGTATCTCTTCCCCATAGTTGTAAAGTTGAAAAATCTATGCTTGGTAAATTGAGTTCCACCATCTCCACACACACATGTTTTCATTACTACAATTGTGTGCCATCAAATTTTAGCCTTCGATTGATGTTGCTAACTCAACTCTCTCCCTACTTAATTTTATTCCGGAGAAAGCAGACATTAAAAGGTGAGCCTTCTTAGCTCTGTGCTCAGAACTGATCAGTGTCAGGTAGCTCTTAAATCTGGCCAGTGTTATTTTCCTTAGGCTACTTGAAAATCCTTGTTCAATGATCTCTTAGCATTACCTGCCTCTGTCTGTTTTTCTATTTCTTTTTCTGGTTTTTATTCTTAGCATAATCTTTGATTGTTATTTAATACTAATAATCAAATAATCTATATTATTAATTAAATAATTCTATACAATTGATATATAATAAACTTATTAATGAATATATAAATATGTAAATGATGACCTATTTATTTAAAAATATTTAATAAAAATTAAATGAAAATTAAGATCACATTCTTCTTTAACTTATTTTTAGTAAATTTTATCTGATTTACTAATTGTGGAATGCAGTTGAAAAGAGATCTAGGAGGTCTCACTAGAATGCTGATGTCCCCAAAGAAATAATTTGTCTTTCTGTTTTATTGTCTTTGTCATATGCTTTCAGTAGACCCTATTTATTGGCTTTATTCTACTTCTTTCAAAAATCCCAAATGTCCTTTATTAAATGATAGATTTTCTCTGCCTTTCGTATAGAAGCATTAGAAGTTGCAGAATATAATAGTATCTGTGTTGGGAGAAATAAACTGCCTCAAATTTAAAGTTTATTTAAATTGGACTCATAGAGCTCTGTCTTGATATGTAGCCATCTATATACCTCAAATGTTAGAGCTAAAAATTGGCCAGTAGACTGTGGAGCTCGTGTTTTTCTTTGGATTAAGGCATCCTTTAGTTTGTATTAGTCCAGTAACTTAACAAACATTCTTTTGTTCTAAAACCTATTTATTTTGTGTGTGTTTCCACAAGCACGACACATGTGGAAGTCAGAAGACATCACAGGAATTCCAGATACACAACTAAGTCCATTGGGCTCTGTGACAAGACCCCTTACCCATGCAGAACCATCTTGCTGGCCCCACTTAGCAAATAAACTGCATAAAATTGCATTGTTCTCCACTCAAGGCCACCCAATAGTACAGATTTATAGACCTACATTTTCCTAAGTATTCCCACAATGCAGTGGTAATGACCAGTATATACATGAACTAATGTAAGAAGGTTCTGCAAAGAGTTGTTTAGGGCCCTAAGGGGACTGAGGAAGAGAATCCCCACCGCCTCTCAAAGCCTGGTTGAACTCTCATAAAAGCTTGTAACAAGCTTTTGTGTCAGATTATGTTTGGATCACCAGCCCACAAATAATGACACAGAGACTTATTATTAAATATGAAAGCTTGGGGCCTAGATTTCTCTCCCCTTTTACCCCTCTGTCTCCCTGGAAATCCCACATATCTTCTCCTACCTAGATATTAGCCCTTCAGCTCTTTATTAAACCAACCAGAAGGCACCTTAGGCAGAGACACATCTTCACAGTGTACACAAATATTCTACACCCAATGCCAACACAGATCTTGAATCTGCAGTCACTGGCTGTTCACTGTGTGCATGTCAAGGTGAAGGAAGCCCTCAAGCCTGCTCAGAGAAAGCCTTCCAGAAAGCCTCCGAATCCTTAGATCATCATGGAGAATCTCCTACAATCCTCTCTAAATCCCCCATTTCCTATAAAGACTGTGTCCGTCCTTAAAGAAAGATAAAAAGAACCCTTGTATTTGACCTTGAGGGGAGTCACCCAGTGATCTCAGCCTTCTACTGTAGGGTCCTTGCCAGCAGTGCAGAAATTAGTGAGAGACATGTACCCGTTCCCTTAACCAAGCTCTGCCTGGGTTCTCAGTGTAGAAGTCAGTTCTCTTCATAGTCCTGTGTGTCCTTAGGAAACCATCAAGAAAATACCCATTTACTCTAGCAATTTAAGAAAAAGAAAGAACAGCACAGAGGTATTTGGAAGAGCTCCGTACCTTGCATTTGTTATAGGAACCTAAAATTTCTCTTTAAGAAGTCTTAGGAAACTTTTGCTTGATCAGCCTGTCACCCCAACGGGGAGATTGAATCCAAACATGAGCCCAGAGTAGAGGATATAACGAAATTTTAGTCAAGCTGTTGAAATGTACTCTGAGTATCTACTGTCCATTTGGGCCTCCTGTGCTTCATTGTCCTGAGTTTCTTCGGAATAGCAGGGGTTTGAGACTCTTCCCTAGTAAACAGTAGTAGCTAAGCAGTATAAACTGCCAGCAAGAATGAGCAGTAGCTGTGGGCAGACGGGGCTTGAATCATGAGATGTCTGTGCTAGGCCTTAGAGATGCAATGTGACGTGGAAACACAAGCTGGGAGTTGGAGTGTTCCTGGCTTCTCTGTGTCAATAATCCCAGCAGATAGAAAGTGCGACTCAAACTGAGTGCGTGATATGTCCTCCCCTTCCTCGCCCTTAGCTCTGGTTATAAAAGTTCGTCCAATAAATAGTGATCCCATCCTTGGATCTGTTTTCTTTCTTAAAAAATCATTTCTTCAAATTTTGGTTCATTTCTGTATTGTACATTAAGTATCTTTGGGCTCATACCTTGGTCCTACAATTTTTCTCAACCCTCTAGAGAATTTTACTTATTTTACTTATTTTAGATAAATAAGTAGGTAGATGATACATATTTAGTTAAATAGATAGATGATAGATAGACAGACAGACAGACAGACAGATAGATAGATGATAGATAGATAAGGTAGACATATCTACATAGAGACAAGATCTCAGGTATCCAAGGTCTCAGGTATCCTTGAGCTCAGTGTGGCCAAGGATGACCTTGAATTCCTGATTCTCTTGCCCCCACTGTCTCTTCTTCCAGAGATCTCTATTCCCAGTGCTTGCTGCATGCTAAGCAATTACTTTGCCAAATTCACTGAGTCCCCAGACCCCTGGACTTATATTTATAGTTTGCTTCTAATCATTCACTCAGGCACTTCGGTTTATTTTGCTAAAGATATTTTACTTCCCTGTATTCCTCTCTTTTCCAGTGGTTGTCACGCATGCTCACCTACTGGATCGGGTTTTCTTCTTGTAAAATTTGTCCTCTGAAAAGAATTCATTTCACACTAGAATCAGGGCAGAGCCTCTGCAATCCCTGGGTACTATCTCTGCTGCTTCATTTCAAGCAGCAGAGCCTTGTGAGGAAGACACTTGAGCCCAAAATGACCTCATTTACTGCAGTTAGATATTTATGGAAGGCACCTGACAGAATCTTATTTTTGAAGCTTGCAGGAACATTTTAAAAGAGTGGGTATTTATTCCCGGGAAAGCATCCTCACAGTTACAAATACAAAATGTCTTTGGAAACAAAGCTTTCCACAAAAATAAGACAAAATCAATCCGTCTAGGAGTTGACCAAACAAAAAGCAGGACTGTGCTCTTACAGGACAAATGGAGGAGACAGTCATCCTAATTTTTGTCAGGTCATCCTGAGACTTAGGGCAAAGTTTTCAGCCAGGCTCTTGACATAAATTCTCCTGTGTTAATATTGAGAGAAGGTTTGTGTCCTCTAGAAACCATGAGAGAACGGAACACTCGGCTTATGTTGGTACTGATGTCACTCATAGATGTGACAAGTTAAAAACTAATTATGTTTAGATAATAGGCAAAGTGACCTTTTAAATGTATTTTTCATTACTCAGTTTACTTACATAATTGCAATAGCATGTGCCATAATTTTACTACTATTCCATACCAAGGTTATGTTGAGTTTTGTAAAAGATAATTTTGTGAAAGTTTTCGCCATGAGTCTTTTTGTCTGTCTGTGTGTTCTCGAGAATTCCTTTGTTTTCTGCCATTAATATAAAGCCTTGATCCTAAAGTTCCTGGAAGGATGGAAGGTAAGATCCAAATGACGGCATTGAATGAGACTCTCTGTGTTTGAAAAGGCCCTTCCATAAATTCCCCGTCAGAAGGAACCATGATATGCCAACAAATGTTTGGTGTGTTTGAACAGTCGTTTGGTTGGTTTTTAGTTGTGTAAAATTTTGTTGTTCATGTTTATTATATACAGTACTGCATTGCATGTAAGTGTATGTTGTGTGTTTATTATATCTCCCCATAACTCACGCATCCCCCTGACTCCCACTTATATCTGTTCCTTTAGGTAGATTCACTCCTACTTTTACCATATTTACATATCTGATTTTATGTTTCTGCATCTGGAACACCATATTAAATCAATTAAGCCAGTCTCAGAAAGAGAAATACTGTATTTTCTCCTGCATTTGTTTTCTATATATCTATCTAATGTACATAGATATATAGATAGATATGCCAAGATAAAGATATAGATAGATATAGATATGATCTAAGTTTTTGATAAACTATCAAATTACACACTTATCATACTTGAATTAAGGGACCCACTGAAGATCCAAACCTCCCTGCCACTTGAAACCCTTCCCCTGGCTACCTCACACAGCCTACCACATACACACTGTAAACAGTAGCCCATGACCATTAATTAGTTTGCTTGCTCTTGAACGTTTTATAAATAGAGTTATTTGATAATTACCTACTTTCTGCCTGGCTTCATTTATTTTTTAAAATAATGTTATTTTATTATTTTTTTGATGACTTTATAAATGTGTTTTGATGATGTTCACCCTCATTTCGCCCCTTAACTCCTGTCAGATCCACCCCAAACTCACGTCTTAGTTTTTTTCTTTTTTACGTTCCCAACCAACTTGAGTTTGGGCTACCCATTCCTCACAGGTGTAGGCCTATCCTCTTGAGTGCACCTGACCTACCAACAGCTGCGAACTTAAAGCTGACTGTTCCTCCTGTAGAAGCCATCAGCTTCTACGTAGCACCCCAGTCATGTGCTCATCAACCCCTTCCCACGCTGTGCTAGGATGTTGATTGTCTTGGTCCAGCTCAGCCATCCAGTGGGTCAAATTTGGCTTCCAGTGGGTCCTTCTTTGAAGAGGCCTTATGTCACCTTGCACTTAGAAGAGAAATCTACCTCCCCATCTCTCTCCATGCCTTAAATATGTTTCCGTATCTTTTTATCTTGCTCTTTCGATTACCACCTAATATATTTATTTATGATTAAATATAATTAAATATAAATATATTTATATATTTAAACAAAATGCTCATGTCCAAACACATGAGCTAGTTGGTGCATTTTACATTCAAACCGCACATATATTTAACCCATCTTAAGAGGGTTTGTATGCATCTCTGTATGGATTTAAAGGACTCAAAACAGCCTCTCTTTCTCTACCTTCGTTCACCTCACTTTCCATCTCCTTTTCTCTCCTTCTGTAAAATACTCTGAAGTGGTCTGGCTGAAATCCTGCTGCAGGATGAGGAGAGTCATATATAGAGTCTATATAAAAAGGATCTTTCTTTGGAGTGACTTTGCGTCTCTTACCACAGTCCCTGTACCTGTCCACCTAGGAATGTCCTTGGAAATGTCCCTTAGCCCTGTGCAGTGCAAGCCTCCTGTTACCTCTGAAGACTTTCCATGAACACTCCACCAGCTCAGCCTCTCTTCTTTAAGGGAACTCACATATGGGTGCTCCTGCTTGTCCTGTAAGCCCTCCTTCCTACTGTACCATCTCTCCAGCTATGAGGAGGTTAGGGAACGAAGACACTCTTTATGCTGTCACCCGAAGAAAAAGCAGCCAGTACTCAGGAAAAGAATAGCAAGCTGCTGAGTTAGATGTGTGTCTTGTGTGTTCAGGAAGAAGCAAGAAAGCTGTAGGGCTGGAGGCCGAACAGTAAGGTGAAGCCTCGTGGGGGCTTTGGGTGCCACTAGGCTTGTGAAGGGAAGTCATGACGAGGCACTCCCCCAAAGTCTGGGTCTTGAACCTGCGGGGGAGTTAGATAATAACTAAGTGAAAGTGTAAATTATAAAGCAAGCAGGAAAGGTTGTAATGGAAAATATGTGTGTTAGCTTCCTGCCACAGTAAAGAATACCTGAGACAATGAACTTATCTAGAGAAAAGATTGTTTTGGCTCGCAGCCTTGAAAGATCCAGTCTGTAATGCTTGGCCCTGCTTTTTTGGCATGGTGGGGGGAAAAAACTCTACTTACCGATAGCCAAGAAAATGGAAATTACCTTCACAGGACCCTCCAGTGATGAAGAGATCCCCTCACTAGGCCTCACCTGCTGAAAGTTCCCCTTTCTCCTCCAGTGGTTGGGCTGAACCTTTAACACGTGGATCATGGGACACATTCAAAACCCAGACTACAGCAGCAGGAACTCAGCATGCATGACATTAACAGTGTAGGAGTCATCTAAAAGAGAAATCAGGAGGATGGATCTTAGTGTGTGCCTAGCTGTGCCTTCTCCCTCTCCTGGGAGCTGGAAGGAAGGTCCGGTGTGAGGACCAGACGGTAGCAGTTACATCCCCTGTCCCTTGGTGGTTTGCTGTGGATTTTCTAAGGTGTTCTATATTCATCTTCAGACTCTGTATGAAGTAAAATTGCTCAAGAAAGAAGAAAATATATCATAAAGAGACATCTATAACGTCATTTTCATGTTGAATCCCCGTCTTTTTCTCCAGCAAGTAAGGGCTCGGTGACTGCCTTCACCCCATATATAGTGAATTAATATTGCAAGTCAAAGTGGTTCTTTATTTTTAATTTTAATTGAGCTGTACATTTTCTCCAGTCCCCTTCCTTCCCCCCTTCTCCCCTTCCACTCTTTGCCCCTGCCCCCCACACTCCCAATTTACTCAGGGATCTTGTCTTTTTTCTTCCTTTCTAGGTGGATCCATGTATGTCTCTCTTAGAATCTTCTTTGTTGTCTAGGTTCTCTGGAGTTATGGATTGTAGGCTGTTTTTTCTTTGCTTTATGTCTAAAAGCCACTTATGAGTGAGTACATATTTTATTTGTCTTTCTGGGTATGGATAACCTCACTCAGTATGTTTTCTAGTTCCGTACATTTGCTGCAAATTTCAAGATGTGTATGAATGAACCACATTTTCCTTATCCATTCTTCAGTTGAGGGTCATCTAGGTTCTTATTGGCTATATCATAGGACTAGGTAGAGAACGCCATTGATGAACAAGCATGAAGATTTATGTTCAGTCTCCAGCACTCACGTAAAGAGCATGGTGCATTGGAACAATCTGTACCTCTGACATTAGCAACTTCAGATCTGGATCCCGTGGAGTTAGTTCATTGGCAGGCCAGCCTAGGTGAATGGGTAGGCTTCAGGTTCCTTGAATGGTGCTGTCTCAGGAAACAAGAAGGAAGAACAAGGAAGATGCCTGGTGTCTATCTTGTCTCACCATGCTCATGTACACTCAAACACATCCATAGAAATGTGTATAACACACACACACTCAGATTATCTTAAATACCTGATTTTAGTCCTAAAATTACCCAGAAGCCTTTAAAACATCCTGTTCTGAGAACTCTATGTATTGCTTTGAATTGATTTCCCCTCTTTTTTTTTTTGTTACCTGGCTGTCTTTCTATAGTCACCCCTTTTGAACTTACAAATTTATTTGTTTAAAATTTGATTACTGACAAGGCTTAAGTGTTCTGCCAGTTGAAATATGTGATTCTTAGCCAAGGTTGGGTAAGATGTTATACTGTAGTAAGATCTGAAGGGGAAGAAAAGAACATAAACAGAAACATGGGCCATTGTTGGTTCTGCCAAATTGGTTTAAGAAGTAAAGACATTTGGTAGTGTTTTCTGCAGGTTTTTTGACTGTTGTTTTCTTTTAAAACTTTTGAAGATTTATCTATTTTGTGTGTCTGAGTGTGTTGTGTGCACGTGTGTATGTGTACCACAGGCATGTTTGGTTCTCATGAAGGTCAGACAGAAGGGGGTGTCCTGATCCCCTGGAACTGGAGTTCCCAGTGCTGGGAACCATCATGTGGGTGCTGGTGACCAAACCTGCATCCTTTGCACAAACAACAAAAGCTCTTAACCAATGAGTCATCTCTCCAGCCCCTGCAAGATTTGCTTCTCGATTTTGAGCTAAAACATTTTACTCCTGAACCTCTGAGAATAGTCTTTTACCCAGAATCGGATGCACACAGTGTTTCTTTGTAACTTTTAGATGAAAGACAGTGTGTCAATGCCAAATGGCCACGGAAGCTGCCATGTTGTTTTAAACTCCTAAAACGTTTTTCTTTCCTTTTTTTTTTTTTTTTTTTTTAAGTGGCAGTGAGCCCTCTTTCCATTCTGTGCCGCATGGAAACTATTACAGCCTCTTTCAGCAAGCCTGGGAGGAGATGAGTATTACAGAGTTTCATTTATCTTTTTCTTTTTCTTAGGAGCTTACATTTTAAATCTTACTCCTGTGTAGGCTTGTATCAGATTCAAGAGTTAGAATGCCAGAGTTGGACCACTGTTTTAAACGTCCCCCACTAGATGTGTTTGGTGCTGTGAGACTATCCATTATGTGCCGTTGTGTGGCTTTCGTTCATCGTGACTGATGCCCTTGTCTTCGGAGTATAAGTAGAAAGAGAGAGACAGGTGGCAAGGATTGATTAGCAATCTTTCTTCTAACACAAACAATAAATTCACTAGATAAATCGCTAGCTCCAAAGCCTGAAAAATACATGCTGAAAGAAGTGTATGTGTGTGTACGTGCACATGCGTGTGTGTGTGTGTGTGTGTGTGTTTATGAGTATGTATGTGTATAATAGTGATTGTGTTTTTCTAGAAGCACTTAAAGATTCTACCTGGTCTTTCTTTACTACCTATGAACTTTTATGGAAAAATAGGTTTCTGGCTTATGAACTGAAAAAATGGTTTCTTGCCATCTCTTCAAGTAGATTTTTCAAGTAAAAAGAAATAGGCCAATATTATTGACAATAGATAAACAATATGCATATCATAATTGCTACAAAAACATTTACCTTTTCCTGCCTTTCTGGTTCCAGAAATCAGTCAGGGTGGGGATTTTAGTACAAATCAAGGCCACAAAGAAAGGAGAGCAGCAGTCACAAGTAAAGGAAACTGTCCATGACAGAGCGGGCAGAAAAGCCGGCAATCCCTTCCTCAGCAAGGGGTTGCCAGTAACCGCTTGTGTGGAGACAGTTCTTGTGTAGTGTGTAGACAGTTATTGACCAAAGCGGATGGAATTGTATATAGCCCAGGGGTGCTTGGGTCTGATCAAAGAATGGAGCAATGGAATTGGCTTAGCTTGCCGGAGAATGAGATCATAGTTGACATAACGCTGGACAAACAGGACTTGGAGGGTACATCTGCAATTGAGCTTATTCTTTTCTCAGCCCTCACTGCCTGCTCAAACCACTCTGCAGCTGAGCCTTTTCCCAGACAAAGTCTGAGACATATTTGTTGGTTTCTAAGGCTTTTTTTGGAATTCAAAAAAAATCAAATACCCCTGAACTTTTCAATGGCTTATACCTATCTACACATGGCATTAGTTTGTTGGTTGCGTTGTCTGATCTAGTCTAGTCTAATGTATCATATCTCATTCATTCCGAGGTGAAGTCTCTCTCACTTGCAGTTTCTGCTTGCTACAGATACCTGTTCACCAGCGCCAATCCCTCCACGAGTCTGTCTTCCCCATACTCTCCAAACACCTCTGGCTTCTTCATCGTGGATGAAAAGCAGAGGGCAGAGAAGGCAGGAGGACCTTCAGAACGAACATGGGTTTGCTCTCATGGATAGTGAGCCTGACTTTCTTTGTGGGCACCTTCATGAGGGATCTCTGGAGAGTTCCCCATCCTCTTTCACTGTGTCTCTTTTCTGTGCTGGCTCCAACACGACGGAAGTGGAAAGAGATTCTCCTCTTAGCGCAATCATAGTGGTGTGCCACTCTCCGTGGCGGTTGCTTTAGTTGAGATTTGGGGTGCACCGACTTTGCAGATGAGGGTACCGACAGGGAAATGCTCCTCTGGTACTTACCAGGGAAGTGATCGATCACAGGAAATGCGTGCGAAGGTACAAATGCTGTGTGGACTGCGGCTGAAGTCTTGTAAGTGGACACAGTTGCCTGGGAATGCTGAGCCTCCTGGATGTAGTTAAGAGGCACCGGAGGAAAGAGGTGCTGGCTACAGGACATATGAGTGTTTGCTAGGGAGCCCTCCCGGAGTTGTGCCCTACAGCGTGTGTATGACTTGTGCATTTGTTTGCCCAGAATCCGGATCTTTGAATAGATCTCGCTGTCTAACCTCTACCCCAGATGTCAGACTTCATATTTTTACCTTAATTGGAGGTGGGGCCCTTTACTGGTTGATGTTTTTAAAATTGCTGTGAGTTTTCCTCTGTACCTTTTAGTTCTCTGACAAATTTAACTCTTCTTTTTCCAGTTGTATACGAACACAGATCAAGACTAGAGAAATCTTTGCAAAAGGAGAGGCTTGAGCACAAGAAAGCAAAGGAAGGTAAGATAGCCTTAGCTCGTGGTCTTCGGCTTCCTCTTACTCTTCTTTGATGTATCATTACTTGACCTGTGATGCTTTTTGCTTTTGTAATTTTTTTGTTGTTGTTGTTGTTAATTTTTTTTTTGAGCACAAAGCCAGTGCTATAGGTGGGCAGAGAAAGAGCTGTCAATGCTTGGCATGATGCCGACATTTTATACAGGCTCAGCTATGGCGAAGTAGCCTTTCCTTCTCCTTTGGGAACTCAGGTCAGGTAGTAGGTGGAGGATGTGCGAGCTTTATCATCAGGTCATGCGTGACTCAGGTCTCCACTTCCTCCAGTCCCGCAGAGAAGCCTGCGCATTACAGGCTCAAGAGCGGATTTAGCTTTCATTCTGCTTCTGCAGCCTTCATGATGGTCGTAGGTCGGCTTTATCTACGAAATAATACATGGCTTCCCTTCTGTAGAACATAGCTAGCTGTTTTGAATGCAGCAAACCTCTGTCCACGGTTGCAATTTGGGAAAGCATGCATGGTTTAGAACATGGCACTCTTCATACATCCATCTTACATATCTGTAGTATGTGAGTCGAAACACTACCTGGAATCTTTTGAATGAAGCAGCTGTTATTATTATTTCATGAAAATTTTCACTGATGCAGCTGTTCAGTCAGAAATGAGCAGGTGACCTTGGCAATGCTGTTGACTGTAGTCAGGCTTCTTAGGAAGGCATGCACTCCAGCGTCTAGCTGCCGGAAGCTGTCTGCACTCTTATTTTTTATTTATTCACATTTTGTGATGAATCTCGGAATTTGAGCTCTTGTCTCCCTTGTTGGAGTAAAAGGTTAGGTTCAGGGATGGGTGCTGGATTCTGTGCAATACTCTCTTGGGTTGAACAGACTTGAGAATTCTGAGAAACGCTTGAAGACTTATCTGTATGGAGTGATTTTATGGCGCCATCTTGTGGATAATAAAGTTTTCAGAGCATGGAAGTCTTCAGTTCCTGAAGGGTTAGTCTTTTCAGTTCCTGAAGTGTGCCCTTTGGCACCCCCTTGTCTCCAAATGCACCCCCTGCCTCTCAGTTTCGAAGGAAGCTTTTCAGAGATATTGTAAGTGTGCCATTAGCCACTTGATTAAAACACAGATTCTGGGGACGCAGGATTCACAGATAGAAGGGGAAGCGGAAGATGGCAGGCTTTGTCATCTGTTTCCAAAGCTTTGAGAAGGAAGATGAAATACATAAATCACTAAATAGACTGATTCGAATCGAAAATGTTTTTGCAAGTCTGAGTAAAGTGCAGCATTTTTTCTCTGAGATGTAGAAAAGTTTTAAAATGGATTGACTTACCACTTTCTCTTTCTGCATTTTTTTTTATCTTTGCTAGATTTCCTTGTTTATAAGTTAGAAGCACAAGAAACACTGAACAAAGGAAGGGTAAGGCTTTTGCTCTGTTGTGGTGTTTAATTTGTTTTCATGAACCTTGAGAGGGACAAAAATATTACTGTGAAAAACTGTACTCTTATCGGTCACCGGCATTGTATGTTGGACATGCATTTCTGTTACAAAAAAAAAATTCTAAGAGGGAGACGTGAAGCACTATTTATTTAAAACTTACCTTGCCCTGCATCTGGACACATTGATGGTGATTAACGATGAACTGAGATCACCTCACCATGCTAATAGGAAGTGAAGACTTTGTTTGGTTGCTTGGTTTGGTTCTGGACTTTTGAGATGGGTCCTCTCATCCCAAGAAGCCCTTGAATCATTGTGTAGCAAAGGATGGCTTTGACCTCCTGCTCCTCCCACCCCTGATACCTTAGTGCTAGAATGACCAGCATGCGCTACTGTGTGTGGCCAGCATGGAGGATCTTTTTTTATATTTTCTCCTTTATTTGTTCATGGTGTCTCTTTCCTATGACATGTAAGACTTCTGTTTGCCTTATTCAAATGCCAAACAGGAGATCTGCCGTAGAGCTGGCATTTGCAAGTATCTGACGAATGAATTATAGACAGAATGAATGATGTTGACATTTAAAAATATTTTAACGTTAAAATTGACTGGAGAAAAGCCAGTCTATCTCTTACTCTAGAAAAATGTGTGAGTGTTAGTTGAGTAAAACATTAGTGTTTAGGGATTTCAAAACGGAGAAAAGTCAATTCTTGGAATTGCCTGGGAGAGTCTTTCAGCTTTCAGTGCTTACTTGCTTTGAGAAGCCCCAACCAGACCTGTGTGCACACGATTGTGTATTTTGTAATGTAACTTCTTTATAAACTAAAAAGAAAAGAAAAGGGAAGGACAGGTGATAAGATGATAAAGCATAAATGTCACTTATTTTAGGAGCTATGGAAAGAAACCATGGGCACGCACCTGCATGGTTACACAGCACAGCAGGGGTGTTGCTCGGCAAAGATCAACCAGCTTAGGGAACGAAGGGCGGCATGTTCCAGGTGATTGGGAGTGAAAGCCTAGGATGTTGGATCTGGGAGGCCTGTGTGGACGGCTGCTCCCTTAGATTGCAGGGATGGTCAAGAAGATGGGAGGAGAAGGCAGGGTTCAGCCATCATTAACCTGGGCTCCAGCCCATTCCTCCCTCCGCTGCTGTGTGGGGTACTTGCTCCAGTTCTGGTTTTAGAAGCCCCAGCCACGTCCCCTGGTGGGAAAAGAAGATTACATGAATGCCCACTGAAGTGGAGGGAAGAAAGGTCCTTCTCTTCCTCCCTCAAGACATGCTGAGTTTGTGAGGTCTGCTCTTAATTGGTCTGTCCTCCACCCCTCCCACCTGTCCTGGCCTCTAAGCTCTGTCTTAGCCTTATACAGTGGCTTTCAGAAGTTCATTGTGTGTCTGGGCCTCTAGGCTTCTTTAGATTATGAGAAAGAGAACCACATTATTTCTAAGATCCCTGTCAACTTATCATTGTATGATTCCATCCCCATTCATTACATTAACAAACTCTAACAAACCCAGGAGAAAATTGGAACCTTGTTTCTGCTGCTAAATAAAGCAATGGGAGGTCTTAGGGGGTGGCCCAGTGGTCGGTGATGGTCAAGTGCATGCAAGGCCCCGAGTTCCATCTTCAATATAGCTAAATAAATAAATGAGATGGCTCTAAAGATAAACTGTCTCTATTGCAGAATTTGTGTTAGCTTACAAAGCAAAACTGAGAATCTTTTTATTAAGCAAGTGAAGCTGTCCTCAGCAAAAGGCCCAGATCAGCTATCTTTTGTTGATTTGATTTTCTTTTATTTACAGCAAGATTCCAATAGCAGATACAGTGCATTGAATGTCCAGCATCAGATGCTGAAAGTAAGTAACTTAAAATGTCTTACATGAATGAAGAAAGATGTAGGCAATGTTTGAACTAATTAACTATATATATAAAATGTAAAAATAGAGAAGGTTTGTAGAATGTTGGCCTAGTATATGTAGTCATAGTTGTCTAAAAATTTTCTAGTTTCATACCTCAGTGTGATTTTTACCTTTATGCAAAAAAGTGTTAAAGTTTATAATAATTAGACTCTCTGGTTATCTACATTTTAAATGATATCTTTGGTATCTTTAAAATTCTTTGCTTGGTCTCTCATGGTGGTTTTTCTTTTATCTTAGACAGATTGGAATGTGTAGAACTCAAAAGGTTCCTCTGTGTTGCTAATGTTTAATTGAAATACTTTCATCTACTCCAAGAACACAATTTATTAATTAAGCATCTTCCTTCCTTGAGCCTGGAGTAAAACTCACTATTATGTGTCAGGAAGACCAAAACCACAGATAGGAAAGCAAGAGAGTTATTGATTCCATCAAGCTGGGAGAAAGGAGTAGCAGAGTCTGCAACACCCTATGCAAACCCACTGTGTGCCCACGTCAGCCCTGTGTGTTAGCATGCAGCACCATGTGCAAACCCACTGTGTGTCCACATCAGCCCCGTGTGTTAGCATGCAGCACCCTGTGCAAACCCACTGTGTGTCCACATCTGCCCTGTGTGTTAGCATGCAGCACCATGTGCAAACCCACTGTGTGCTCCCATTTCATTGGTCCTCACCCTGTGTGTTAGCTTAGTGTTTCCTATGCTTCCACATCAGCAAAGCGCACACTTCCTATTGAAACTAGAATCTCTCCCATCCTCAGGAGTGCAGTACATAACATAAAGCAGGGCATCCGTCCACATAACCCTTTGGAGAATGTAGGATTTAAATAACTTGTGGTGGCAGTGCAGAATTATAATATAAAATCAAATAAGTAAAAGTTAATTCTAGAAACAATACGTTACTTTCCTCGAAGGGAAGATAGTTCCCTCTCCCTCTCCATATCCTCTACCCACCGCTCTTTCAAAGAAGATTACTAGAACACTGAAAATCAAAGCTATGCTGAATAGAGTGGTCCTTTGGGTTCAAAGCCCTGCCTTTGTGTATTTCTATGATATCTAAAAGGGAAGTGCGTGCATTGAGTATATTCCGAATTTTTCTTGTCATTATGTCTTTGTCATTGCAGTCAACAACATTTATAGTGAGTTGGGTAGCATAAGCAATCTAGAAATGACTGAAAACACGGTAGTGGATATGTACAAACACTATACCATAAAGAGTCGTGAGCCTTTTCAGATTTGGGTAACTTAACATGGAGCTGCCCCGAATCCTCCCATAAATGCTGTGGAGTCTTGAACTTGCTTGCTGAGTAGAGAAAATAAACTAAGTGGCTAAGGTTAAGTTTATGATTACTTTACCTTGTTTCTACAGTGATTTGAATCCAGGGGATACCCTCAGAATCCATCATTTTCCCTATCTTAAACTACCTTCTTACTCTTATTTATGTTTAAAACCAAAAGGAGATTGGCATTTCCCCATGGTCTCAGTTGAAAAGTAAAGGAAATGAAAAGAAATTCCACAAAAACCTTACCTGAGCTCACTCCTTCGTTCACCCTCACTTTCTGATGAGGAAAGGCCATGCAGCCGAGAAATAGATTCTTGTGTGATTCAGGGAGCGTGTCTTTGCTCAAGCGTTCATCTTGCAGAGCCAGCATGAGGAGCTGAAGAAGCAGCACAGTGATTTGGAAGAGGAACACCGTAGGCAAGGGGAAGACTTCAGCAGAACATTCAATGACCACAAGCAGAGATACCTGCAGCTTCAGCAAGAAAAGGAACAAGAACTTTCTAAGCTGAAAGGTATTTGATAGGGCCAGAGATGTCTTTGTGCACCGTGTCAACAAGAGCACACACGGGTGCTATACACAGGCGCTGTAAGGTCTGTACATTATGCATTGCAGTTAGCTTTAGAAGGCACACTGACTGGCAGCCTCCCTTATACATAACCCTTGGTTTTTTGTTTGCTTTTTGTTTTGTTTTAGTTTTATTTATATGGTGTTTTGCCTGCATATATGGCTAACACTGTGAGCATGCCTCATGCTTCGGGGCATCCTAGAGGGGCATTAGATACCCCAGAAATGGAGTGGAGTTACAGATGCTTGTGAGCTGCCCTATGGGTGCTGGGAATTGACCCAGGATCCTCTGGAAGAGCAGTAGGTGCTCTCAAACTCTGAACCATGTCTCCATCCTCTTCTCATCATTTTTAAAGCAAGATTTTTATGTAGTAAATTTTTAATAGACCATATAGAAGAAATAAGAGCTACAGAAAATATGAAGATACATATATGTGATTCTAACTACTAAGGTATTTCAGCCTCAGAACCTGACACTCAGGACAGAAGTGGAAAGGCAGGTAGCCTCAGGGTCCTCAGTAAGAAAAGACAATACACACACACACACACACACACACACACACACACCACTAGCAGAGATAGAAAGCAAAAAAAAAAAAACCACTTCAAGAATCAACTTCTAGAAGAAGTTTCTTGAAGATATATGAAAGAATTGAGTATAGAAAGGATCTGATATTTCATTGGACACTTTCCACATTTGTGCTTATGTTTGATTGTAATAATTGGTGTTAATTGTCAACTTTAAAATCACCTAGGAAGATCTCAGTGATGTAATTGCTAGATCAGGTTGGCCTCTGATGGTTTTTCTTACTTGGGTTAGTTGGTTACTTACATGGTTAGTAGACATGACTCTGGGTAAAAGACTTAGGCAATAACGTTAAAGCATTCAGTGACCGGTGAAGGGCAGCAGTGGCTGGGGGCCACAAGTGCAGGCAGTCTTGGGTAATTTAAGTTGAGACAAGGAGAGTGTCTAAACCTCCCCTTCTCTCTCCCAAGGAAGGCTGACTGTTTGGAAACTTAGGTAATTGCTCCTGATTCTTGTGAATAGCTGATGAGACATTTCTCTGATGTATTGGGACCAGGTAAAATTTTCTGGTGGAGAGTTTTACTTAATTCTCATCACAGACCTGGAGGCAGGCAGCCAGGTGTCTTGTTTACTTAACGTGTGAAGAACTAGAGGATGTTGAGCAAAACTTACTAGCAGGAGCCCAGTGAAAGCATGCAAGCTTACAAACTAAAATTGAGAACCAGCTAGTTTAAGTATTTCAAGTGTTAGAAGCCCCATGTAGCCTGAAGTACGCGAAAGGTCCTGGTGATAGCCAGTGGTGTCCTGTTTTAATTTCTGGGAAAATCCACTTTGACACGAAGGCAGGATCCTACTTTGTTTTAATTTTTTCCCCCAAATGTAGGCATAAATTCTGTGCCCAGGAGTCTGGTGGGGGCAGTAAGAAAGTAAAACTGTCCCAGGTGTGGTGAGAGAAGGGGACCGAAGCTCTCCTTTGATGCTTAGCACACCCTGTAGAGATGGAGCCGTCTGAAGAGGTATCCCTTTATGAGGACGGTTTGCCTGGCGTGATCCAGATTTATTTAAGACTTGTCATCCTGACTCATGGATTAATTGTGTCCCCTTTCATTCTCACAGCCATTGCTCCTTCCAAAATAAGTTATATCATCACCCTGCCAGCATTCCCTTGCGATATTTATATATTGCCATGCAACCATTGCCCTAATATTGCCAGATATTGTTAGAGCCATTTTTAAATGCTGTTGAGTCCTCAAATGTGGAAAAGACTACATAGGCAAAATTTTTCCAAAAAACTACCAGGTTTGTACGTTTGAATAGTATTTAACTTGTAAAACACATGTAATGATAGAATTTCTAAAACTAAAGAGGTAGATCTAGAATTTGCAAGGGGAAGGTAGTAACCAAATAGGACTTGGATGAAAGGTTTTAGAACCTCACGCTGACTCTATGCTCTCGCATTTTGGCTCCGAGAAGACCTACTCAGAATCAAATTTAGATTAGCCAAGAACTCAATGGTAGGAGTATGAGAAATTATAGGTTATCGTCAGGTGGTTTTCTGTTGTCTCTAATTGAAGTACCTTGTAAGAATTATTCATGCTGTGGGAAACGAAGCCCTGCTCTATTCTTGACTACTTTTCCTTTGTGAAGATCCTCACGTCGGAGAGCACCTGCACATTAATTTTAGTCCCAAGGGATCATTTATCAACAGAAATGTTTGTCAGCACCTATGTGATTAAAATTGTTGCCCTCCTGTGTAGTGCATAGCCTGTTTCCAGAGGCCTCAGCCAATGACACAGGTCATTTTGCAGTGAGCCTTCGAACCCAGGCAGTGCACCTATATGAAACAATCTTTTGTTGATTTGGAATATTTTACTGTTAAAGGTTAAAACACATCTTTACGTAAGTTTTCAGGCTTCAAATAATGGCATTAAAAATAAGAGAATTACCACGATTTATGTATGATTGTTCTTGTTATAAAACAGAAACTGTCTATAATCTGAGAGAAGAGAATAAACAACTAAGAAAAGCGCACCAAGACATCCACACGCAGCTTCAAGATGTCAAGGTAAGGTGTAACCAGATACATGGCTCTGGGGAATTTATCTCTTTGATTTTTGCAAAATGGCTTCAAAAGTCATTCCAGGAAGCTGGAAAGATGACTCAGAGATTATGAGTGCTTGCTGCTCTGGCAGAGGAACCAAGTTTGGCTGTCAGTACCGTGGCTCACGACCACCAATGTCTCCAGCTCCAGGGGATCTAATGCCCTCATCTGTCCTCTGTGGACATGGCATATACAGGCATACATAGTGACCAGCACCACACACACACACACACACACACACACACATCAAAACTAAAATAAAGTTCATTCCCTAATTGATCTGCTTTGCAGACCTGGATTACTGTCACAATCATTGCTTACCTGGAGTATACCTGGTACTTTTGCCACCCCAACATCATGAACTCAAGGTGACCTAGGGCATCTGAAGATTTGTATCAATACTGAACTCGTTCTTTAGTTGGACGATTGCACTTTAAGATAGTTTTAATTTACCAAAGCTGACCACTGATGAAAGGTTTATTTGGGTAGCCCTTTTGGTAGATTTCAGACTACCTCATCAATCGTTCCTCCCTCCAGGAACTGTTAAACTTAACCGCTGCCGCTACAACAACAAGCAAGTAACATTTGGGTGGCCACACCAAAGAGTTTTTGTTTTGCGACTTTAATTTCGCTCAACGTGTAAACTTCTTTTCTGTGTAGCAACAGCATAAGAATTTACTCTCCGAGCATGAACGGCTTGTAGTGACTCTGGAAGACCACAAGAGTGCACTGGCTGCTGCACAGGTTAGGAGAGAAGCAGCCTTTGTTGGGTCCTTTTCCGGTCTGCCTACTGTTTCTCAGTTCCCGTATGCATGGAGTTTTTCACCAGGGTCTTCAGGGAGTTCCTTCTGACGACGCTCCTAATGGCGGGGACAATGCATGCTTTCCAGAGAAACCGAGGGACTTCTAGATAAACTTTGCATTGCTTTTCATTCATGACTATACTACTGCCTCTACTGTGTCCTACATGAAAGGTTCTGATATTTAACTCACAGTGTAGCCCGTGTGTCTGGCCTGTGTCACCTCTCTGGCCCTGTGTCATCTGTTAGTAAAGGGTATATAAGGTTGTAGGAGGCTGACTACATAAATAAATCATTCCCAGACTGATTCTTTGCTCCTTCCCTTATTACCAGTATCCTAGCGTATATGTATATACTCCTTTTGAGCTAAGACTTAGCTAGGACTGTCCATACGACAGAGAAGCAGAAGGGTCAGTGGAAAAGGAAAAGCAAGAATCCCGATCTCCATTTGTCTGGCATAAGCCAGACTCTTGATATATGTCTGTTAAATGAATAAACAATCAATTCTGAGCTATGGAGAGCTTGTTAAGGTGATAGCTAAGTGAGTGCTTTGCAGTTTGAGAGCTGAGGAAGTAGGAGTGGCCTCATCACCCGCTTTTGCCATCATAAAATTATTAAAAGCTATAATTAATACATTTGGCTCAGACTATTCCAAAGACTCACTTTTTGCATTTAGGGGACTAATGGTTTTTTTTGTTGTTGTTGTTAAAATATAAAAATAATTCATTTTGCTTTATAGTATTTTTAACTGCTTTTGTAACTTGAAGTATTTTGATTATTGGATGATCAGAGTTATGCCTTATGAGTTGTTTGTTCATTTTGTCTTAATACTTAGGTTGTAACTAGTGCACCCCTTAATTTCCTTAATTAGAGTATATGTCTCTATTAATTTGAGCTGAGGTAACAAAATACTATTGACAGGTAGCTTAGACACAACAGATTTGTCATTGTTCCAGAAGTTGGAAGTCCCAGATTACAGTGCCTCCATTCAGACTCTCAGGAGGACCCTCCTTTGGGTTGTTGGCTCCTGGCTTCTTGTATTGTCGCATGGTGCAGAGATGGAGAATACTTCCTGGATTCCTCTGATGAAGGCACTAAGTTCACTTCTGAGGATTCCGCCTTCAGAACCTAGCACCAGCTAATACACCAACCTTCCGTTGCCATCACAAAAGAGTTAAACTTCAAATATGCACATAGTCGGCAAATAACATCATATCACAACATTATCCAAATCCAAGTGAGGGAAAATTTGTTATTTCTGGCGTCTACATCTCTTATGCAAAATCCTCTTTCGACATTCTTTCTTGACAGGTTGACTTTTAAATATAGTTAAAAATTTTATTTAATCTTCATAACCTAGGGCTTATGGATGGCTCAGTCAGTAGGTAAAAGCTTGCCATACCAGATGTGGAAGGAAAGTCCCGACATCCACAGATGTGCTGTGGCTGATGCAGTCACACATGCACACACATACACACACGCACACACAGTGAGAAAGTTAGAGACAGAGGCTGAGACAGAGAGATACACATATATCTCACACATACATAATAATAAAATTAATTTAAAAAATCTTCACAATCGAGTATATACCCTGTGTTCCTTTATAACTAAACAATCTAGTAAACTGAGATGGAAAGGAACTTACGTAGTTAGCCTGATAAAAGTGCCCACCCCTCCAAAATTGTGATTCCGGTGCCTGGTATCAAAGTCACATCCTTAGTTGTGTTTATGAGACTTAGCAGCACAGGTGTGTGGCCTCTCCCCAGACCATGTGAACTATAATTGCTTGGGCCTGGGGTGATGACTCAGCAGTTCAAGCAGATACCGCTCTCGCATCCAGAGGCTTCTACGACTCTAGCTCCTGGGATCCCATACCCTCTTCTGACCATGAGACGCTTGCATTCACTGTCCGTATATCTGAACAAAGACACACCTATGTAAATAATTTAAAAATAAAATGTTCTTTAATAGTATATTTTCTGGAGTAGAGACTACGGTCTCTACATGTTTTAATGTGATCCTTAATATGCACACCTTAGAGCAGCGGTTCTCAGCCTTCCTAAAGCTGTAATACATTCTTAATGCTCTTAATACAGTTCCTCATATTGTGGTGACCTGCAACCACAGAATTATTTTCATTGCTACTTCATGCATTTACTTTTGCTGCTGTTACGAATCAGAATGTAAATATCTGATATGAAGATGATCTTAGGTGACCCCTGAGAAAGGGTTGTTCAACCCCCAAAGGGGTCATGACCCACAAGTTGAGAACCACTGTCTTGGAGGAAAAGAAAAAGAATATATGGATTCAATTTGATATATCCCTCCACAGAAAAGCGTTGCTATGGAAATGCCTTTGTTGTCCTTTGTTTGGTTTAAAGATGATTCCTAAATGTTCTGATTGATTTCTGAGGTAAAGTCCACGGCCAGCTACATGCTACATTTCTACATAAATTATCAGAGAACACTCCTCTGGTACATATATAGCCAGCTAACATCTTCAATTTTTTTTGAAAACTAGAAGAGACAGAACAGAGCTGGGGAGCTGACATAATCAGTATGGTGCCTGCCATGCAATCCTGAGGACCTGAGTTGGGTGAAAAGTTCAGATAAAAAAGCATAAACAGAATCCCAGCTATGAGCTGGCTGGAGACGGGTGGATCCTTGAGCTCTTTGGAGCCGTCCTAACTGAAACAATAAGTTTCAGGTTTATGAGCAGCCTTTCCTTTAAAAGTAAATAAATAAAGATGACTGGAGATAGAGAAAAGTCACCTGATGTTGACCTCGGGCTGCCATACTCATGTGCACACACTTGTATGCATATTTGCACATACCCTGTATGCATCTCCTATATGTACACAACAACAACCACATGCACATTAAAAAAAAAAGAGCTTCTCCCTAGGCATGGAAGAATCTCAGTTCTATGAGTTCTAAGAGTTTTATTTACACAGTAATGCTGGTTTTAGGATGAAGGTGGTAGATGGCCTGAAATGTGTATATGACATATGTACTGATTTTTTTAAAAGTTACCGGCTTATTTTCTACCTTTCTAGCCCCTTGTTAAAAAAACAGTCACACACATCTGTACCTCCCACATCAAAATACACAGATGCATCTGTGTGGGAACTGTCCTGTCCTATACTAGTCCCTACTCACACATGACCTTTGGCACTTTAAGCCAAAAATACATTCAGAATTGATGAAGAAAAAAACAGCTTTGTTTCCCCACAATGTCTCCGTTCTCTGCTACCGCAGAGCAGTCTAGAAAACAGTGTTGAAAGTAAAATAAAGGACCTGATTTGAGCATAAATCAACTAAGGGGAAGAGGGTGAACATGGATAGATAGATGATAGATAGATAGATAGATAGATAGATAGATAGATAGATAGATAGATAATATTCCATTGAATGTTATAGCTCAGGCATACTTTTAATGGTCAATTTCAATGACCATGTAAGTCTTTAAGTAGATTTAAATATAATAAAACATTGATTGCATAGCTGTCCTTTATTAATGATGTTTATAATAGAATGATTGACAAAGTTCTTCTTTTGACTCACGTAGCCTGGGAAACTAACATGTCTTGGATACTTTTTCAGTCTCTCGATTCTGATTCTAATTTGCATGTGCTCAGGAATGGTCCAGCATGGCCCAAGAGGATGACCTGTATTGCATGAGGGCAATCTGCACCTTTGCTAACAACCTCAGGCTTAATGTCTTTCTAGTCGACCAGTGAACCGACAAGGCCATCTAATGAATTAATTCATGTATGGCTGTTGTCTCCTCTCATCACATTGCATGATTTTCTCCCAACTGTGCTGTTTCTATGCAGACTCAAGTTGCAGAATATAAACAGCTGAAAGACACTCTCAACAGGATCCCCAGCTTGCGAAATCCTGAGCCAGCAGAGCAGCGGAACATTTCCTTATCCCAGGGAACTCCACAAGGTTACAATGTGAGAGAGAAGCCGACAGGAGAGCTAAGGGAGGTAAGAGGTGTGGCCTGGGTCCCTGGTCGGTGATGGTCCCTGTGGAGATGCCCAGAGGAGAAATGCTCTCTGTACAGCCTCCTCTTCCTACCCAGCAGATTCCTAGAAGTTTTTAGACATCAGCATCCCGGGGGGGGGGGGGATGTTTCAACTCAGTCTTCTCAGCCTCACCTCCACTTTCCAACTCAGTTAATTTGAGGTTTGGCCTGGGGATTTGTCTTTTTAACCAATTCAGCTAGTCTGGGGGAAAAACACCGATAGTTAAAGTTGTAGCATTTACTGCAAAACACTTTTCTGGCTTGGTCTTTCCGTAAATTGACATGTTTTAAAGGGGCTCCGGGACCTGAATATTTGAGAGCAAGATGATTTCCCTTTCCTTTGAGTAGGGGACAAGGTTTTGAATGTCATGAGAATACTATGTGGCAGCCCACTTTGTTGTTAACGTTGATGTAATGGAACTTGCTACATTGCTGGGTCTATATAGAGCATGCCAGAATCATATTAAGATACCCATGTAACCTGATCATGATCCACTTTCTTCTTCTTCTTTGTGAAAATGAAGACTCGCTTGAGCGTGTCTCAAAAGTGGAGCGTCACCAGTGGGATCCTGGTGATCACTAATTCTTAGAAGTTACTTGTGTAAGCTGGCAAAATGGCTCAACACGGAAAGATTCTAGCTCTCATGGTTAATGACCTGAGTTTAATTCACAGGACCCAAATGGAGGAAGGAGAGGAATAGCTCTTCTTCTCTGGCCTCCACATGCATATTGTTACGAGATTGCAGTAAAAGTTTTGAGAAGTCTTGTCTCCAATGGCCATCTTATGTCGATAATGACTTCAATACCAATGGAGCTGTGGGAGATGTCATGTGAATGTTCTTAGCATCACCAGAGCATTCCTTCACAAACAGGCTTGAAGTCCTTGCAACCCAGTTCTTTCTTGGGGCTTTTTATTCAGAAGTTTAACACAGCGTGATAGAATCACATGGCTGTCCTTGGACCCTTTGCTCTGCTAGAGTGACTTGCAGTTCGCTGTGTTTACCGTCCATGATTCAGAGTTTGATTTGCTCCTGCTGTGAGTTGGAGATAGTAGTCATTGGTCCCACCATTCCTCATGGGGGCAGAGTGGGGATAAATGGCAGGTATTTGAAAGTGTTAGAGCCCTTGAGAGAAATATTTTCTATAGGGCAGTTTTAGAGCAGACTTGCCAGAAGACTTTGTCAAAAGGTATAACTGTCGAAGTTCCCGGATATTGAAGGAAGCGCTCTTCTCCCCACTTCATGATTTACAGGCTTGACTTTTTCAAGAGGGATAATTATATCCCTGCTGGCTTCTAAGTAGAACTTCCCATTTCAAACTTCTCATGGTATGGTCCCCTAGGCATCTAATTATAAGAAGTTAATCTGACCAAGAAAGTAACTTTTTCTGATGAAGAAAAGGGAAAAGGAACTATAGATTTTCCTACCAGTGTCTTTATCTTTCTGACTAATGTAGATCCAAGCAAGGCTTGAGACTTACAGAAAACATGGATATGACTCAACAGATTGCAGAGAAGACAAAAATTCTTTTTTTCTTGCTTTGGTTGTCTGTATTGACAGCGTAAAATAAACACACAGACTGCCTTTGGTTTACAGAAGATGTAATAAGATGCATTAATATTTTATTGGGGTTGGGAAAATTAACTCAGCAAAAATTCTTACCACATGTCTGAGCTCAATTCCTAGAGCCCATTTAAAAAGGCAAGCATTGGAGCCTATGCTTGGGATACTAGTGTGGGGGAAGCAGAGGCAGGAGGGTCCATGGGGCTCGGAGACCAGCGAGTCTAGTCTAATTTGTGAGCCCGAGGATCCTAAAGGAGGCACCCAGTCTCAACATAGCAGATGGAGGCTCCTAAGATGAACCTGGGGTTGACCTCAAGGTTCCGCAGGCTCTCCCAGCATAAACAGCTCTGTGTCTGCACACTTACAAACACTGGCACAAACTGAAATGTTCTAACAAATGCTATCGTGTGTCTTGTTCAGCTGAAACTATTTTAAACCAGCATGGTTATCTATTAGTAATGCAAGCCCTCTGATTACTCGGTAGTGGCGCTAAGGAGAAGCCAACCTGCTCCTTCATCATCTGACTCTATATCTTATCGTAGTAATTCCAAACATCTGTTAAGGAGAAAGTTGACCTTGAAGAAACTTTCAAAAGCCATAAGCCTGAGGTTTGAGGGATTTTGGTTTGTATTGTTTTCCTTCTCGTTTGCTTCCTGTCTGTTCTAAGGGAAGCTGGATGGAGTCAGATCGATTTTGAGGGAAGTGTTTTCTGGATACACAGTTGCTGGTGGACTTCACTTTCCTCACCATGGAGCGTTCTCTGAGACAGAATTATCCTTAAATTATTATTGTCTTTGCGTAGAACAACACAGTGAGAAGTAGAGTCATCCCACCTGGTTCCTTTTTTACACCGTGATTGTGTTTATTTCTAAACTGTAGGATTTTGTTTATGCCGTAGCTCTTTAAATGTGGTAATAAAAGAATGATGTCACTACTTCTGAAATAGAAAAGTGTCATTTTTGTGTGTGTGTGTGTGTGTGTGCTGTGCTTATCTTAGGTGCCTCTAAATAACGAGGTGTGGCAGAACCATGATGCAGTGCCGAGAAAGACGGAAGAGAAAACTTTCTCATCCCTGCCCAAGGAAACCGGCTTTCAGGCTCCGGCAGAGCAGAACCAAGTGGAACCCAGAGAGCCCGAGGAGCGTCAGGTGGAAGAGGAGCACAGGAAGGCACTGGAAGAGGAGGAGATGGAACAGGTCGGGCAGGCAGAGCGTCTAGAGGAGGAACATGACCCCTCGCCGGAGGAGCAGGATCGGGAGTGGCGAGATCAGCGGGGACAGGATGCCCCCCACCTTCTGGATGGCCGCCCTCAAGCTGAGGTGCATGCGTACTCCCTTGAAGTTCTCTCTGACGGGGAATTTGGTTCTAGATACTAATGAAAACATAAGGGGACTGCGGAGATGCTCGGTGAGGTGCGAGCATGAGGACCTCAGTTTGATCCCCAGAGTTCGTGGAAAAAGCTGGATGTAGTGGCGTGGAGGCAGACAGCCAGGGACTCTTCTTCCCTTTCCCCAGACTCAGACCCAACGATAATGCGCATGGGTGCTGATCATTTCCTTGGAACTCGGAGACTTTATTTGTCCTCCTGTTCTCTGAGCCTTGAAACTGTGTGAAGCTTCAGCCTTAGAAGGTGTGAAGACCTCTCCTGCTGCCCCTCATATCCTCACCAACTTTGTATCCCACTGCCATCCTCCCCTTAGCCTCGTGGTCCTCAACTCTGCCCTCTTCCTTTGGCTGATAATCGAGCATGCGTATCTCAATTGTGGAGGGAAGGGAAGGAAGATGTGTAACTCATTGGGGAGCGGGATTTTAAGAACTGCTGTTTGATTTTCCTATAATCAGTATGTATTGTCTCTGCATCCATGCATAGTTTATTTAAAGAAAATCTCTTTCTGGGGCTGGTGTGACAGCTCAATCAGTACATAGCCCACCTTGCAACATGAGGTCCCGAGTTCAATGTCTAAGAACCCAAATACAAAACAAAATGTAATTCAGTCGCAATTCTGGGGTGAAATAGACAGGCAGATCCCCGGGGCTCACAGGCCCCGTCTTAACTCAGAAAGTCCCAGGCCAATAGGGAGCCCTGTTTTAAACAAACCAAAATAATCATCTACAAGGTGACATCTAAGGAATGACCACTGAGGTCTCCCCTGGTCTCTACCTGTCTCTCACCTCTCTCTCTCTCTCTCTCTCTCTCTCTCTCTCTCTCTCTCTCTCTCCCTCTCCCCCTCTGCTTCCATAGTATAAAGTATATAGTATAACACTATATAAGCTGCTATTTGACATTTTGTTTAGCCTGAGACTTGCATGTCAATTGTTGGAGTTAATTAGCATCCTTGGGTTTTAACTATTCCTAGACAAAGCCTTAACCTCCCAAATTGTGCAGTTAGTGTGGGGTTCCCAAGTGCCAACTTGATTCAGAACCCATGAGCATAAATTTAATTAAGGGTGGAAATTGTTTCTTATGTTGGGCTCTGTTCCATTTATGCTGGAACACACTGAAAGACGGCCTTCCTTCTAGCTGGCAGGCCTGCTATGAGATGGCCAAGGCCATTCAGAGAAAGAAGAAAATCACGAGACTTCAGACTACGTGTAAAGCCAGGCGGTGGTGGCGCACGCCTTTAATCCCAGCACTCGGGAGGCAGAGGCAGGCAGATCTCTGTGAGTTCGAGACCAGCCTGGTCTACAAGAGCTAGTTCCAGGACAGGCTCCAAAACCACAGAGAAACCTTGTCTCGAAAAACCAAAAAAAAAAAAAAAAAAAAAAACAGACTACGTGTAATTGGCGTTCACCTGCATTAAGAAGCCTGCCCCGCCTTCTGGGTCTGTCCTGACAGGGAGTGAAGAGAGTGGCCCAGAGGATCTAACCTCTCTGGTTCAGCGTCAGCTCTTTCTGTTCCAGGTGAACCATCCCACCAAGGCAGTGACGAATTTCCGATCCCCCTATGAGGAGCAGCTGGAACAGCAGAGACTGGCAGCGAGGAGGGATGAGGAAGCCCAGAGACTGAGAGAACACCAGGAAGCTTTGCACCAACAGAGGCTGCGAGACCACTTGCTACGCCAACAGCAGCAGGAGCAGCTCCTGGCCAGGGAGGTGGCTCCGCAAAAGCAGGCAGAGCATGAGGAAGACCAGCAGCCGCAGCACCCGGAGCAGCTACGGTATCCCGCCCCTTCCCTTGGGGATGTAAACAGTCTTTCCTCTGGTGTCAGATCAGCTTTGAGGATGTGTAGCTCTTGAACCCATGGCAAGAGGGCAGGCTCATATAGCTCCTGTAGACATGGTAGAAAAAATACTGGGCAATTAAGTGCTAGATCCTTAATTTTAGCATAGCTTTTTCCTCCCAAAGGTGGTAGTTATGGACTGAGAAGGTGACTTGGTGATAAAGGGCTTGCCCCACAAACATTAGGACCTAAATTCACATCCCCAGAATCCGTGTAAATCTAAGTGCAGTGGCACACAGGGCTAGTACAATAGGATGGGAGACGGAGACAAGAGAATCTCTGGAAACTTGCAGCCAGATGGCCTGGAGTGTGTGGGGGCAAACAACAAGAAGGGGGCCTTGATTCAAACAAAGTTGATGTCAAGGATAATGGGCAAGGTTTTCTTCAGACCGCTTGGCATGTGCTGTAGCATGCTGGTGCATGTGTCGCAAAACTTACATGCACACACATCACACACACGAAATAATAAACAAACAAACAAAAAGTGGAATAGATCTCAAAATAGACTAGCAGATTAGTTCTAACTTTATTGTGTCATGGAATGATGTTTTGCCTTTTAAAGTATGCTTTGAAAACATATCTGGTATCACTATTCTATTTTATTGTGTATCCAAATCTCAGAAACAAGTTATGGCATATGTTTAAAGTTGAAAACTCCTTACTTATCCCTGTCTTGAAAGATAAATGACTTTTCCCAAGCCGTGCCTGTTAATTTTCACTTCTGAATTTATGTCCCTGGCAGGCAGCAAGTTCATTACAATGCCGTGGAGAATGACATCGTGCAGGGGGCTGAGGACCAGGGAATCCACGAAGAAGAGGGAGGAGGTGAGACTCATTCGAGGGTGACCTCTCAGTCAGATAACACACGGTGCAGCATCCGCAGACAGAGTGCACACCCGAGAGATGCACGGGGCAGCTGTGACTAATGCTTATGCTGTTGTCGCATGCGCACAAAGATTTACCGCTCTGACAACTTGTGGAGACTGGCTTTTTCCCCCGAGCCTGCTCCTTTCTGTTGGATCTCATTGTGTGCTTAGTAGCTGTTTCTGACAAACAATCGTAGGATTGCTATCCTTTCGGACATTTCTGTACTTTCTACTTGGCTGGGAAATTTTGCACCCTTGCTTAAATTTATGACAAACATCTAGCATGATATTTGTCAAACGCTGCTTCCCGTGGAGACAGAGCCGAAGTTAACTCTGCTTGGCCCCTCTGACTCCTACAGATGTTTGATTTTCCAGAAAGTGTCAGAAGAAAAGCAAAAGCATGCCTTCAATCAGCAGCCGATTGTGGTGCTTTGTGACTCTCGGAGTCAAGAAATTGTTGCCTTTATGTCCCCCGTGGGTCACTTTAGCTTCTTTCATTTGTTATTCATAAGGCTAAGACCTGCTGGCTCCCTCTCCTTTAATAAGGCCCCGTGTGCACTGGCAGCCTCCCAGCAGGCTCCCCTGCTCCTTTATTATGTGCAGACTCAATAACTCTCTGTATACTTAACCCTCCCTCTTCTGTCTAACTTTTAAATGATTTACAGTTTTTGTGTGCACTTATAAGTCTGTGAATCTGAGTACATTTCTCCCTTCCCCCATGGATATCAACTAAACTCTTATGTTAATATAAACACAAGATGTGTTTTCTGGCAGCGACCTGTGTGCTTCTCTGTTCACAGTTGCTGTTGTCCACTTTTAAATGTTTCTGACATCAACTGAAAGTTTAATCAAGCAGACTTTCTTTTACTATGAAAGTTTTGGCCATTGCTTTCATATCTGGTGGGGAGACAGCAACCTCTGCTATAAATGTCCCTTAAGAAGGCTAGAATGGTACATTCATCCATCCATTTGACATGCAGCCTGGAGAAAGGTTAGAACTGCTTAGAAAACAAACAAACGAAAAAAGAAAGCCAAAAATCCAGACATGCCACCACCCAAAATGGAGGTGAGATAGAGTGATGTGATCTCCAGGGAAGCTGCTGTAGGCTACTTTTTGAGGGGAAAATCCTACGTGATCCATTTAGGGCTGACTATGGTTCCTTTGCTTTGCTAGCCTATGGAAGAGATAACCAACGCCAAGATGAAGCGGAAGGAGATCCAGGCAACAGGCAAGAACCTCATGAACCAGGGCCCCAAGAAGCTGACCCAGAAGCTGAGGCAGATGTAAGTTTCCTCTGCTAGTCCCCAGGGTTAGTAACTCACCAGGCAGGCAGGAGGAAAATGTGGCTTCTGGCTCCAGATGTGCTTTCTCACCCGACAGAGGAGGACATCTTACATAACTGTGTTGGAACAAAACACAAGTGTTTAACTGCAAATCATGAGGTAGGATGTTGTGGGGATCCCTCCCAGAATCACAGCCAGCAGAGGCATGAGCAGCCAAAGGATTAGAATAAAACTCGGGAACAGCTGGATTTGCTCAGTTTCTGCATCAAAACATTCCCAGAGTATGATCCTGTGTTGATTTTCTCACACTTTTAAACACAGTAGAACTTTGGGGCCAATATCTCCATGTGACAATTCTTATAAAAAAAGCTTCAGGGATGGCTGAAATTCTCTTTCAAAATACACCACTATAGCAAATTTCCCAAGACCTTTATCATAAGAATGAGTTCTGTTAACTGGCAAACAGTTCTCCCAAGGCTTGGACCTAGAGAGGAAGAAGCAGAAGCATGAATTCTATTGATGCAGGATGCTTAGTACATGGGGCTTCCTAAGGGCGCGTTCTATTCACCTAGAGACTAAATCCAGGGTTAGGGCCTAAACAAGTCTTGGATTTGGGAGAAATTCGGATGAAGGCTGGCTCCTAAAAGAATAGCAAAGGATCGCCAGGTGGTTTGACTACTTCTGCTCCAGCCTTCCAAGTGACCAGGTATCTTTCAGGCTGGGTGCTTAGCAATTCTGGTTTCTCCAAGCTCTGTTTCCTCCTGTGGGGGTGTGAGGACTTGGGCTGGAGTTTGCTCTAGGGATTTAAAAGAAATTGACTTTGCCATCTTATAGGGTGATTAAACTGAAACCTAGAAGAGCAAACTCGAAAGGCATTGAAAAAACACAGTGCTCTCAAAGACTGAAAGGAGAGGCAAGCCAGCGTAGACATTAGAGAAAGGACTTCATGTTTGCTGAGCGTGTTGTATCATGTGACTTGGTTCCTACCCAGCTGTCTAGTTACCTTCTTAGTAACAATGAATAAGGATAGACAGCTTCAGATTTGAAAAGAGGTGACTAGGTGCTAAGATAGGATACACAGTTCAGAATGTAATTATGTAGATACCTGGTTAGCCTTTGTATTGACTGAGAACAAGACCCTCACCTGTCACCGTGGGCAGTCTAGGTCCTTAACCCTAATCAGGAGCAATGCAAGCAATTGTGGAATGAATCCAACATTGTGTTTTGTGTAGATGATGCTTGCAGTCTACGTTACCTGTCTTATTACATATAGACTGTTAATAAATCAATACTCACATTGGGGTGACATTCAATCCCTGATGTTTTATGAGTTCTGTCTAAATTGATCCACAGAACTAGAAGGAAGAGCCAGGTCCTTCATGATTATCATTGTCAAGGTCATTCTGGTCATTGCTTGGAGCCCTCTGATGCAGATGGCATTTCTACTTACCTGGCAGTAAGATGGGACAGAATACCTTCTCTTCCCCACTCCGAGATAGCATTTAGGAAAATATGCAGCTGCAAACCTAGCTCTGAACTTCTTCCAGTAATTGAAGCAGGAACACATGAGGAATGAGAAAATATCCCTTGAGAGCAAGAAAGCCAGAGCACAAAAGCCTGCAAGTGTGTAAGAGGAGACGAAGGCCACCAGTGCGAAGGGTTTGGTATGACAGATACTTATGTTTGGGATCTGCTGTGGGACTCTTGGCTGGTGGCATCTGATCCTTGACTCTCCTGACATCTTTTTGTTTATTGCAACCAGTGCACTAGAAAAGATAGGCCTTTTAACGTCTTCTTCTAACTAGACATTGCCAGTCACCTCATCGTTGTATTTGATGTAACACTACCCGCCCCCCAACCTCCGTAACCCTCTCAACTATTGTTTGGTTGGAGTTGGGAATAGAATTGGTGTTTCTATTATGAATTTTTTTTAAATAAAGAAGTTACTTAGTGTTGTTTTTCTGTGGGGAGTAGGTTACATTCAGTTCCTTCTTTATCCCCCATACAAATGGCCAATAATTCATTCAAGAAAGCCTATAAGGCAAGAGATTACCAAGTAATTGGAATTGGGTGTGACGGTGATGACTTCTCATTTATATTGAGAGCTGTGTCATTTGCACTTGAAGCTTCCAGCCAGGGCTGTGCAGTAATAAACCACCGGACCCTGCAGGAAGCTCTTGACCTTGCTTAAGTAGCTCAGGGAATTGCAGAAAGAGCCCCTGGTCTGTACAGTACTGAGAGGCTGAGCCCCATCTGTGGCTTCAGCATCTCATGGAGAGCAGTTCCCACTTCAGTTAGTGTCTCCTGGCTTACCAAAGGATTGGGGATGCCCATCTCAGGATGATTGTGAAGATGGGTGTTATTTAACAGGTGTGCTAGGGGCTTAAATGGATAACTGCAGTAATTGCAATGTCAGTTCATTTGAAAGGCATCTGTGGGACACAATTACTCAGAGCTGCTTTGGAAATACCTTTGATGGTGCATTGTCTGATTTCTCCTATCCCTTTCTAAAGCAATATCACTCTGCTTTGTGATAGCCCTAGTTGATAAAGAAATTTGGCATGCGTCAAATAGATCATTTATTGTGGTGTTCTTTGTCTGCCCTGAGTCTTTGTTAGGTTTTCCTCTTGGTTCTGTCAGTATGGACTTTCCCATCAGCCACTTTTCAGCTTATTTACATGTTAAAATTTTCTTGCAGGGGGCTGTGGAGAAACCTCAGTTAGTAAAGTGCTGGCTGCTCCATCTCCAGCACCCACAAGTGTGACGGTGCATCTTGTAGAGCAGGAACCTGAATACCCAGGCTCCATAACCAGCCAGTCTAGCTTAATGGATGGGCCCCATGTCTCACTGTAAGATAATCTATCTAAAAGTAGAATGTGAACTGCTCCTGAGGAGTGACCCCTGTAATTAACTTCTGGTCTCCACGTTCATGTGCACTCCTGGGCAGATACATATAGGTGCACATGCATACACTTGTACACAAGGAACCACCACATATACTTCATACCCACAAATTTCTTGCACAGGGAAGTTTGGATGAAACTCAACTCAATGTAGCAGTAAAAGGAGTTATTATTTGCCCTCCTAACTCTCCCCTGCCTCGATTATTACTGATCTCCTTTTCCTCCAGTTAGCCCTCTGACTTGCATGGGCACTGGTGGCTATGCAGTGAAGCTTTTATTACTTACTGCTAGAACGTTGAGGAGTCACTCACACAATGAAGTACTGTTTGCACCTCCTCTGTGGATCTGATTCTTCCTACTGACAAAGCAAGAGGAGTTCTATCTTGTTTAATACTTTGCAAGTCTTGGGGAAAGTTTGACTTTAACAGTCCTGTGAAGTTGTTGCAAGGCACGTTTTGGGGTGAATTTTGTTGTGGCCCAGTCACAACAGGTTCATATGTCCCAGGGAAGAGGCATGTGGATTAGAAATGTTAGGTAGGAGGAACTGAGATATGAAAGAAACACAGAGACACAGGATAGTACTGGGAGGGCAACTCAGTGAATGCTGAATACTGAATTTGCCCGTGTTTAATTTCCATACACTTTTATTCCCCAATACAAAAAGGGGGGGGGGGGGACTGCTTTAACATGTCACAAAGGACAACCAGAACAGTTGCTTGCTTCAGTACTTGAGACATCAAGCCGTTATTTCCTGAGTAAAGCATTTGATGTTTTGGGCAGGATATTCAGTGAATATACCATAGACCAAGTATCCTGTAGGCAGCCACTCCCTGTGTCAAACCTCCTATTTTAAAATGAAGGAGCAGGAATAGGCTTGAATTCTCTGACCTTTGCTCAGGATGGAGTAGATCCACCTCTATGGGCCATCTTAATGTCCAAAACACCAAGTAACCACACCCTACGTCAGGATATGTGGACAACCTGTTGTCAAGAACTTTGAAAGAGCTTCAAGCTCAAACTCTCTGACCTCCAGACAAGGTGGGTCCCCACATGAAGTACAGTCTCCTTCTCTGCCAGTGTGTTGACGTTTCCAATGAAATCTGTTTATTTTATGAACTTTTTCCAGACGGCAGCTGTGGAGGACATCAACCCAGCAGACGACCCCAACAATCAAGGGGAAGATGAATTTGAGGAAGCTGAGCAAGTGAGAGAAGAAAACCTGCCAGAGGAAAGTGAAGAGCAAAGACCAAGGGAGCCCAAGCGAGAGAATGCAGAGATGGATGAGCACTTGGTGGTAAGATGACGCCTGCTGTGAAGAGTGGGTTTGGCCTGAGCATCTTAGTGAATGCCTACTTTGCAGCAAAAGCACATAGTTGTGTGGGTTGAGAGACAGTTTGCCACATCAGCACAAAGTCCGGTTTTGGACCCTGTGTAAGATGATATGCCTGTACCCCAAGAGTGAGGGAAGGAATGACACGTACTCCTTTTGAGAAGTGAGCATTCATCGTTTTCTGGTTACTGATGCATTTGTGCATCTACTTTTTATCATTGACCCAGCATCCTGTAAGACGCTTCTCCAAGGTACAGTACCATGAGCATCTCCTTTTGTTTCAACAGATGGCAGGGAATCCAGACCAGCAGGAGGATAATGTTGATGAGCAGTACCAGGAAGAAGGAGAGGAAGAGGTATATGATTGGATGTATGGGACTGGGCACACTGGGAGTACTACCTTCAGACAAACCTCGGCTCTGTTGACTTTGACATTCAGACTTAAATCAGAGAGATTTTAAATGACTTGAAATTTGGAATCAAGAAGACCTCTGGCAGACATAGATCCATGTGGTGTTTTTGAGTATCCATGCATGCATTTTCCCACATCAAAGAGAGAAGAACAAGGCTCTCTACATCCAGGGAGCGTGCAGTAACTCATATGCCTTTCTTTGTGGAATATTCTGTATGCCTTCTCAGGGAGACCCCACAGAGTGAACTGGGACCCATCTAAACCACTCTAAGTATTTCTAGAAATTCACCAGTCTTTCCTGCTGACCTCTTCCTTCATATGAGTACAGAATCTTAATTAAGCTTAATAATGAGGGCGGGGTCACCTTGCAAGAAAGAGGCCATGAGCTCAGTCTCCAGCACCCTCCACCAAAAGAAAAAGGGAAGGAAAAATAAAGGAGGAAGTAAAATACAAAAGGAACTGAACTTCACTTGAATTAAAATGCATTTAGATGGAGTTTCTTAATATTAAATTTTAATTTGCTTTTCATTGTAGATTTCTGGCATATTACCACTAATGAATCTTATATAAAACTTATCCCAGTATCTTATTCCTCTGATTAATCAGTGAGGGTGCTGAGGGATTTTTCTGTCACAGCTGTCTTTTTAGTGAACTCTATGTGGAAGTGTCTTAGCGTTTTACCTCTATGAAGACGCACCATGACCACAACAGTTCTTTTTTTTATTGATTTTATTGAGCTTTACAGTTTTCTCTGCTCCCCTCCTGCCCTCTCCCCTCCCCTTCAACCCTCTCCCATGTTCCCCATGCTCCCAATTTTCTCAGGAGATCTTGTCTTTTTCTACTTCTCATGTAGATTATATCCATGTATGTCTCTCTTAGGGTCCTCATTGTTGTCTAGGTTCTCTGGGATTGTGAATTGTAGGTTTGTTTTCTTTTCTTTATGTTTAAAAACCACTTATGAGCGAGTACATATGATAATTGTCTTTCTGGATCTAGCTTACTTCACTCAATATGATGTTTTCTAGCTCTATCCATTTGCCTACAAATTTCAAGATGTCATTATTTTTTTCTGCTGTGTAGTACTCTACTGTGTAAATGTACCACATTTTCCTTATCCATTCTTTGGTCAATTCTTCTTTAAGGGCCTCAAAATTTCTCCTAAAGTTAATTTTTAGGTCATTTTCTTCTGCTTCATCTATATTTGGTTGTTCAAGACTTGCTGTTGTGGGGCCTTTAGGTTTTACTGGTGTCGTGTTGCTCTTTGCGGTGTTGCATGTGTTCTTACCTTGTCTACCCATCTTTTCCTCTGATTGGTGTAATTGGGGCTGTCTGTGACTCTGGTGATCAATCTTTCAGGTGCAAGGTAGGTCCAAGGCTCAGATGGTTGCTCCCCGTGTTGCAGTCCGTTTCATGGTTCCAGTCATCCCAGGGTTTGCTATGCTTCTGTGAAGTTCACTGTCTCAGACCTGTTGCAGTCTAGGTTGCTGGCTTAGTCCTGTTTATGTAAATGTCCCTGGTCTGGATTCACTCCTGTAGAGGTTCCTGGCTTTGGCTGGGTCCCACAAGGTCTCTGGCTCTGATCTATTCCCTTGGAGGTCCCAGACCCCAGTGCACCTGGACCCATAGATGTCCTGGCTCAGGCATACTCCCTCAGAGGTCCTAGCTCAAGTCTACTCCCTTGGAAGTCCCAGACTCACTGCTGGACTTACATCTCAGAGGTGTAGTTTGTTATTGTCACAATGGGAAGCATGACAGCACTCAGGCACACATAGACATTACTAAAGAGGCAGCTGAGAGTTCTACATCCTGTTGGGTGGGTAGTGGGAAGAGAGTGAGCCGCTGGGCCTGGCTTGAGCTTCTGAAACCTCAAAGTCTACCCCCAATGACTCACTTCCTCCAATAAGGACACACCACTCCACAAGGCCACATGTCCAAATTCTTTCCAATAAGACTATTTCTTGTGAGCTTATGGGGGCCATTTTCATTCAAACTACCATGATATGTATGGTTTGCATCAGGTCACAAAACCACATTTACTCCTTCCATAGACAAGTCAGTACTTCCCAAGTTAAAGCACTGTTTCAGAGCCACCTCATCGTCGGTGTCTTGGGAACAGAAGGCTTTGTCCCTGGGGAGAAAGCACAGGTGAGATAGCAAACATTTGATGATCTAGAGACAGGCCTCCCAGGAAGAGAGCAAGCTCAGAGGGTTTGTGCTCTGCAGTTGGACACACGCACCCTCAGCTGCCTTCATGAATCACTGCCTCGTTCTTTCTGCCTCTGTCAGCTTTTTAGAGCCAATGCTAAAATTTGTGCTTATCCCAAGGAAAGAGAAAATGATGCTGCCCTTTATGACCATGGCCAGGCTGTCTGTAACAGACTTGATCTCTGCATCCCTCCTGCATTTCCCCTGCTGCTGTTCATCTTCATGAAGACTCAGAGATTGGCTTTTCGAAAAGAGCATTGGAGAAAGTAGCAGCCTTGAATATTAAGACATTTGCGGGAAAAAGCTATTCATCAGGACTGCTCTTGTAACAGGATGTCTGGACCGGTAGTTTTTTGTTTCCTTAAGGAGGATAAGGGGGAGCTCTGAGGGATTAAGAGAGAAAGGGTTCACCTTGGCTTCCTTTTAAAAATTCAGCAGAGTAAACATAAAAGTTTAATCAGTATTTGCTGATTCCTTCGCAGCTCTGTAGTGTGATCTGTTAAGGTGAAGGAGAGAAAATACCCTTAGCTGTGAGCGGTATCTAGGATGGGAAGGAAAGAAAGACAGGACGGAAAGAAAAGGAAGACAGGAAAGAGCAGGCATGAAGGCAGAGAGGCTTGTGCTCTTCCACTGCAGCCAGCACCCAGAGGTGGTCCTTCCCCTCCCTGCTTCCATTGTTCCTCTCCTTGACTCAGCTGGACTGCTAACACCTGGTCCGTGAAAGCCCCAGGCACGCATGCATGCAGGCACCCAGGCATGCAGGTATGCAGGCACCCAGGCACGCATGCACCCAGGCACGCATGCATGCAGGTATGCAGGCACGCATGCACCTGTCATTTGGGACTACTGTCTGCAACTCTCAGAACACTTTGCTTTCCAGTCTTAGCTGCCTGCTTGTCCACTGAGCATCCCTTGCACAGACTGTATTGAATTTTCCAGCTCTTTATATTATTCCGAGGCCTTCTGTAGAGGCCTGAAGAGCAGATAGTAAGGATGAGGTGCTGAGCAACCCACAGCAAGATGAACAGTGAACTAGAAGCATTATTTTAGTGTGGGCGGGGGAAGGGGGGCCCCATTCATGACACACTTTCAAAGTTGGGAGCTCTATAAGATCCTGCTAGGAAGGGAGGAAAAGAGGCCTTTTGAATGGGCACAGGCTTTTTAAACCTTGCAGATCAGCCATTGTAGCTAACGCTTTTGAAGGTCTTTGACTGTCTCACAGCCACTACCTCTGAAACCTCTCATGCTCAGCTTCTTAAGCCTAGGTTCCTAGCTAGGTACACAGTTCTTTCATATGTAGAAGAAAAGCGTCACTGCCTATACGAGCACTAAATCAGGGGCTGTTGTTTGCTTTGTTTTGTTTAACCACTAAGCAAGGTTTGCCCCATTTGGTAGGATTCTTTTCTGCAATTTCTGAAGCTACAAATTTTCAGGTTACAAATGAGAAGTAGAAGTGTTGTGATATTTTTGATAAAGCCTGTGCCAGCTGTAGCAGGATATTAAGGCACACTGTTGTGGATGGTGTATGTAATGGTCAGAGGTGAGCTTTTGACCTGGGGCTGTCAGCTTAAGCATGTCATAAAGCTCAGGAATACAATATCATCTCTTCTTTAGTAATGCAGTTAAGATGAACTTGGGTTACTTTTGTCTCCGATATGATTGATGAATTAATATTATATAAGTAAGAGTCTGTTGTCTCTATGGCTAGAATATTACAGAATTAATCTATAATAATCTATAATTAATTCTATTATATAGAATATATATTATATAGAATATTATAGATTAATCAAAGATGATATTTAAATCATCAGTTTACAACTATAATTATGACAGGTGGGGCATAAACTAAAATTTCTACAGTAGACCCATTGAGTAGAGAAAGGGAGAAATGTTCTTAGAAAGTTTAATTCCCTACCAGACATCCTTAACCAGCATCCACTGTACTCAAAATCTCAGCTGTGACCAGGAGTCCCCTTGAGAAGCCCATGAAGAATACAAACTGCTAGACCAACTCTGCACTGTGGAATTTGGATCTTCTCTTTCAAGGCGCCCTAGAAATTAGCCCTTCAGAAGCTCCACTTTCCATGCATTAGATACTGATATTTTGGGATCCTCTGTTTAGATATATAGTCTTAGGGAGAGCAGCTCTAGATCGACTTTGCAATATGTGACCAGCCAGGTCTGCCAGTTCGTGCAGGCCTTTAATCCCCACCCAGGAGTGGGGGGAGGCAGAGGCAGGTGGATCTCTTTGAGCTCGCAACCAGCGTGGTCTACAAGAGCTAATTCCAGGACAGGTACCACCAGAGAAGCCCTGTCTTGAAAAACATAAATAAATAAATAAATAAATAAATAAATAAATAAATAAATAAATACAAGACAAAAAAAGCGAAAGTGTAGCCTCCTGAGCTTATGTGAACGGTTACACACATTTGCTAAACTTTTTATCATTGAATGCTTTAAAAAGGACTCACAGCTCTCAGACTGCTCCTACCTCAACACACACATAATCACCAAGTGCTGTGCATTTTTATTCAGCACTTTTATTGCATGTATAAGAAATCTGAGCTTCAGAGAGGACAGTTATGTTTTTCAGAATCATATAATTTGTTTATTTTTCAGTTCTAACTACATCTTACCCAGGGCTGGCGTAAGGTTGACATTATTAAGTCTACCAAGGACTCAAAGTTAATGGGAGGAAGTTCTTGGTGGGAAGTAACAGAGAAAGAACAATAGAACCAGAAAGTCATCATGATGTAACTCTTGAATAAAACAATCAACTTAAGTCAAAGTCATCAATGAATGACATCACTACCTGAACAGAGGTCAGAGAACTTTCTGTGGAGCATGGGCTGTCAACATCTGATGTCACTGACCAAGGACGACCTTGCTGTAATTAGAACAAACATGCACAGGGTGCCTGCTGTCGAGATGAAACCAGGAAGTTTTCAGCTCCGCTTCTGAAATGCCCTTGGCTCTTATGTTGAATCCAAATTTGCTCACACTTAATGTTAGCTTCACTCACAGGAAATATAAGGACCTAGAGGCATGGCTGGAGGGATGGCTGAAGGCATACCAGACTGAAGTGCACCTAGAGATTTTTATGTTTGTTTGTTTTTTTAAGAAAAAAGAATGAAAGGAATCCTGTGTTATGCATGATCTTTGTTTAGATTGTGGTTAGGGCAAAGTGACTGCACGTGGATTCTTATAACAGTTAGCATCTTCCACTAGTAAGATGTAGTGGCATTTCAGTTGTAGTTTAATAAAGCTAACCTTTTAATGTAGGAAGACTCACAGTTGTAGTCCCTCTACTGAAAAGGCTGTTGTACAAAAGGCCCACTGGTTGATGCCTGATTGGGTCACTTAATGAGTTTCCATGTCAAAAAGTTAGCCAAGAAAGTGTGATTGTGGGCTAGCCAGTAGATTATATATAGTACAGGGTTACTGAAGCTATCAGATGTGATAACACATTGTTTGTATAGAGAGACGTGCATTGCCAGAGATGTATACCATGGAATGTACTTGCCATGACATGGAAAAGGCAAGATGTGTAGAAATTTTAAGACTAATTCAGCAAAAGGCTGAGGCAATGTCTCAGTTGGTAAAATATTTACGATATAAGCTTGAATGTTTGAGTTAGGTTTGCAGCAATCACATTTAAAAAAAAACCTAAAAGCCTTGATAGCACACTTGTAATCCTTCCATTGGGAAGACAGGGAGAGGAGGGTCCCTGGGGCTCACAGGACAGACTAGGCAAATAGGTGAGCTTAAGGATCGATGAGAGACTGAGTTTAAAAAATAAATAGGGTGAAAGATTGAGGAAAACACCTGACATTGACTTCTGACCTCCCATTTCTAGTGCACCTGCACACACACACACACAAACACGCACACGCATATACACTCATGAACATATACACACAGAGGCATATACGTAATTCATTGAAAAAGTAGTCATGTCATAGATGAAGCAAGTATGGCCATCTTGAGATTAATGGCTATAAAAGTCTTACTAAGTGATTCTCTTTATTGGCACTTTATTGAGGGTTACCATAATGAAAACTGTTTCCCCAGCATGCTGAAACAAATCTGTAATCACAGCACTCCAGGAATTGAGGCAGGGAGATTGTGAGCTTGAGATGACACCCTGACTGAAACCAAAGCAAAAAAAAAAAAAAAAAAAAAAAAAAAAACAACCTCACTGTTTATATAGAAAGAAATGTTTAGAGACAAGCCTTTTGTTCAGGTTTGTCTTTCTACACAATATATATTAAGAGGTAGAAAACTCCAATAACCACAACCTGTTTTGTAAATACAGTTTTATTGAAACAGAGCCAGGTCCGTCTTGGAGAATCACACTGACTTTTAAATTTCTCTTTTTGACAGTTTCATATATTTATATAATAAATTTTAACCATTTTCCCCTCCGTTACCCTTTCCCATCCTCCACCCTCATCCCACTCCCTCTCCCTCTGGGATGCTCCTTTTCAACGATTCCTCTTCCTACATTTACATCTTCCTATTTGATGAGGCGCACTGAGCTGAATTAGAATTTCTTGCCCAAGCATGAGCGGGAGGTGATTTACTGGAGCACGTGCATCTTCTCAGTGCTACGCCACTGAAGAAAAAGGCACCTGTTCCTCCAGCAACCATTAACTGCCGACAGGTTCTCCAGAGGTGTATTGCACACTTCCGTACACCTACTGGACAAGTCAAACTTTTGGCTTATATCCTTTTTCAACATTCATTTTAGTTCCTTTTTTTTTTTTTTTTGCAAAGATGTGCAATTTTGAATGAATGTCTTAGAAACCGGAACATTTCACCACACATGTTTAAATGGGAAAGTTTCACTCGGTATTTGTGATTGTGTTTTAGGTTCAGGAAGATCTGACTGAAGAGAAGAAAAGGGAATTAGAGCACAATGCTGAAGAGACCTATGGTGAAAACGTATGTTTATTTCTTTGAATGTGAGCGTGAGTGTGTATGTGTGCCTATATGTATGTATGCAGGAATGTGTGTCTTTGCCTACACTGCTCTGGCATGTCAAAATTACACATCTGAATCACACACAGCCACACAGAGACCAGCTGCACACTCTCTGTACCTCTAAGTAAATGACAAATTTAGCAGGCCCGCCTAGAATTAAGAAAAGTTATGATAACTGGAACACTGCCAGGCTGTAGTAGTGCTGTTGACGAGGTCATTTTCTTCATGCCTTCTCTTCCTCCAAAATGAATTACATTGCATCCTTTGTTGGAGAGTATTATCCATCACAAACTCTACATTTGCTCTTAGTTTGTTGTTTTTGTTTTTGTCTTTTTCTTTTATCTTTTAGGCTGATGATAAAAATAATGATGGCGAAGAACCAGGAGCTCCAGATGGTGCCCATTCCAAAGGAAGAGAGGAGCATTATGAGGAGGAGGAAGATGAGGAAGAAGAGGGGGCCGCTATCGCTGAGAAATCACATCGGAGAGCAGAAATGTAGCCGGACCCAATTTCTAGACTATGCTCAGCCATCCATTTTTTTTTTCAAGCTGCTCTAAAACAAGTCCCGCCTACTGAATTCTAGAATATTTAATTACATACAAAAGTAAGGGTTTAAACTTTTTTAACTTTTATATTAGAAATGCTATACATTTATACGAATATATTTTGATAACTTAGAACTTCTTTTATAGTCAAGTTAAACATGGAGAAGAAAAAAAACAATAAGACATGCCTTCAGGTCTGACTCTTACTCCTCAGAGATGGTGTGATGTTGGAAAGTGCTTGGCTTTGGTGCATGTCTCAGCTTGTTACTTTTTTCTTTTCTGGCTTCCAGGGAGTCTACCATTTATATTGGATAAAAGGCAGGATTGGACTTAGAAACAAGGTGTACTGAAAAACACTGTGCAAATGTCGAAGGAATGACCGGTAGCCTAGTGGCTATTCCTGCAGGTTCTTAGGTACGGCTCTGATAGGATGTCACTGCTATAGGCTGACTGGAAATGAGATCCATCTGCGCCTTTGACCTGTAATTGGAAAGGTGTGTGTGTGTGTGTGTGTGTGTGTGTGTGTGTGTGTGTGTGTGTGGCAGAGCAAAGACATTGTGTTTTCCAACTTTCCAACTTTCAGGTCAGTTAGCAGTGCTGAAAGATCACAGCTGCCATGTTTGAGAGGAATCAAGTATGAAAATCGAATAATATTAATACCCCTAGGAAAGTATCTTGGACTTGGTCTTCAGTTATAGAGGCCAAACAAGGGCTGACACACTTAGAAACTGATCTAGTCTGTGTGAAGTTGCTTCCTGGGTGACCTCCCAGTCTCCATTATTTCTTATCTAAAGTTTCTTAGTTATATTCTCCTTGGTATCCAGTTTCTACAGCACATATTTCTCCCTTAAGCTCTGTGCCTTGGTATGTAACTATTTGGATCACAGCTATCGATATGAAAGCATGCAATGCTACAGTTTAATAAGATTATTTTTCAAAACTATATGGTGAAATATCTATAGCACTATGATAAGAACTGCACCCTCAGTGGCTTTACTGTTTACCCAGAATTGACCTGCCTTCGCCTATACATAAGGCATTTTAATGGCTGTGAGTAATAATACATCCCTTAGGAGAAAATTCAGAGTGGAAATTTTTCCCATAAATGAGCACATATTTCAGCTTGGATCATCAATATGGTTAAACACGTAGAACTGGGTCACAGTTCATCTGTGTGTGGTTTTTAAATACTACTTTCAAAATCATAAAAATGAATTTCATTTTGTACTCTTATTGTATGAATGTAATTTTAGTTTTTAATAGCCACAGTCATGTATGGTGTTGATTTTCCCAGCTGAGCAATTGTGTATGTGTGCATAGAACTGTTCCGTATTTTGGATTTCTAGTAGCCATAAATCAAATCTCATCTTTATGTATAAAAGCCCCATTATGTAATGTAAAATGTATAATATTGTACATAATATTCAAAATACAATTATTTTGGTAAATTAGTTTGTATTTTAATGTCCCAGTTGCAGTATTTAATTATTTGAAACATATTGAACCTAGGGTATTAACCAATAAAGATATAAAAAGTGAGGGGTAAGTCTTTTAAAGCATATAATTTCTTAGTGGTTTGTGAGCTACAGTTTTTCTTTGTAAGAAGAATATAAATTAATGAATTATTAAATGCCTTTGCCAAACTGCTTCACTTCCTTTCTTTTTCTGCTTTGATTGGCGCTTGAGTTCTCTTCCTCCATCATCTTACTGAAAGAAGGAACTAAGGACTTTCATTGTCTTTAAGCTAACTTTGGGGACTACAAATAAGAAATTGCTCTTTAAAAGCATGAGAAAGCATGAGTGTCCTGTTCACAATCCACTAAATTACCAGTCACAAACCATTCTGGATTAGTTCTAACTCCATGTTGGAGGAGCATTCTAGTGAGAACTAAATCCACATGTGATCCCCATTAGCGAAAAGAACAGATGTAAATTATCAGTTAGATTCATCTTGCCAAGTACTCTGTAACTTTTGTTTGGCCAAGAGTCAGAGGAGCGCTGGGGAGAGAATTCAGTTGGTTCAGTACTTGATGTCTAAGCAGGAGGGTTTGTTATAGCTCTAGCACCCAGACAAAGAAGCACAATGCACTGTCATCTGAGCATTTGAAAGGTGGCCCAAATACTTAATGGTTAAAAACAGTACTTCAACAGAAAACAGGATTTTGAAGTCTTCACAATTTATGGGTTTCTATTCCTTTGTTATTATCCCTTTCATTTTTTAGTTGGCAAGCACTCAGCCGTATCTGGGCTGCTACATCTGTACACCATTTTAAGTAATTGGAAGTGAAATATTTTTGTCCTTTACCATCTTGGCTGACCTTGTTCTCCCCATTCCCTGTATGTTCCTAATGGAGCTTGAAATTAAATGTCATTTCTGTTTATCTGTTATCACATATTTCTGTTTTCGTATTAACGCATCTACAGCATTGCCCTGAAAGTACATGTCTTCTAAAGAACTGGTTCATTGGACAACATGGTCTTGAGCAAGACGAGACGATGTCTTTTGACCTGGTGTGTTCTTTCCTCTCTGAAGATACGTGTACCATTTATATTTGGTGGCCCGTTCACTCGTTACAGTTTTGAGAGTTTGGGGGTTTTGTGGGTATTTGACTTTTGCTAAGTTCATTTGCTCTACTAGAATTAGTCATGAAAATTGTTATTATTTACGTATTTTAATTTTAACACACGGTCTTGCTAAATTGCTCAGATTGGATCTGAAGTTTCAATTCTCCTTGCTTTACTCCTCTATTAGTTAGAATTCATGGTCCACAAGCCCTGGGTCTGGCTTAGACGTGTGTTTGTGAGAACATGCGCATGTTCATGTGTACGCCCATGTCAGTAGAGGGGTGCGTAAGCACATGTGTACACAAGCTTTGGGGTTCAGGGGACAGCCTCAGGTCTCGTTTTGTCTGAGTTCTCCACCTCCATGTTTAAAAGACGGTCTTTTGATTTCATTTGCCTGGAACTTGCCAAGTAGGCTATGTTGGTTGGATATTGAGTCCCTGAGACTTTCCTGTTTTATCTCCTTAACACTAGGATAACTGGTGAGTACCACTGTTCCTGACACTTTTAGTATATGATCCTAATCAAACTCAGATGCTCATAACCATGCAGCATGCATGTAACCAACTGAGCCATGCCTTAAACATTTCAATAAATGCAGTCCAAATATCTTTTATATCCCTCAACTCTAGCCAGTTCCTTTCTGTGATGGTTTCAGAGTTTGCTGAGGGGATCTTCTGGAGCCTAGCTTTCCTTCACTTGTTTGTGTAAAGAATTTACTTATTGACTTAAGAAAAATAAAATTTAAGAGGAGTAACCATGTGGGACTCAGAGGTCAGATTCTAAAAGATAACGTATCCTCCTCGCTCTGGCTTTTGAATCGCTCACTATGAAATGCCAGCAACCAAATGTCGAGGACTACACAGACAGCCTTTGGAGAAGCCCTTCCTCCACACCTACTGGAGCAGATGTTTCCTGACAATGGCAACATAAGAGAACTCGGAGGGAGTGAATCCTCGAAATCCTGTCAAGCCTTCAGATGATGCATCTGCATTGTGTGACATGGGAAACGTGTGCAGAGCAACCCAGAAATGTCATTTCAGACTCCCCTAGAGTTTGAAAAACTGGGTACACAGCAATAGCTACAGCATCCATTTCTGAGCGGTTTGTAAGTCAAAGGGGAGTGGGTAGTGTCGACTCTGTCCTACAGTCACACTGCCAGTGTCCTTGGCCGTCTAACCAGGTGCTCCACTCTGTTAGCGTGGAAGGTGGAGTTCAACTAATGAGCCAAACAAGTTGAAGCCAGTTTATTTGTTGAAAATTATTAGATGATTTAAGAGATATCTATAGCCTCTCGACCTTGTCTATACCCTTGATAACTTTTATTTGTTTTTACTGTGTTGTTTTGTTTAAGAGATTCCAAGCCTTTTCTCAACAAAATGAGATCAAGATCTCTGAGAGAAAAGTCTAGACACCAGTATTTATTTTTTTTTAAAAAAATCATTCCAATAAATTGTCATTGCAGGGACTCTATGATTCTAGATGGATAAAGCATGCAAGGCAGCTTCATGGGGGTCAGAATTCTGACTGTAGGGGTGGTTATACAAATCTGTATATGTACTAAAATTCATAGAATTGTCCACAATAAAATTCTACTTTTACTGAATGGTAATTGAAAATCAAATAATGTAGCCTATGCATTGTTTTTGAAAGCCTCAGATGATTAATATTCAGCAGGGTGAAGTACCTCCATCTGTCCTTTTAAGGGATGGTGTAAGCGTTCATAACTTTGGTACAACCTGTGTTAATATCTACCATTAACTAACTGCCTGTTTCTAGACACACCCCCAAAACCTCCTGTATGGATGTATCAAATTGTCTATGCTGCAGTATTTTACAGTAAATTACAAATCCTGTAAACTTGAGCTGTTGCTGTGTCTTGTAGATTCTCACTGGGGAATTTGAGGATACTGCATGGGGGAATTGTTTGAACCAAAATTCCTACTCATCTCTGCTCTTAGAGGAAAAACACAAAACAGATTTCTTTGCCTCCAAACATTGCTTTGCAACCCTATGAACTGTGGCTTCCAAAGAACAGCAAAGACTCCCCATAGAAGAATATTGTAGATCTTAAATTTTCTTTCTGACTAGAGCCATGGAAAGAAATAAATTTATCACAAAGGTATAGGAGTATGTAAATGTGTGGTATACAAATTTCAAAAACGATACTCTGCCTGTCTGTATTTCATTCAAGGTCACCATCTCATAACACTTCTGTGGGACGGAAATCATGACTCATTCTCAGGGACGTCTCTGCTTCTTCCTGTGTGGAGGTGAGGGAGCAGTCTTGTCACAGGTGGCTCCAGGCCCCGCTTAGGAACATGACACAAACTCCTCGGACGATATTGGCCTATCTGTAGCACCGTTCAGATAGGAAGGAGTAAGGGCTACTAAATCATCTACACCACTCACTCAGTTCTGTCCTGCCCTTCCCTCCTTTCACATTCTCGTGGAGCAAGAAGCTGGAAATCAAAAGTGAATTCTTAGTTTAAAGGCCCCAAAATCTAAATCTGGCTATGTCGTCTTCCTCTTTTGAGGAAGGAAGTGTAGTCGTTGAAGCCTCGTTAGAACTTTCAATTTATAAAATGCAGAAAGATTTCAAGCGAAGTGGAAATTATTTTACCCTCATGATTAGAGTTATTCTGTCTGGGAGAGTAAGAAAAGACTAGGTAGTTCATTTGACAAAAGAAAGCTGAAGAATAATTATGAAAATCTGCCCCATTCATACCCTTAAACTTAAAATAACCAGCAAATTTCGCTTTTATGGTTTTGACTTGTGACAAACTCCGAGCATATATTAGGGAGAAGGGAATGACTGGGCTAAACTAAAACGAGTTTCTGTGGAAGGATAGCACACTCCAGCAGCCTTGGTTGCTTTCCTTACCTTTCATTCCCTATCAAGACTACTAGGGCAAATCTGGGGTTAGCAAACTCAGTTTATTTGGATTATTTGCTAAGGGAACTTCAAAACTTCAAAGGCATGCAAAAATATGTCCTGCACACATGAGAATAAATCACTGATAAAGTAGGTAAGTGTCAAAAGTAAGATTGCAAGTCCCTAGCAACTGTGTTTTTTGGCCTCTTGATTCTGTTATTCCTGGCAAAAGTCATGAAGGCATTTCTCCCAGCGGCCATTGCTGCTGCTTGCTCACACACTAACCGCAGGTCAGACTCACAAGCATTTGCTCAGTCCAACATCTGTCTGTTCAGACTCGAACCAGAAACTATTTTGAGAGATGGAAGAAAACATTCTGATTTTAGTGCAAAGTCTGTAGATGTGAGAGGAGTTGGGGAAGAGGAAGCCATAATCAGAATATGTTGTTTGAAAAAGAAAAGAAAGGGGTGTGGTTAAGTTTCTATTTGAGTTAGTGAAAACCCCGGGGCAGTTTTTAGGTTGCAAGAGCACATGCAAAAGTTGATATGTTAAGGTAACCAAAAGCACAAAGCCTGTTTAATAAGAATTAGAGTAAAAGACCCTGGAAAAATGGTTAAGTTATACATTTAAGAAAGGAAGAGATGCCAGTATTTAACTTGAGATCAGTTAAGTTTGATCAGTTTGGGGTAACAGATAAAATATCAGCTTCTGTCTTAGAATGTGCATTTTATTTAACTTGCACACATTCATGAAAGTTTTGACCTTTGGATAATACAACTTAGTTACATCACAAGGGTCAAGTTCATTTGTCTAAATGCCCTGGGAACATTTCCCTAACCTTATGAGGACTATTACAGAAGGTTATCGTGAATGTCAGGGAGCCACTATAACCTATATTTCCATATTTCATTTTCCCCTTTAGCTAATGAGGTTACTGAGATTTGGAATTTTCTTGACTGGTCACTAAGATTAGAAGAGTTAAAGCTAACAACTGGGATCAAGCTGGTTGGCCTAGGGGTTCTCTGTCTGGACGAGGCAGGTTTTCCTTCTCCACAGCTGCTACAGAAATAAAGATGGCTTTAAGGAACTCTGGTGGAGCAGGGCTAGGATCCTGCTGAGAGAAGATCCGGTGGGTACTGACTGCCTGGCGATGGGGAATGAAGAAGACTAGCACCCCGTCTAAAATCTGCCCAACCTGTCCTGAGCGAGCTATGTTGCGCCGAAGTTCAAAGACCGTGGGCGAATTCTGCCGCCTTTCAGACGACCCATCCGGTTATATGATCTCAAGCTGGAGGATTAACTGTTTCAACAATGTTATTCTACAATTCTACTTTACATTGGGTGTTCACAATTCTGGAAAATTCTGTCCTCCCTTTTGATAGCTTCTCAGTTTCCATTTCTTTATTGCTGTCGGAAGTCACCGAGGCACAGACTGGGCCAATGGAAGGGAGACCAGGATACCAATAATTGTCCTCTCTTCAGGTCCGTGTCTAGAAATGTCCTTGGTTTTCTATAATAGGCCCTTTAAATTACCAAATACCTGTATTTCTGCATACGAATCTGGTTAGACAGTGGAGATTGTCCTTCTGACATGTGGCATACTCATCGCACTTGAGGTGACCGATGATCTGTACTTCCCAGCAACACTGGCTTTGGGCACTGCTGCCCACCCTTCCCCTCAGCCTGCTAGATTGTTTTACTACATGTTTACTCAAGGTGTTGTGCCTACCGTGCATTCTTGAATGTGTTCATTTTTCAGATTTTTTAAAAAACTTTTCTATGTTTGTCTGCATGGATGTCTGTGAACCACTTACATGCCTGATATCCATGGATGCTAGAAGACATCAGATTCCCTGGAACTGGAGCATAAGTGGTCGTGAAGAGTCGAGTGGGTCCTGGGACTCAAACCCAGGACCTCTGGAAGAGTAGTCAGTGCTCTTAATCACTGAGCCATCCCTCCAGCTCTTTTTCAAAGTTTTATGCTTATATTTTTATATACTTTATTTTCTGTCCTATATTGCATAGTTTCCCCTCCCTTTTCCCTCCTCAGTCCCTTCATCCTCCCCCATCCACTCCTCCGCATCACAACAGTAACACTGAAAACAAAGCATACGGTAAGCCACCATTTACCTCTTTTTCTATTTTTAGACAACTTAGAATAATATTCTAAGGCTTGATATTAATATTTTTACATAATATCATTATACTGAAATTACTTGTTTATGTAGAGCTTTTGATAGACATTAAGGATCATCACAGACATTGTTAAATTAGGGCCATGGCCACTTTATCACGCAATATCACTGTGACATGTAGCTGAGAACCTGCGAGAAGCTCTGATGACTTGTAATAAAGAGGACACTCAACAGATCCTGTCTGTATGTGGGAAGGATGAAGATGAATTTGTTTGCATATACCCCACAGCCTATAATTTGAAGAGGAAATCATTTTATCATTATACCGTATTGCCAAGTGCTTCTTGCTGCTGAGAAATAATAGGCATACCATTATCTTGCATCTGAAAAATTAATGAAATATCATATATATTTAAAAATTTTATTATAATGATCTCACAAATAAAAAATTTATATTTTCATAGCTAAAAAGGGAATCATTCAGAGTCTTTATCTCATATTCTTCTTCCCGTTCTTCCCCTGTTATTTTCCATCAGGGACACAGTCCCAGAATATCTTCAGTTCTGCAGGTAGTACTAATAGCAGGCAAACTTTGCCAGAAATTTAAGCATCTGTCATCCCAAATGCATTTGCAAAAAGTACTCAAATAGTAAATATTACTTTTATACTAATTGGAAAATGATGTATTTCTCCGTTACTTGGGAATACATTTGGCTTCTCAGCTAATATTTCTCAAAAAAAAAAAAAATCTCAAGGAAAAACCTGAGTAACTGAAATTGCTAGTTAAACTGGCCATTGTGTTTAGTGTCTTTTTTTTTATTTCCTTTTTTTTCCTTTGGTTTTTCAAGACAGGGTTTCTCTGTAGCTTTGTAGCCTGTCCTGGAACTAGCTCTTCTAGACCAGGCTGGCCTCAAACACACAGAGAGCCGCCTGTCTCTGCCTTCCGAGTACTGGGATTAAAGGCCTGCGCCACCACCACCCAGTTGTGTTTAGTGTCTTTAGATTACATCTTTGCAATTTAATATGGTTGTCAAGTTATATTAAAAACAAAATATAACTATGAATATAATTTTTAGCCTTTTATTTCAAAGTAATAGAGGGACATATGTCACAAAACTAAATGCTTTGTGTAGCTACTATATAGCCTCATGTGATGTGGGACTTAATAAAATAATTGAGAAATTCACCATCCAATAAATTTATATTTAATTTATGACTGGAATAAACTCAGCTTTGGAAATAATTAGCAAGCTGTTCTATGATCTTGAATGAATACTGGAGAGAGCAAAGTCATTGTTTGGGACAGTCGGTGTGCAGGCCTGCCGTGCCCTTCATCAAGGACTCTATGAAATTAATCGTAAGGTATGAGGAGCCTAAAGCAGGTTCCTGCCAGTCAGGTAGAAAACAACACAGCAATCCATCATTAACACTAGTGGAGCCAATGTAACTGCTGTTCATTGTTGCACAAATGCTTCATCAAAGGAAATGTTTATGTAAAAGCCTCAATACGATATTTAAATAGTGCTTCAAACAAACTCATTTCAGATAAATTAAGATCACATATGTATAGAAAAGAAACAGTGACACTTCAAAACTATGTGTTTTGCTAATATTTAAACAAACGATATTAGAAAATTTCCACCTATGGAAAGCTGGCATCGATGTCTAGGTCTGTTTTCTAGCACAGCTGTAGCTACTTAGCCAGACAGTGACTTCAGACAATACATACTTTTCCCCTCATTGGAAGATAGACATCTAAAAACCAGGCAACTGCAAGGTGGAGTTCTCCGCCCTGGCTTCCGGGAGCTGTGGCCACACTTTCTGAGTGCCTTTCCTTACAGATAGATGCCTCACTGAAGTCTTAGTCAGCGGATTCCATTATAACTTAGTCTCAGCCACCTGTGTCTGCAAAGAGTCTCTCCAAGGAAGATCACACAATAATCTGGCTAAACATTACATTGGGGAAACAATGTTTAGCCCAATACAGGGTTTTTGCTTTTCTCCCTAGCTGTGTGTTTTAATTTTTATGATGAAAAAATTTACTGTTAAAAATAATCTACTTTAAATGAATTTTGAGTGTTTACCTACTTACATAGGTAGTATGTTACTCAACTTTTATCAATTTTTTTTTGGTAGTCAAAAACAACTCAATACTAACTAGTCTTTGAGAATGCTTGCAAAATTTCTGTATTTATAGCAAGAAATCTCAAGTATTTATTGATTTTAGTGTGTCTGGAATACCATTTTACAGACTCCCGATCTTTCAGTTGTCTGAAGAAGGACTACTGATGACTATGTAATTGTGTCAGATGATGTTGAAGACAACAATACATCAGATTCGGTGCTTATCAAAAGCTCCCAAAGAAATACACTGCTATGAAGAGAAAAATCTTGGGAGAGACTGTAGCCTTCTGCCACCTAATCACAGGGGAAATTGGTCAACTTCTCCTTCCTCATATGTAAATGCATGGTACTGTCTGTACCTATTTCAGAAGTCTTAAAGGGCCTAAGTAAGATATATAAAAATTGTTTCAAATGGTGCCTAGATGCCTCACAACTTGGTATAAAGGTTGAATATTATTTCCAAAACATTTGAAAAATCTTTACAAAAAGCAAACTTTCTAAAAAGTTTCTGACCAAAAAAGAAGGGGACAGTCCACTGAATGGAAGAAAGGCTTCCCCATCTGTACTTCAGGCAGGTAATACTCAGAATACACAAGGAACTGTAAAAACTAAACACACACACAAGCCAAACTGCTAAACAACAAATAAACTCAGAAATGAATAGATTCTTCTTAAAAGAAACAATGTAAATGGCCAATAAGCAATAACAGGTGACCAATATCCTTTGCCATTACGGAAACATAATATAGTGCTACTTTGAGACATACCTCACCCCAATGAGAACTGTTATCATGAAAAATGATCTGACGAAATTGCTGGTAAGGACGTTATCCACTGCCTGTGGGAATGAAAACAAGTTCAGCCATTGCGGAAATCAATTTGGAGGTTCATTAAAAACTTGCTATGACCCAACTAAACCATTCCTGAACACATATCCAGAGAAAGCTACATCCATATATATATTCTCTGACACAATTACATAGTCATCAGTAGTCCTTCTTCAGACAACTGAAAGATCGGGAGTCTGTAAAAAGGTAATCCAGACACACTAAAATCAATAAATAATTGGGATTATTCCTGCTATAAATACAGAAATTTTGCAAGCATTCTCAAAGACTAGTTAGTATTGAGTTGTTTTTGAATCCTTTGCCAAAAAATTGATAAATATACTACCTATATAAGTAGGTAAACACTCAATATATATATATATATATATATATATATATATATATATATACACATACTTCTTTCTAGGTAGCAAGGATACAACTTAAATGCCTATCAAGAGGTGGTGAATGGATGAGGAAAGTATGGCACATATACACTATGGAATTTCTTTCAGATGAAACAAGAAACAGATAGCATAATTTACAGGAAAACAATGGATGGATTTGGAAGTATATTAATGAGGTGACCAAAGATGAGAAAGACAAAGTCACATTCTCTCTCACATGTGGGTCCGAGTCTGTAATATATGGACACATACAAAGTGGGTGCAAATGGAATTGAAACATAAAACATTAGGAAGGACATGAAGAGAGAGTAAGATCAGGTGACAAGGAGGACAGGGTGGGCAAAAGGACACAGGAGATGTGAAAGAGGAAGAAAGTCTGGGTAGATTAGGGGTAGCGAGCAGGTGAGAGGAAGGAGAGCCTATTAAAAGATTCTTGATTCAAAAAGATAGAAGAGGGGTCCCTCAACAACAACAAAATGAAAAAGTAAACCAGCCCCTGTGAGTGTTCAATGGTGATGCTAATGTGGAGAAAACTGGAACGCTCTGGAAACAGAACTGACTTCCAGGTGGCTTCTCTGGACACTAAGCAACTTGGTAGTTACAAACCTTTTGGAAACTGCAATTGCTTTTCTTATCTCTTCTTTTTTTCCTTTCCTTTCCTTTCCTTTCCTTTCCTTTCCTTTCCTTTCCTTTCCTTTCCTTTCCTTTCCTTTCCTTTCCTTTCCTTTCCTTTCCTTTCCTTTTTCCTTTCCTTTCTTTTCATCGAAAGCTTTATTGAAAAAGAAAAGTGTCTGTATTTATTAGTGATTTCCTCTGTGTATGTCTGTGTACCATGTGCCTGTAGTACCTAAGAAGGCCATAAGAGGTCATCAGATCCCTTGAGACTGGAGTTACAGTAGTATATGAGCCAGCATGTGGGAACTGGGAACTGAAATCAGCTTCTCTAGAAGAACAGCAAGTGCTCTTAATCACAGAGGCATTTCTCCAGCCCTACCACTAATTTTCCTATTGGCAAAACTTGTGTACTAATATAAGTGCACTGAGCTGCTTTTTTTCTTTTTGGGCTTGGATATTACAAAGATGCATTTTCTTGTTGTCTTTGGTTTCAAAGCTAACTATAGTTGGCAAGTCGAAACAAATGGATCATATGTTTTAAGCCTGCTTAGGTTACTTAGCTTGGTTCACATGGAGTATTCTAGGCTAGCCTGGACTCCAGAGTAAGATCCTAGGTCACATGGTATATTCTAGGCTAGCCTGGACTCCAGAGTAAGATCCTGAATCACATGTTGTGTTTGAAACCAGCATAGATATATCATTTTAACAAAAGCAGAAACAGTAAGCATATTGGGGAATACTTCAAATATTGGGTATTAATGTTATTGGTATGTTTTTTAGTCATGTATGGATTTATTTACATGGTTCCCTACATGAGGTAATGTGATCACATCAAAATGACAGTAGTCTCAAATAAAATGTGACACATACGTTGAACACACCTAATTATAGATTTCTGTTTCTAAAGAGGAATCCTCTGCCACAGTTGACTGCACTTCCTGGGCCATCTGCAGCAACAGACAAAAATGTACCACCCAGCGCGGATGCGTGAGTGGTCTCTATGGTAGTTCCCTAACCTAGACAAAGTTGGTATGCACAATGGATGGAGAATAGGCAATTGCAAACTCCCATGATTCTGACTCTACTTTTCAGTGCTGGCCAGTGCTCCATTGTTCATGTTTCTTAACAGTGTAATGGTGATTTAGAGGATGAAAAGACTGAGTAAATTTGGATAACCTCCAAAGGAAAGGAAGGAGCTGCTGAATCTTGCTGCTGCAGAGCTCAGTTGTAATTCAGTCAATTTGTTTGTTGTTGTGTTCCACTCTTCACTACAGCAAGGTAGACCAGTGTTCCTTAACTCTAATTCAGCCTAGGCAAACCTGCATACTCATGTTCTCTTTCCAGGTGCAGCAATGGGTCTCAACTTTCTTCTATCACACCTGCTCTCTGAAAGTGAGTTTTACAGTCACAGCCAGAAGAACATCAATAAATTCTCATAAAATTAGAGTAATGGGAGATATTATCTTAAGTACTAATTAGGAAGGCTATAAATGGCACATCCTAGGGAGGTTGGTGAGTGTGGAGAGGAGAGTGGTTTCCCTGGTGAAATAAGGTTGGGAATGGTGCCGAAATTATAGGGGTAGCCAAGTAACTAGGGCATGTGAATGAGGTGCTTGTTGGAGACATGGGAGACATACTGGTAATGATGCCACAATAAAGATATGAGGACTCAGGGCTGCCTCAGTTGTATTTTAGTATAGTTTGCATTACTGTGGCCAAATAACTGAGAAGCAGAAGTTGAAAGGGAGCAGTTTCCTCTGGCTTAGGGTCCAGTGGATGTTTTCTATATGGCTGCAGGAGCGTGATGTTAGGTACTTACACTGAATTCCCAGTCACGAATCAGAGCAAGGACAGGAAGTGAGGTATAGCCATGAAATCTCACTGCAATCCCCCACTAACCCACTTATTCCCACAAGAATCCACCCCTAAAAGCTCCACACCTTTCTCAGACAACATTGTCAGCTAGGGACCAGGTGTCCAAACATGTAAGACTTTGAGGGATTACCTCACATTAAAACCACTACATTGGCAAGTGCTAAAGTAGTATAAACCAAGCCACAGTTGTGTTGAAGATTCTACAAGGTTGATTGACTGACTGAACTTTTGTCATTGTGCAGAGTTGGAATGTTTCAGATCTAGAGTCAAATTCTCTTGAGTTATCTTTAACCCTTTTAATAGCAACTCATTAATGATGTGTTTCTGACATAATATCTTTGAGATTATGATACAAAATACATTGGTTTTTGGATATAAATCTTAGGGTTTCAATCACTGTGAAGAGATACCATGACAATGACAGCTTTTATAAAGGAAACCATTTAAATGAGACTAGCTTACAGTTTTACAAGTTTAGTCCACTTTCATTATGATGGGAAACATGGTGGCATGCAGGCAGGTATGATGCTGGAGAAGGAGCTGAGAGCTCTATATCTCGATCCACAGGCAACCAGAGGTGAACTGTCTTTCACACTGAGAGTAGCTTGAGCAAAGGAGACCGCAAAGCCCACACCCACAGTGACACAATTCCTCCAACAAAATCATACCTCCTAATACTGTCACTCACTTTGGGAGCCATTTTCTTTCAAATCACTACAGTGTATTAATGTAAAAGACCATTAGCTTCTACTAACCCTAAACCTAAGAATCCTATGTTACTAGCATTTGAAATCTACAGCGTAGAGTTCCTCACTTAGCTATAACTGAACTACCTGCTGTTTCCACCAAAAGTGTATAGAAAGTGTTTTTAGTGCTGTACAAACAAAAACTTCGTAAAGCTCTTAGGAAGTTGGAAGATAGAATTTGGAGCTACCTGAATCTGTGTTCCTGGGCACAGACACACATATACCTCCCAAATAATCCATCACTTACTCCTGTTGGAGTGAGATCAGCTTTATGTGGATGGGTATATTCATTGCATACCCAATTTATTGTACTTACTCTTAGAACCTTTAAGGTGATAATAAATTCTCACTCGGCAAAGAAATAGTGGACAGCGTTTCTCTATAATATGTTTGCAACATGTCAAGGGTCTGGATTGAACTGTGTGAATAGTGCTTTAAAATATGGACTTTGGGAGAGGGTTGAAGGGGAGGGGAGAGACAGGGAGGGGAGCAGAGGAAAATGTAGAGCTCAATAAAAATCAATAAAAAAATCAAAAAAAAATATGGACCTAGAATGCAAGGCTTTGTGTTCATATTCTTGGCTCAACTGTCAAAGGAAACTTCATAAAACCCGAAAGGGGAATTGTCATTTCTTCATAAATTTAAACACCTATTGATGATGTTAAATTCCTTAATGAGGAGTGTAATTATGTAATATAAATCCTTGGGAATTAAGACTTTTTATGATGGCTGATGCCATTAACATTTTAATAACTCTGACTCCAGGAAGAATATCACGTTTATTCTTAAAGATGTCGGAACATAAGGCCTGCTTTGCCTTCATTTTCTTCAAGATGATTTTCGATTCTAAGAATTTGCAATGACTGTTTTGGGAAATGCTTTATTGAGAGTCCTCTCCATGTGTGGACATAAGAACATCTATATGCAGACTCTGGCTGTGGAACTGCCCTCTCTCTCATTCTAGTAAGTGTTTTCAACTTTACAAAATGAGAATGTGCGCTTAATAGCTCTCTTCACCCTCAAGGAAAAAGTTTTCTAGTACATTAGAGAGGCCAAAATGGCTCTCCTCAGAAGACAAAGAACAAAATTGACCCTAGTTCTCAAGCTGCTGTTATCCAGAAGATAATAGGTCATTATTTCTTAGCCTATTTCAATCTGTTTCCGGAGAGCCCAAATTCGCTAATTAAAATTTCTCATGGGGAAAAGAACAGAATAATGATTTAAATGAAGTAGTGAATAAAAGAATAAAACAACTAGTTTACAAGAAGATAAATAATCTTTCAAGTGACGCAGCACTGTGAACAGGATGCTGTCTGGTCTATTTAGGACACTGAGTAAGTTAAGCCAATGTGGGTATGAGAAGGTTCAGAGTAGAGGCCAGTAGAAGGAGGTGAAAGGCCTGAGGGTGGTCCTGGGAGAAACCGGCCAAGATCAGCCCACCTTCAGATAGCAGCTGAGGGCTGGCAGGTACTCCCAGGTGGCTCACAATCCCACAAGCATTTGCTAAGACAGTGAAAGGCTCACATCCATTAGTCCTTCCTTGTTATTCTGCTAATACTAACACATTGAGGGGGAAACTTTATCTAGGTGTGGAAAAAGGATAGCCTAGAATAGTTTGATTTTTCATAAATCATAATACTGTGAAGTAAAGGTCTACACAGCCGCCCCTTTCGCCTTAAGCCAACCCTCAAGATTCAGATTCTTTCTAATTTTAGACAACTGTGTTTTGTTTATCTTCCTCAGCTGATTGAGGATCAAATGATACAGTTTATTTAGAAGGATTGTGCAAGCATGTGGGGTTATTATTCCTTCAGGGAATATCAATGATTTCCTTTGCAAACCTCATTCTCATTGAGCAAGTAATAAAACAATTACTTATGAAGAAGACACTGGCTTTCTGAGATGCAATGCACTACTACATGTGGGTAGGCTCTTAAGAGAGTCGCATGAATGGGCAATTCTGAACTTCTCAGTGCATTTGAGAGCAGACTTGATATCATCTGTGTTTATGACTTCTTTAAGAAATTAATTTAGGCCGGGTGGTGGTGGCGCATGCCTTTAATCCCAGCACTCGGGAGGCAGAGGCAGGAAGATCTCTATGAGTTCGAGGCCAGCCTGGTCTACAAGAGCTACTTCCAGGACAGGAACCAAAAAACTACAGAGAAACCCTGTCTCGAAAAATCCAAAAAAAAAGAAAAAAGAAAAAAAGAAAGAAAGAAATTAATTTAGTTAGTTGGGATAAGCTAAAGGCATTGGTATGTTTTTAAAGCTACCTGTTCCTAGTGGTTCATTCTAAAATTCTTTCTAGATGATTCAATTATTGAGAATCATGATATGTCAAAGATAGAATGGAAAGAATATAAGAAAAAGAAGACCTTTATTAATTTGTCAAACATCAACTAAATAGCTAAGAAGCAATGTTCTAGTCACTGGAATGGGTCACATTGATAAATAACAGACACAAATAATTAGTCTTTCTTCATCTCACATTCTACTTTGAAAGATGATAAAGAAATAAAACTTTTGTTGCTGTTTTCTCATTTTTGCTAAGATATGATTAGCAAACAAAATATGTATACTTGTTGCTTATGGTATGATACTTTGATACATGTTTATGCTACAAATGATTATACTGACTAATTAACAGATCATATCACATGCTCATCATTTTTTGTGTGACAAGCCCATTCATGATCTACACCCAGCAATCCTTAACTGTATAAGACATTAATAGTTCACGTATAAAATAAATTCCCCAAACTTACTTCTACTGTCTGATAAAATGTTGTAGTCTTTGCCCAACACGTTCTCATTAATCCAAGAATGAACATTAACTGCAACCTCCATTCTGGTCTCTGCTTATATAATCCCAACATTGTCTAGGCTACACACATAACAAAAACCTTTCTATGCTTGGCTTACTTCACTTAGCATAGTGTACCCCCAGTTCACCTATGTTTTTGCAAGTGGCAGACGGATAGTGCACATAATGTATCCCATTGTCTTTGCCTGTTCACTTGCTGATGCCATAGCTGAACAATTGTAAGTAATGATGCAATGAGTGTGAGAATGCAAGTGTCTCTTTGACATAGCAATCTCATTTCCTTTGATTAAATTTGCAGAAGTGGGATTGCTGTATTATATTGTGGTTCTATCTTTTAAGTAGCTTCCAGGTTATTCTCTATTGTGAATATAATACTCTCCAATCCTGCCTACAGCAAATAAAAATTCTCTCTTCCATATTCTGACCAACATATGATGGGATATCCCCTTGTGGCTTCCACTGTAGTTCCCTGATGATTAGTGACCACAGTCACCAAGTCCAATGAGAATGACCCCGTACACTCACGTATTTGAATGCTTTGTCACCAGAGAGAACTGCTTGAAAAGGATCAGAAAGAAGGTGGAAGCTTTATGGAGGAAATGTGGCCTTGTTGGAGGAAGTCTGTCATTCTGAATGGGTCTTGAGGTTTTAAAGGAATCCTCTAGGCCCAGTGTCTCTGTGGGTCTCTAACCACTGCCTAGAAATCATATATAAAGGACTCAGCACTATGCTTGTCTGCTTCCTGCCATGATGGTCCTGAACTAAGCCTCTAAAACTATAAGCCATCCCCCAAGAAAATGCTTTGTTTTGAGAGAATTGCCTTGGTTGTGATATCACTTCATGGCAATTGAACAGTAATTAAGGAAATGATATTGAATGTTCTTTTTCAGAACTTTTTGGCAATTTGCACAACTTTTTATATTTTATTGATTTAGGATACATATTTCATACCACTATCTCCAAAACAATTCAGTTTTCACTGGGATTGATATGAAAGTATTGTGGCATATACAGTTAAAACACACACATTATCAGTTTCTATAATGGTAAATAGCATAATGGTACAGGTTAAATCTATGAGATCCTAGAATGTAATGAAGGGTACTCATATAATTTCAGGTTGAATCAAGGAGATTGAACTCTTTACAGGAAAAAAAAAAAAACCTTTCAAATTGTCCTGAAAATCCCAATTTACCAAGCAGACATTAACAAGTATATGTACCATGGCATAGACACAGAAGACAAACAAGCCTGTTCCTCCCCAAGTTGCTTTTGGTCACAATGTTTTATCGTAGCAACAGAAAGAAAACTAAGACAATCAATAACATCATTCTCATGACAACAAAACATATTAACTATATTTTCATTCTAGCAGTTTATTGAGGTCACATTGTTAGAGTGCTAGTTTTCAATACGGTGTCCAAAATATCAGGAACTTTTCTCATTTGCTAACATATACTGAAAAACATAGAGATAAATATATACACTTTAGGCTCTCAGTAGATATGTGTTGAATGTTTTCATTCAAATGTCTGACAGTGTATAATATAATTCTTAATTATCTTTAATCTTCTTTAAAATATTTTATCATAGACATAATATCAATATATTAGTTTTGTAGACCAAAGAAGTTTAGTTAACAATTCAAGTATCTTAAGGAAGTATACCTATCCCAATGTTGATTAATTAACTTGAAAATGAGATTGGTAATGTTTCCTGATCTGTAGCGATGTTATAGAGTTCTCTGTGTAATTCTTCACTCAGGAGTTTATTCATTAATTCATTCATTCATTATTATTTTTGTTTGTTTGTTTTTTTGGTTTTTTGGTTTTTCGAGACAGGGTTTCTCTGTGGTTTTGGAGCCTGTCCTGGAACTAGCTCTGTAGACCAGGCTGGTCTCGAACTCACAGAGATCCGCCTGCCTCTGCTTCCCAAGTGCTGGGATTAAAGGCGTGCGCCACCACCGCCCGGCTTTAATTCATTCATTATTAAAGAAATATACAATAGCTATTTCATATTGATAGAATGAGGAACGTTTCAAATATTTTGGTCAGGGGGTGAGTAGATTCCTGAAAACTTGCCTGGATGATCTATGTAAATCTTGAAAGCCCAGCAGGTTAACAGCTCAATAGCACAATTTCAGAGTTCACCACCTGTTTCAGCTATAAGAAACCTCACCTTTCAGAATAGATCACAAATGTTCTATCTGTGTGAAAATATCCAAGGAAAGTTCCAAGAGGTTACTTTGAGATAAATGTCATTCCTGATCTATTCAAGGAAAGTTCCAAGAGGTTATTTTGAGATAAATGTCATTCCTGACCACCGAGGACTGGCGTGTTCCAAAGGATGATGGAAATCAGTCTCAGCTTTGCTGTCAGCTGATACAGACAGGCTGAGTGGGGTCAAACATCGGAGGAGTGCTAAAGCCAGAAGCTACCAATATATCCCTTAAAGAGCCAAGAGACCAGGTGAAGCTACGGGAGAAAACTAACAGCATTTTTTTCTCATTTTGTAGATAAAAAATCTAAGGCTTAGAGAAAAGAGTAGTTTATCTTTACACCAAAGAGAGAGAAAGAGAAAGAGAGAGAGAGAGAGAGAGAGAGAGAGAGAGAGGGTAGCTGGCACAGAGTTCTGTATGTCCTAGTAGTGATTTCCTTGTATCTAAAACAGGATATCAAAATACATTACTATAGCTTCAGGAAATAAATAGCACCAAACCAATTTCTATGCATTTAGAAAAATCTTAAAGACAGCATTGTAAACTTTAATTCCTCTTTGAAATCATTTTTGGCTGAGACAATCTGTTTTTCTAGTGTTCTTCAACATAGACAACACAAAGATAACAACACTCTCGGGCCAAATCATTTTTGTAACCTGACTTTAACTTGTTTTTATGTTATGTACACAAACATTTTTTAATGCAGGAATCCCAGCCAATACATTACTATTCTGTTATTGTGCCTTTTTAATTTTTATAGTTCATCCCTTTAAAGAAAGGATATTGGTTTTATTGACTAAAATAAAGTGTTACCATTATTTCAAGACTGCATCAAAAGTAATGTTGAAAAAGAAGAGAAATAAATCAAACTTTTGTGTTCTGCTTTAAATTTCTTTTTGAATATTTTCTGTGAATACAATAATAAAATGCATTACAAATCTTTCTAAGCACACCCTGGGTGGAAGAGGAGGTTATATTTATGTTTTCTTGTTGCTGTTAATAACGGAAATGTTCCAGTATGTTTCACTTATACACTGTTTGGGTTCTTTAAACTGATGAATCCGAACGTGATAAATACACACATGACTGACATTATGATAAACAACTCCAGTGCAGCGGAGCTAATTTTCTGAAATTGTCTTCAGTAGAGCAGTTCTTCACTCGGCTTCATATTGAGTTACTGTTTGCCATGAGACATACTTTAAATTTAGTTGACTTTTGGTTATGTTGGGGGAGAAGCCAATGTACAGGATTTTTCTTTATAAAGAGTGATGGAATAAGAATTTCTCTCTCTCTCTCTCTCTCTCTCTCTCTCTCTCTCTCTTCCTCTTCCCCCCCGCACACCTATGCAAATTATTTACAATCACATATGAGGGACTGAGTTATATTTGTGTTGAGCAAGCATTATATCCCAATGAGCACTGGGGTCAACTTCATGAAATCAGCTAGGTTTTCTTGCAAGAGTACATCAGCCAGGCCTGTGGACTATGGACAGTCCCTCATAGTAGGGATGGGAAGGGTCATCAGACCCTCCCCTGAGGCAGTCTCTTCTCCAGGAGATGTTTGCATTCTGTAAATTTAGTTATTAGTAGATATTTTAAGAACTGCAGAACAAACATTCACTCTTAGCTCAGCACAGCAGTTTCACTTGGATTATACTTCCTCTTTGAATATTTTCTGATTTTTTTTCAGGTAACATTCACAAAAAAAACTAATTTAAATTTGTTCTTAATGCAGGCAAGGTTACTTGGACAGTCTAGGAAAATTCAGAACTATGAAAGATAGCTACAAACCCTAAAATCACAGGTCAGAGAAGCTGTTAAATGGAATGTTATATATCCTGATGTGTTTTTCCTATAAAATTGTATCTATTTTTAAAAATTGTTTTACATAGAAGCAAATGTTTTTGTGTCTTAAATTGGATGTGTGTTATGACTTCCATTATTGTGTGTGTCCTGATTTGTCCCTTTTAGTAGATGGTCAGCTGGGATACCATCTGCCCTGCACTATGACATGTTACTAGACAAATTTCTATCACTCTAGAGGCAATTGTTTATACTTATTAGTTATGAGAACAGCAAAAACCCTACAAAATCTTTTGTATGGTCAGGCATAGCCTTTCATTTACAGAAACTTAAAATATGGATGTTTACTACTACAAAATTCATAGCTGAAAGGACTTTTCCATTCCTCACTGCTTCACTGGCTTCACTGGCTCTATGAATAATTGTTACATTTTATGGGAACTAAGATATTAAAGAGAAAATGTTTAAAAGCACTTGTTAGGATATGGATTATTCTGGTTCAATATATAGACAGGGCTTCTAATCACATATCTGAGTCCTAGCATGTTCTTTCACATTCCAGAATGAGTGGACTTACCTTTATGGCAAAGGGAGATCAGAACCATCAGTCACATTAGCCTGCCAAATACAAACATCCTCAGGATGGCAAAATCCAAGTTCCATTCTTAAGTCAACAGTGCTGGAAAGTGGCTGATGAAGATGTTCGTGATTATGTGTAATTCCTCACTGTACAGAACTTTCCCTTATGCCTCCCACAGAAGATCCAGACATGTAAGTCTGTGCTTTTCCTCTGTCCCCAAAGCCTGAGCATCCCTACATTCTCCTGTGAGCACCTGCTCAGAAGCAGCCATGGGCATAGAAAGAATCCTTCTTAAATAGGCACTGCAGGTAAACACACACACACACACACACACACACACACAAACATTCTCTCCTTTTTTGGCAATTCTTTACGTCCATAATCATCAAATCCTTTCTAGTAACACAGAATCAGCAGAATCTAGTAGACAGACTCAGCTTCTCAACTTTCTTGAACAAAGCCAGCTTTGATCACCAGGCCAGCATTTATATAGCACCAAACACATTTATGCCATTGTTTCCAAGCAATATTATTTCACGTCTTAAATGCCTGCCTACATTTATTGGCAGCATTTAGGCTGTGAGTCAGTCTCCATTAGTAAATACCTAATTTAGATTGTTCTCTTAGTCTATTTGATAGCATAAATTTAACAAGATATTTGATGGCAAAATTGTAAATTACAAATACTACTTCCTGAGAAGTGTCTGTAATGAGAAAATGGGTTATGATGTCACAATATAATTTGCAAGAATCTGATGTGTGAAAACTTTACTGATATATGCATAATACCCCTTGACCTTTTTGGTCCGAGCAAGTCTTGACCCCAAAAGTCTAATCATGCCATCCAAGACAGCTTCTTTCTTTCCCAGTCCAACTTCTTATTGTCCAATGTGTCAGTTTGCCTCATCAGTTCCTGAAGTTTGTCCTCACAAGGAGAAGCTCCATCAAACGTCGAAAAGTGAGATGTGTTTCAGAAGAGTGAAACAGAAGCAGTAGGGATTCTTGCATTGCTCTTGAGCCTTCATCACATCCTTAAATGGCTCGGTTATTTAAAGAGGAAGAAACCATTAAGCTGAAGACCATTCTCTTAAATTTGTTTTCAACTTTGCCCTAATTGCTCTTGGCTGCTTAAGGAGTTGGGGGTTATTGGGAAGCACTAGGGAAGTCATCATCCATGATTTCTTCCAAAGCTGAGGACTTTCCAGTAAACCTGCCTGGGAATCACTCATTTTTCTGTAAATAATTCTCTACTCATGCTCTGTATTTAAGCTCATAGACTTATTGTTTCCACAAGGCAAAGTGTGCTCGGACCTACTTTGTTTTGTCATTAAGACCTTAAGATGAGGGGATAGACAGTGTTGACCACCTACTTCAGGAAAAGAAATTTAGCAACAATTGGGGCTGTTTTAAATTTATTCTGACCTTCTTTTTCTGATTGTTTGTTTTGCTTTAAGTACAACGATAATGCTAAAATGCCAGTTGCTGGAATTACATTGTGCTACCAGGACAATGCCATCTGGACTATTTTTATTTCTTCTTTATAGACACAAATTATAAAAATCTGGTGGTGTGTGGCTGAAGAGTTATGTTATTCCTGAAGGAAAAACCAACTCCACCATTTTAAGGCAATTTTAAACAAGCTTTATTAAATATTAAATACTGGCCAGATAGATGAATTCTGGCCAGATCCACTTCCTGGAGTTCCCACCTGAGTGACCCAGAGTCAAGTGCTGTAGGGCTTCTTAAAAATGGACCTTATAGGGTCACCATATTTTCCCATGTGGTTTGGCTAATATTTTCTAAGAACTACAACTCCCAGAATTCCAGAAAATAACCTGATCCTTGGGCAAGTGGGGCTTATTTGTTAACTTCAGGTCTTACATCCCCTGCCCTGCTCCCTTGAGGTGTATCCTGGATCAAATCCTTGATTCTATGATGGGTACTTGTTTATATTTGGATCTAATGACCATGGGCTTAATTGCACTCAGATAGAAATTATCATCTAGTTATTATATCAGTGATGTAAGAGTTAACAGTAATTAGCAGAAGCAGAAGGGTCAAAGGCCCTGGGATTGCTGACATCTTTCTAGAAGGAATCGGGACCTAGTTACTATCTAGAAGGACAGGGCACCAGTCATCTATTTTGTCTCAGGTCTACTTTTTATAATGTTTCTGCGTATGGTCAGTTGATAATCCCAAAATGGTTTCTTAGAAATATTTTAAAGCCATATAATATCCCTGCATAAATCAGGCCAAATACCATATCATATTGTAGCACTAATTTAGTTAATGCATCTACCAGCCCACTTTCCTGTTATGTCATTGGCATTATAGGTAGCCAGTTTTTATCCCTTTGTCAGAGAGTTTTGTCTGACTTAACCTTTCAGCCTGTTGGGGAGAGGGGACAAGAGATAAATTTTCTTCAGTAACTACTTCCAGCTGAAACTAGGGCATTGTCGTCAGGGCCTACAAAGACGGAAAGACTGGTCAAAGGCTGGGCACTGCAGCACTTATCAGATGTATCTGATTAGCTGATCCAGCTGAAGAGAGAGGGAGCAACCACATCGATGGGACTGGCTCACGCCAGCTTTCAGCAAGTCCAGAGCTCAGCAGTTTGCAGTCTGCAGGTGCTGCCTGTTTGGAGTCTGTCAGACAAGAGAAAATGTGCAGAGACAAATATAGACTAGGGACAACCTTTTCCAGAGGTCCTGAGTTCAATTCCTGGCAACTACATCTTGGCTCAGAACCATCTATAGTCAGACCTGATGCCCTCTTCTGGCATAAAGATGTGAATGCAGGTAGAGTATTTATATATAAAATAAATAAATATTAAAGCATATCAAGATTTTTTTATTTAAACTTTCTGTAACACTCTAAAATTTCCCCTTAAAGAAGTTTAAAATCTCTCAACCCTGTGCTTTTGCAATATCAAAATAAAGTACTTCTTTTTAATTTCAAGAGTGAAGATACAGGGCCCAACCATAATCTGTAGAAGCCAAAATCAAGTCCAACAGTGCAACAATTTAGTATATGTAGAATCAATATCTTCTGGGTGATTCTTATGTTACATAGTTTGGCTGTCTGCAAGATACATTCTTGTATATGAATACGTGGAGGTGCAGTTTTAATACCTCCCTACACAGCATTTTTAAATCCTATCTTTTATAGACCTTGTTTTTAAGACAGGACAGGGATCATAAATATATCCTGTCCCAATTAAAAGTTTCTGTGGATACCTGTTGTTTCCTTGGTCAGTCCATATCACATGGTTGTCCTTAATCAAGATGCCTGTGACACCATAAGACATCCACCTTCTCGAACCCTAGCAAAGATGGCTGCCAGCCACATGGCTACCCAAAGATGATAGTGAAGTCACATGACATCTGCCCTCTCTAATCCGAGTAAATATGGCAACCCACTACATGGCTGCCTAAAGATGGCAGCAAGCCCTTGTTGTTTATATCCCAAAATGGAATCATGTCACATGGGTCCTTTAATATTACATATATACATACTTTTAATTATCAACTCCATGCTATGAGTTTTAAGTTAATTTTTTTGTTACAGATATTACAGAGTTTTACCCATAGAAAGTTTGTATAATAGTTTTAGGCAATTAAATGAAACAAATAATCCACTTAGCTGCATTGCTTTGTTCTTTCTTCCCTGCCTCAGCTCTTGACTCAGACACAAAAATTTTAAAAGCATTCCTGGGTCTGAAGAAAGGGCAAGCCATAACCCAATTCAGAACCAGCTTTTCAAGAAAATAGAACAGCATAAAGCAAATCTAATATTATCCATACCCAAATTATACTTGAATGACTATTACATTAGTTCCAGTGGCCAGAATGGCCAGGGGTAAACTTGGAGCCCAGGTTGTTACAACAATAACAGCTGAGCTCCAACCGAGACACACAGAACACAGTAAACTCGCACATTCAAGAGAGACCCGTCATAAACAAACATGCAGCATCCACATCTTTACATTACAAAACCAACAGACAAAGCTTTCCTTACTGACTCCAGTGCTGCTATATCCTGTTGGGGAGCTACACACCCCATCATAAAGCCACCTCAGGAAGAGGCTACAGGGCCTTTCATGCACAAACCTGGCATATCTATGTCCCCAAGCTCCATAGCCACCCCTGGTGCTCTGGGTTGTGAAGTTCCACAGAGATGCCTCATCACCACCTAGACCCAGGCAAGAGGCTGGGGCACATGGGCGGGGAGGGCGAGCAGAGGTTATGGAGAGACTGGGAGGTGCATGGAATTATGGTGCATGATATGAAATTCCCAAAGATTCAATAAAGGCATTATGTTTTAAAAAGTATATAGCTCCAAATGAACCCAATGTTCTGAAAAAAGAACCAGAGCATGTACAGGTCTTGTAGAGAACCAGGTTCAGTTTCCAACATCCAAACATTAGTTCACAACTGTAACTCCTGTTCCAGAGGATATGAAACCTTCTAACCTTCAATGGCACAGGCATTCACATGGTATACATACGCACAGGTAGGCAAAACACCCATACATATAAATAAAATGAATAAATCTCTAAGAATATGATGGTGGGTTTAACCCATCTAGTAAGAGGCATGTGAGTACCTATAATAAGGGTGGTGGCTACAAAATACACAGCCACTTATTTAAGACCGACACCATTGGTGGGGTGCTACGAAAGAAAGAGAGAGTGTGTGGCTGCAGAAGCAGAATAACAAATCAAGAAGGAAGATCTGGAAAACCTGATTCTAATTCACCACTAAGATGCAGAATACAGAATGTAAAGGCTACTTGATGTAGAAGGTAAGAATGGAAGGTAGGAGAAAGACAGTCCCTGGCCTATTTCAGTAAAAAATAATAAATAAATAAATAAATAAATAAATAAATAAATGTGTACAGAGTTCCCAGAATGCTAAGTACCCTTCCAGTAACTAACTAAGGAAAAGTTTTGGAAAGTTTTCCTTGAGACATTGTCATTCATTAAATACTGACATGGAACATTCGAGGTCCATTTTGGTGCTGCTTAATATGTGTCCAGCAACATAAAACAAAAATGACAGTTTTGTTCTATAATGAAAATTTTGCTAATTATTTATTAACTATCCTCTGTCTCTTGTTCTCTTAGGCACATATGAATCTGATTAGCTTTCATGATGGAAACAACAGTGTCCTACTATTCTGTTTATTACAGCTGGAAGAACTTTCAAATTATAATTAATTTCCAACTTGAGTTTTTAATTAAAATTAACAATATTTTTAAAATGCAAGATACCTTTGTGAGTTTGCATCAGGTAGAATTTTGCTCGAGCATCACACCATTTATCTTAACTAAAGATTAATTGCCCATTCCCCAAGCACTTCTTAAATTATACTTTGTGCCAATTAATTGTTCCTTATTTCTGTCTGAATAGTTTATGAATTCCTTGAGGGGAAAATAACTTGTAAACACTTAACTCTCATAAAACCCATGATAGACTTCTGTTTAAAGCTGGACTTCAAAATAACTTCTTCAATTGAAGTCAGTGTATTTATAAATGATGAAGAACCAATAAAACACTTGTACACAGTTCTCAGTGAGAGAAAGCAACCAAATTAATAATGAGAGTGGCATGTGTCCTTAAGGCAGGGTCAAAGGACCACATGTGTGGGCAGACACCTGTCATCCCAGCCCTTGAGAAGTGGAAATGTGAATCAGAACATTGGAATTGTCCTTGCTTGAATAATATTGTGAGTTTGAAGTTAGTCTGGACTGTGTGAGACAGGCTAAAAAAATTTCTAAAAGTGGAAGGGTCTAGATTATTTTGCAAAGAATCTGTTTATAGGTCTCAAAAGTCTAAGGAATAAACAAAATTGATGCTAACCAGAGTAGCAGAAAACATTAATTTGAGATAATCAAGAAATTCTTGCGATGGTGACATAAGAAAGAATGGGAATGCCTAGGGCATCTGTTATCCCAGGGAATGGAACGGATTGAATGGTAGATCATTCATGTCAAGTATGAGAAGAAGAAAGAAAGGTACGATTTATAGATGAAGCAACTCAAAGAGTATCTGCACATGGGATGCAAAATGAAGAGGAAGAAAAGGCATAAACACCCCTGCAGGGGCAAAAGCACAGTGCAGAAGGCAGGTGACACACAGGTCAACCAGGACTGCCTGTGAACCAAGGTCTAGAAGACCAATGTTACTTTTCTTCTCCACCTTCAACTGTATCAGTGTTATATTTTCCCTGAGTGTAAATGACATTTCCTCTCCTGACTGTCGTGTCCCAAATAACCAACTCAGAGGCTGAATATGAATTATAAATGCTTGGCTGATAGCTTAGGCTTGTTACCAACTAACTCTTACATTCAAATTAACCCATTTCTATTAATATATGTATTGCCACGTGGATAGCGGCTTCACCTGTTCTCCAGCACATCGTTTCCTGGATAGCTGGCTGGCATCTCTCCTGACTCTGCTCTCCTTCATTTCATTCTTACTTTGGCTTCCCTGACTAAACTTCCTGCCTGGCTACTGGTCTGTCACCATCTTATTAATCAATGAGAGTAATACGTACATTGTTCCACAGCACCTAAGACTTGCAGAGTTGGAATGTGAAGGACTAGAAAGAAAGTTCTCTGTGAAGAATTTCTATATGGAGATAAAGGACACAGTGGGGAAAGTGACGGAGAACCTTGACAGTTTTAACTGTCTTTACCGACAGCTAGACAGCTCTTCTCCTTCGGTTTGACCACTGTGTCAACCACAGTTCAGGAAGGTTAACGCCTTCATCAGGACAAATCACCCAACAGTGGCAGAGCTAAGTGCACACTGTTCTCTTCTCTTCTGTGACCCAGTAATCTTTCCTGAGGGAAACAAAAAGCTGTGTCACAAGTGGATCACAAATCATTTAAGGCAGATGAACATTCTCCATCACTCTTAGTAGGAAAACTGGAGGAATAACGTGAGCTACAGCCCGTTCTGTATAGACAGGGATGAATTTGTTTCTCTCATTAGTTTGTTGTGATGATGAAATATTAGAGGTGGCTAAGAACATGACAAAGTTGTTTTGGGTGATTTGTGTGTGTGTGTGTGTGTGTGTGTGTGTGTGGTGATCCAAAGACTTACACATTACAGATACATGCTCTACCACTGAGTTTCTCCTAAAGCATTTATGTTAAGATTTTTTAAGAACTACTTTATTTACATTATATATTACTCCATTCTTGCAATGCAAACAAAAAATGCTTTCTTTCATTACAGAATATCAGAAATTCATTCTCTCTGACAACTAAGTTCTTATCTCTTTTTTTAATCCTCTAAGAATGGTTGTGGAAGAGGGTGTATAGGGTAAACAAGCATTTCTTCATTTCTCCCCAGGAAAAGTCATACAATACTTTAAAACTTGGCTTTCAAATTTAGAAAGCTCTAGGTAGCTCAACAATGGCATTTCGTGAAAACACAATAACCAGTGGGATGTGCCTTTGCCTGACATTTCATTTAAAAATGACAAGACTCCAGAGTCCTTGTGTTTCAAATGTCATTGTTCCAGGGACAAGGTGCAGCCCCATGACTGTTCAAGTTTGTTCAAAAAGAAGACTCACTGGGTTGGCTCAAGGACACATGAAGTTTGAAAATGTAGAGGAGGCAATATAAAAGGACTGTGTGTGGCCCCGCTAGTCAAGAAGACTGGACATGTTATCAGTGTGGGAACCAGATCTGCTGTCATAGTGACATCTGACAGCACAAGAACTGATGAAACCTGACAGGATGCTGTGCAGACTTGATTCTCAGCAAGGAAATCGGAGGGTGTAGCAGAATGAGACCACCATTAAGAGACTAGCTAAGATGTACTGCCCACTTTCTCCTCCTCATATCAGAAAAGCAGGTCAATTTGTATCACCCTTGTATGGTAAGACAAAGATGCTATAGCCTCCTTCTTCAGGTCTCCTCTCAGATACTTTTTCCCAATTTGTCTAATACCCTTACTTGAAAGATCACATTTTTGCTATTTCCTTCCCTCAGATCATGGCATCTATCCCAGCTAAAGTCAACATAGAGTTTCTTGCATCATTACAGGGAAAATCACAGTCATTGGGAGGTTGCTAGCACTGGGCTGAGATGCAACCCAAAAGCTAGCAGAAAGGGCAGTGGAAACATGTGTCTGATAAGCACTTGGATCATGGTGCTAGGGAAAGGAAAGAAATGTGTGCAAGGTTTCACCACTGCTGTCCCGGAATCAGACAATGTTGTCCCTTCGTTTGCCTGCCTTCCCAGCCTGGCAACTGCCTCTTATTCATGTTCACATCCACAACTTGTTGGTTAGAACCCAGCCTCTGTAAAGTCCCAGCCCAGAAGGGTTCCTGGGACACAGCTTTTCTAGGTTGCTGGCCTGCAGAACGAGAAGATAAGTGTGTATGCGCTGGAAGTGGCATTGTGTGAGCCAAGGATGGACTGCCTGAGCTGAGGATGGAATCCACCTCAGCCATATTTCAGCCACCACATTTGTGTTGACAGGCTCTACTAGCTGCATTTTCCAGCTTCCTGTTAAAACAGAAAATAACTCTCAGCAAGGAAGAAACACCTGTTTATAGTGAAGAAATAATGCTGTGATGATTTAAAAAATATATTTATCTTCAATCTGGCTTTGTTCCCTGTATCTAGAATCCCCAGAGCAAGTCTCAGGACATCTTTTCACCACTCTGCCTTCTAAGTTCTATCGGATCTCCCCGGAGGCTGGGGCTCTTCATCTTCCCTTGGAAACAGGTGAGAGCAGGCACTGTTCTCAATGATAAGTCATTTGACTCTACACCAATACACTAACCAGAGATGATTAACACCCCCCACTCACCACAGTCCCGATTCTTAGTGTGAGTTTTTTTTTTTCTTTTTCTTTTTTCTCAACTTGGAAAACCCTCATGCCCTCAATGGTGGTTCCCTTGGGGCCTGACTCTTTTCTAGGAAAACCCCGCTTAGTTTTCATATGGCTTTGCTTTTCTGTTTTGCTTATAACATCATTTACTTATTCTTTAAAATGTCATGCATGCATGTAATCAATCTTGATCTTCTCCCCCTCCCACCTTGAGGTCCACACCCATTAACTGCCCATTATATCTCCTCATTTTCATGTCACGCTTTACATTTTTAACTAATTGATCTGTTCATTTTATCCAAGTTAATCTAATTAGTGCCACCCTGTATATGTATGGGTGTGCAGATCTATGGTGGTGGGGGCATAGGCAACCTATCAGTAGGCAAGCTCCTAAGAAAAAGGCATTATCCCCCCACAAGCAGCCATCAACATTCAATGGATCCTCAGCGAGGGGTGGAGCCTTACGACCCACGCCCCAGCTAATGCTGGAATATTAACTGACACGATGTTGTGGAGGTCTTGAATAGGAAATCACCGCAGCTGTGAGTTCATGAGTCCAATGGCCCTGTCATGTCAAGAAGACACTCATGCCTGTAAGTCTGTTAAAGGACTTGTGCTTGGTGTTCTTTTCTGTCTCTGGGTCCTCCCTGCTTTGGTCACACGTGATCAAACTTGTCTTGCATTCCTATTTACTGCCATTCTTTCCTTCTGGGTGCATGCAAGAGGATGTGCCTCATTCCATCTCTTAACTATGAAGGTTAGACTACAACTCCACATTAATATGTAGCTAAGTCTCATTTGTACAATTTTAATGTCCTGATTCCAAATTTACTTAATGACTTTGTTGCTCCAAATTAATTTTAACATATACATTTTCATAGATAAAGGGAAGAAAATGAACTTGGGCATGGAGCTTAGTAAGACATGAGAGCTAAAGTGATTTCACTCCACTGCTGGTGAGTAATTTCTTAAAGTCAGTTGGCCTCAGCTGTGGTTCTGTGAACCAATGGAGACAGTTACAACCGTGCTTGCTTTGAAGCACATTCAGATTCAAGAATACCAGAGCTTATGCTAGCCACTGCCTTCTGTATCTGCTTGTTTGATAGTTTTATTAAATTATAGAAGATCCAGCTATCTGTAAAGAAACCAAAGAGGCTGTGAGTTCACAATCAGGGTCTAAGACTTGGTGTGCACACTTCAGGGTGCTGGGGGATGGGAAAAGTCAAATTCTTCCTCTTTGCATTTCATGCTCATTTTCTTTAGTGAAAACCTTTCAAGCCTTTTCTTCCACTTCTTGCCTGTAACACTGGGAAAGCCCTGCTTATCTGATGACCCCACTGGCATTTGCCTGCTCAAAGTCCTCACTTAAAATTTCTGCATTATAAAACGTAGACTCAATGCCATGGACTTTAAAAAATTGTCTCCAGTCTATCTTATTTTTTTTTAACTAGTAAACTCAATGAGGAATTGTTTAAGATTTTGTGGCCTTAAGGGTGGTGCTCATCATTTTATTTTCATGAACCAAATCTTCTAAGGAATGGACCATGAGGGATTTTTACTTCTTGTTTTCTAAAGTATCAGTGGAAATGGTCTTTTTCCTTGGGGCTGGAAGCGCATTGCTTAAAACCACAAGGATGAATAATTTTACTTTCACTATGGGATTGTTCCTGCAAAGTTAAATATTGTTTTTTTTTTTTTTTTTGGAAATAGTAATGAAATTTTTAAAATTCTTTTTCCTCTTTTTCCTTAAGAATTCATATTTTAGATGAGTGTGCTTACTCTTTCTGGTCAATAACTATCTCATTTAAGTTCCCCACATAATTTCATTCATATTTTTTCCTGCCTAAGGAAACATATAGAAAAAGAATGGAAAAGTGAATACGTGTATAAAAATTCTCTCCTGTATCAAATCTCATGGTTCTCTTCTGGTCTGAGGGTTTTGAGAGACGCCATTTTGCAGGAAGTGCACATGAGCACAAAGCTCAGAGAAACCATTTTGCAGGAAGTGGACATGCTCGTAAAGATGCAGAAGAGATTCACAGTGGATAAATCTCTTCACATAATGAATCACTTGCATTCTGTGCCTTTTCAGTGTTTGCTGAGTCATAAAAGACACTATTTCTCTCTGACACAGAACTTCATATTGATTATATGACAAAATAATTATAAATTTAACCATAAATGTTTACTTCACACAACACTGAAGGGACTACAAACTAGAATATTTATGGAGAAAAGCTTGCCTCTCCTCATCAATGTAAAAGGCCTATACTGCTTTAAATATACTGGTTCCACTCTTGGGAATTTTTTCAGACACAGAGTTTAAAGGCACAATGATCCATGAACAGGTTAATTACTGAGCATTGCCTCCTCGCAAGTTGAAAATCAATGAATATGAACAATGTTTGGCTAAATATAAATTGTAGCATATCCACATAACGAACAAATGCATAGGCATTTATATTTCAAACCTGAGTGAGGATATATTGTATGCATTAATTATAAAATAATATATAAAAGAAACTGAGCATCAGAACAACACACCTAAAATGACACTATCTGTCATAGGAAAAGACAAACATTTATGTATTAATTACAAGTGCTATAAATTTGTAAAGAAGCTACAATAGTTGGGTGGTGGTGGTGCACACCTTTAATTCCAGCACTTGGGAGGCAAAGGCAGGTGGATCTTTGTGAGATCGAGGCCAGTTAGGTCTACAGAACAAGTTCCAGGACAGACTCCAAAGCTACAGAGAAACCCTGTCTTGAAATACAAACAGAACAAAAACAGATGCTACAGCAATTAATAATTCCAAATAACACTGGTTGCAATCGAGAAGCAAAAGAATTTCATTGAAAAGCTAAAAATGGGGTAGGACCTTCCAATAAGTCCTGGTAAATGTTTTTCTTTGAAGTAACTGACAATTTCTGTGTTTTAAATATTTCCAGTGTCCATCTGAAAGATGTCCATATGGTGCCCTGAGTACATGTGCAGAAAGCTGCCCACAGTGCCTCTCATGAGGTAGTATGAGCTGCTCTTAACCAAACACTCTCAATGTTGACTACAGTGTAGCCTTTTGAATTACGAACTGTGGGGATTGAAAACTTATCCAAAATTAAGTAAAACAAAGAAAGGTGTTTATGATAAACTATTTTTAATTCAGCATTCAGATATTTTAAGCTTAAAGCCAAGGCTTTGTTTGATTTTTTTAGAATATAAACCCAAGAAAAGTATGTATTTTTAACCAAACTTTCAGTTTTTAAGGTTTCTATTTTCAAAATATCGATCATCGATATATTTATTTGAGGATCTACATATTTCTTAGTATTTTTGGCAATCATATCTGCTGAAATGGAGCAAATTCTTAGTAGGCAATACAATAAAGAATCTTTTCATGTGGTTTTAGCTTAAACTAATTTGTCTGGCTTTTTCTTACGGATTCTGCAGATTCCAATTCCAGTTCGCACTGAACTATCATGTACCCACTGAATCATCTCCCCAGACAACAGAGCACAAATTTTATAAAAATTGTGTGTCCTAATGTACTTATTAGTTCATAAGTTGTAAGTAATGATGAGGAAGGTCTTCCCATCTTATGAGGTATTCCTTCAAAATGTTTTCCTTCCTAGTATGTGTGTGTGTGTGTGCGTGTGGTGTACATGCATATTTTTGCATGTACATGGAGAACCAGGGTTAATGTTGGGGTCTTCCTTGATCATTCTTCCACCTTAATTTTTGAGAAGGAGTTTCCAAATCAAGTCTAAAGCTCTCTGAAATGGATAGTCTCACTAACCAGATTTTTTGGGGATCCCGAACACCCTTCCCCACCTTATGATGCTGTCACACTTACCCAGGATTTATGTGGAATCTGCGGATCTGATTTTCTGGATATACAGAAAGTCCTTCAACCACTGAGCAGTATCTTTGGACTTTCACAACTGTTCCAGATTTCTCTTCATACAGTCATTCCATTCTTTAGTGTTTCCAGCACTGGTGAAGCCACAGCCTAACCCTGCACTGGGTGTATGTTTGAGCCCACACCAACCAAACAACCAAGAACCCAGCAAAAAAAAAAAAAAAAAAAAAAAAAAAAACAACAAACAAACAAACAAACAAAACCAAAATGATAGAGCTTTTATGAAAGGAAATGAACAGAAACTTGAGAAAAAGTTTGTAGGACACGTCAGGGTCAAAATACACAAATGGAACTATACAAGCCTTAATTATAGCCATAGCATGGATTCATACGAGTCCTGCAAAGACCCCTGTAGATATCTCATGAAGAATAAATCACAATAGGAAGAAATGAAAGTCTGGAATAGAAAAAGTTGCTATAGAAACAGAATACAAATGCAAAAGATACATTTCTTTGGTTGCTGTTGTTTTGTTCTCATTTAAATTCTTTTTTTTTTTTTTTTTTTTTGGTTTCTCGAGACAGGGTTTCTCTGTGGTTTTGGAGCCTATCCTGGAACTAGCTCTTGTAGACCAGGCTGGTCTCAAACTCACAGAGATCCGCCTGCCTCTGCCTCCCAAGTGCTGGGATTAAAGGCGTGCGCCACCACCTCCCGGCTCATTTAAATTCTTTCATGAAATAATTTCGAATAACATTCTTTTTTCTTCACCAACTCTTCCAACAGTCTTCCCACATCCCGATAACCCAACTTAATGTTCTGTCCTTTTTTTCTCTTAAAAACAACAAAAATAAAAACAAGAAAAAAAATCCAATAATACAAAAAAATTCCTAAACAAAACAAAAAATCCCCACCCCCTTAAAAAGGATTTTGTTTTATGTAGCCAGCTAATTCTGGTTATGAGGCCTGCTCTGGACTGTGACTGATACACCCAGTGATACTCTATTAGAGGAAATTTATTTTTCCTTTCTCAGTAGGTATCAGTTGCAAGCAGCTTCTTGATTACAGATGAGAATTTGTTCCCTTTCAGTTCTGGAGATTTGTATGGTTTGTGCCTATGCACACCTTGTGCATGCTGTGACAGTCTGTGTGAGTTCAGACATGTACCACTCCTGTTGTGTCCAGATGCAGTTTCCTTGGAGTCATCAATCCCCTGTGGCACTAGCAATCCCTCTGTAATCTTATTGTCCTCTTCCACATAGATGCGTGAACGGATGGGCTTGATAAAGACTTCCCATTTAGGGCTGAGTGGGCTTTGTATTATTTTCCATCTACTGCAATAAGAAGCTTCTCTGGTGTGTGTTGAACAAGACATTGATCTATAGGTATAGAAATACATTATTATGAATTATTTTATTGCCATATTGTTTCAATGGACTATCAGTAGTAGGTTTTCCCTACTACTTGTGACACATCTAGTCGCAGACTCTTGGATGCTTTAGCAGAGTCAGGTATGAGTTTCATCTCATAGAGTGGGCCTTAACACCAATCCAATTGTGGTTGGTTATTCCCACAATGATTGTGCCACTATTGTACCAGGATACTTTGCAGGCAGGTTGTTATTGTAGCGCATGGGTTTTTGTAGCTGGGTGAGACTGATGATTGCTTTTCTTCTCCTGTAATATGCATAGTACCTTCAGCACTATGAATGTTTGTCAACAAGGGAAAATCTTCTAGTTAAGCACCTTCTCTGTTTCTCCATGTCTACATCTTACATGATGATGTAAATTCACCACTAGGGCCTTGCTATCATGTTGTGAAGAGTATCTAATTGCCTTAGCATTAACTTGTGATGTTTATTAAGCAACCTACTAATTGTTTGGAATAGAGAAAAAAAGAAGTTGAGGTATTTAAGGTTGAGTTGGTCATAAAAGTAGGTAGGAAGAGATACAGTGTGAGAAAGAAGCTGGTGAGGAAATTTTGGGACACATGATATTTGGATCTCTTAAAGAATGCTTAAGCAGCCAAACACAACAAACAAAGTACAAGCCTACTCTTTTCTAATGGGAGAAAACATACAAGAGGGAAAAACCTTCCAACATCTCTTGCAGATACTTCACAGCAATTGTAAATGGAAATTTCTGTGCATTTCTTCTGCTGGGAGTAACTCATAACGACTGGATATTTGATTTCCAGCTCTCCAACTTGAACAGAAAGAATAAATGACTGAATTGTGGTGCTTACAACATGATTATAAATAAAATATTGTATTTATGAGATATGGATCTTTTGTTCTGAGAAATGTACAAGATAAATAAGTTAGAATAAATTATGCTATAAATAATCAGATACAATAGCCAACCCCAACACATCCTGATTGTGAAAATCAAGCCATCAACCATCTAAGAATTTTGGCAAGCAGAGTAGAGACTGTGGCCAAATCAGAAATGCAGAGAACAGATGGCTGTCCTTAGGTGACAAATATTTAACATGAGACATGGAGAAAATTTCTCCATAATATCTTGATGATCTAAAATTCATTTTGTCTTAGCTTCAGTAAAAGGGATCCTCTCCATGCAGTAAGTTTGCTTTGACAAGACATTGATGGGACATACTGACAAAGGGGAAGATACCTGAAAGGCAGAGGTTACTAAACTTTCTTCTTTCATGGTCTCTCAGCATTTTAGTCATATGTATTTTGGTTTTGACTCAATAGTATCCTTAGCCCAAAATTAACATCTGACTATTAATTAAAATAAGATTCCCTGATTTAGAGATTCTAGAAGCTCTGGGGCTCACTGGAGGGAGCTTCAGGAACCTTCCTATGTCTGTTTTCCCAGTGACAGGATTACAAGTGTGAACCACCATGCCCAGAATTTTTACACGGAATCCGGGAATTTAAGGATGGTCCTTGATTCTTGTGTGTCAAGCACTTAATCCAATGATCATCCATTAGCCTAGAATCCTTGCTTTTTACCACAGCAAATGTTGAGCACCCAGCTCTTAAGAGATATGATGTTATGGAAAGGAATTTTATAAAAGTTGAGAATTAATGACTTTGATCTTGCCATTATTCTCATTCACCTCATCAATCTTAAGTATCACTGTGATTGCGTTAAAAAATAAGATAATTCATGGTTCTCCCTATAAATATGCTTTATCACCTTAAAATGTCTTAACACACATCTGAAGAAGTGATGCTTTAGAGAATAGTGGTATTAAGTCAAATTGGATCAGGGAACAAAAGAACCTTTAGGAGATTATCTCTTCGCTTGGCCATTCTGTTTCCTCACTGTAAGAAGATAAGATGTATTGAATCCATAAGAAACCTTGTAATGTATTCCCAGTTATACATTGATATGAGTTTGGATAACTTCCTTTCTAAAGGATATAATTAGTTTCTAGATAAAGCAATAGCCTCTTAGCCTCGGATCCTGGCAGGATTCTCAAGTAAAACGCAAAGGTCAGATGATGTCATTATTTCATTGGCAGAACCCAGGAGCCATGTAGTACCGACAAGCTGTGATTTGTTTTTCTCTTGGAATGTACTGAGCTGTTTCTCTGGTGCTTTATTAAAGGACACAGTGTCAGAACTGTTTGTTATCTATTAGAGGACAGGAAATGATCCTATGTCTAATCATTAGCAAGCCTAGAGATGTTTTATTGATAAATGAAATTCTAGGCTCCTATATCACCTTAATTGGCTTCTAAACAGGATTTTAGAATTAGATACTTGTTTCCCATCTACTGTTGGTTAACTTGTTTCATTTTGATGTGCTTTGACAACATATTTATTTTATTCATAATTTATCTTCGGTCTAATGTGATCGTTAGGTAGACAATGACCTCTAACTACCAGAGCAGCTGTACAGAATACACATTCTCCTTTCCCATTTTACATGGGTATGCTTGATTCTAAACTATATTACCAGTAAATAGAGCAGAAATGAGTACAATTACGTTTTATTGTTTTTATTGAGCTATGTATTTTCTCTGCTCCCCTCCCTTCTTCACCCTTCCCCTTCTACCCTCTCCCATGATCCCCACACTCCAAATTTACTCAGGAGATCTTGTCTTTTTCTATTTTCCATGTATATTAGATACATGTATGTCTCCAATAGGGTCCTCTTGGTTGTCTAGGTTCTTTGGGATTGTGAATTGTAGGCTGGTTTTCTTTGCTTTATGTCTAAAAGACACTTATGAGTGAGTACATATATTTATCTTTCTGGGCCTAAGTTACTTCACTCAATATGATGTTTTCTAGATCCATCCATTTGCTTAAATTAACAAATATAAAACTCAAAAGAATATTTTCAGGATAAAACAACTTATTTTTACTGATAAAACATTTCTAAAAATTAGTGTAAATATTTAAATTCAAGCATTAATATCTATGTCCTCAGCTATTTACTCTCATTTATGCTCTCTAGAGCAAACAGGAACCAGAGTTAGGCCTCACATCAAATTAGGGGCAGTTGTGTTAAAAAAAAATTTCATATTATACTGTTCCACAGACTTTGATCATCATGACATTGTTACTCATGCTTTCTTTATTTTTATTTGTATATATTGTGTGCTTTATAAATTTATGTGCACCATGTGTATGCATGCAAATGCATAGGTCTCTGTGCCTTTATTTGCTTCTTGTGCTTTTAGTTTGGCTTTTTTTGTTTGTTTGTTTGTTTGTGTCCTATTCGGGTTTGTACTCATTGATTATTTACTCCTGTTTGTTTTCTTTTTTTTAACTTATGACTTTTGATTTATTCTTGAGTCTTTCACATCACGCATCTCTATTAAGATCCACTGTGCTCCCCAAACAAAGAGCAGGGCCCACTTTCCTGAGTATTGTAGCAGGGAAAGGGGAGCGGCAGCTCCCTTGTCAGTCCTGATTGTTTTCTAATGAAAGAGCAGCCAAGTTAGTAGGTTTGGGCAGGTGGGACGGATCAGGGAGGAATTGGCAGAAGGGAAACTCTAGTCAGAATATACTACATGAAAAATGAAAGACAATTATCACATGTACTCACTCATAGGTGGTTTTAAACACAAATCAAAGAAAACCAGCCTACAAACCACAATCCCGGAGAACCTAGACAACAATGAAGACCCTAAGAGAGATGTACATAGACCCAATCTACATGGGAATTAGAAAAAGACAAGATCTCCTGAGTAAATTGGGAGCATGGGGACCTTGTGAGAGGGTTGAATGGAAAGAGAGAGGTAGGGAGGGGAGCAGAGAAAAATGTATAGCTCAATAAAAAAAGAAAAATATAAGACCAATAAAATAAGAAGTATTGATGAAAGTGAAGGGGAGTTTCTCTAACAGTAAGTGTAAATTCTCTAGGAAACACCAATTAAAAGTTTACAAGCTTCTCTCTAAGGAATTAAGTTGCTAGCATTTTATTTTAGGTGTCATAAATTTTGTATTTCAGTGTTTACTCGTACACTACTATACACACAGGAGGCCATAACTAACAGAAACTGCAATGCATGGATTGATGACAGATCTAGTAAATTCTTAACTAGGAAAGCTCCCCGAATTTTATTGCTGAGGCTATGTGTGGTTATGCAAATTTTACACAATTATAAATTAGAAAATTTCCCTAAAGAGTGTACATTCTTGTTTTCTCATCTTCTCACTCAGACACTGCATGGCTTGTGTTATCACTGCCTCTCCTCCTGGAGCGTAGCTCCAGGGAAATTGGGACTGCGACTCATTGTGCCCCCTGCATTTACCCCTCTGGCTGCCATCTTACTTTGCAAGTAGAGGTCTTCAATTTCTTTACAATGGAGTCAACAAGCCTTGGTTTACTATCCATCAGATTCAGCAATGCTGAAACACATCGCCAACAAAGAAGATGTGTATTGCTATAAAGAATAAGACAGAAACTTATAGGGAGAATGGGTAAATAGAATAACATAACTTTAAAGGGGTTAATTCAAAATTTCACAATAATGTAGGTATAGAGATGTTAGGTTCATGGCTTCCGCGGTTCCAATCTCTGGGAGTCAGCATATTCAGCAGGCACGCTTCCCTCTGAGCCTTCTCTGCAGCCCAGCTCTTGCCATTCTCAGTCGTTTTATAGACCCAGTTTACAGGAATGAGGTGATATTCCCTTGTAGTTCTGATTTTCATTTCCCTAGGGTCTAATGGTATGTAGCACTTTTCATGTTTGTCAGACATTGCTTGGGTCAACTGTCCTTTCCTTAAATATTGTCGCATTAGGAGCATGAACTTTTTTTTTCTTTTGTTTGAGTTCTTAGTACACTCTCGGTACCAACCTTTGGTCAATGAATTGGACACTCTTCTCTCCTCTGTACGCTATTGCCATTTCCTCTGCAGTAAGAAGCTTTAGAGTTTGTTGTTTTTTTTTCTAGTTTTGCATTATATCCTATGATTTTTGAGCCAACTCCAAAATACTTCTGACCATGACCTTGTCCCAAAACTCCATCTTATACTTCTAGATTTGTTTTGAATTCGATCCTTTCATCTGTTTCTTTTTCAGTTTTTGGATCTGATGAGACTGAGTCTGTTTCTTGATTGATATGTCTATTTTTATGCCAGAACCATGTAGTTTACTGACTAAAGCTTTGGATAATAGTTTGAGATCAGACAGTATGATGTCTCAGTTTTGTTTTTGTTGCTGGTCTACTGAGGATTGTTTGTTTGTTGTTCCATGGATTTCAAAACAGGAGAGATCTGAATAATTTCTACTTGTATTCTGTGTGCCTGTTGTAGACTTTTGATTTGTGGTGATACACATTACTATTGATTCCTAAGATTTCAAAACATTGATGTATTTTAAAATATTTTAAATTGGATTTTAAAATAAGAATTATGGTGTAAATGAGACCTCCGTTTGATAATAAGGAGGAATAACCCTTGACAATTTGTTAATACTACAGAATATACGTGGTAGTTATGGAGGCAAAGCAAGTCTCACTGGGATCACGAGGTTAGCAGCTCCTGTCTCATAGCTCAAGACGAATGCTGTCAGAGAATAGCTGCCACTCTGCCTCACATATGCACAAATGCACACTTATAATCTGTCAGTTCCGAGTGTGGGCTCTAGCCCTGCTGCATATCAACCTGAGCTGGAATGAGTTGACATGACTCTTCAATCTGATAAGGAGACTACATTCTAAGTAGTCTCATTTTTATCTCATGAATCCCACCTGGGCTCTCTTAGTTGGCAAAAGTACTTCAGTTTTACAGTTAATATATAAAAAATTAAGCGCCACATTTAGTGGGCAGTTGTAAGAGAGATCCTTGAAGGGTAAATCATCCTCTACCCATTGTCAAAACTTGAGAGGTGGATTTGTGCTGAGTACCTGCAAGGACCAGGGATGTTACCTTTCATTGGGAAATGTCATCATTAGAACAAATTATATTTCAAATGAAAACCAGAGATTTGACTATTTACATCTGACTGTGTCAAGATAACCTCACCGGCATATTAATTAGTAAACTTTGCCTAGTATGGATTTGTTATGGAATATTCCAATTTCCTTTAGAAATTTTGCCTAATCTCAGTAATAATAGTCATATTAATGATGAGAGGTAACATAAATTAAGTACAGACTGTACCAAAGATTGCTAAGTGTTTCAAATGGTCACTTTCTTTGATTCTTCATTTTGAATTCTTTGAGATTATAGTGTAGTTACATAATTCCCCCTTTCTTTGCTCCTTACAAAAGCTCCTTGCTCTTTTCCAAATTCACTGTTTTCTGAGTTGAACGTTCATATTTTTTACATGTTAGGAACATGACATTCTCTTAGTTCATTTTTCTTCATAAAAAGCACCACAAAGTCTCCTGATTAAATGACAGTCAGGTAATAAGTGAAAACACTCTTAACCAAACATCCAGACTTTGTTCTCAGGATCTCCCAGCGCTGAAAGAAATCAATGTGTCAGCAAGGCTCCATGCTCATGTACCCCACTTCCTAGCACATGCAGTTATTGGCAGGGTCTTGTTCCTTGAGTCCCTCACTAGTTCACACTGGGCTCCTAGAAACTTCCTGCAATGTCTTTCCATCTCTGAAAATCTCTGGCTATTACATTCAGATTTAAAGGCTCTTTTGTTTTGGCTCAAGTCATCTCTCTTTAAAGACAACTATGTCATGTTCCACAGAATGCAGAGCATAATACAAGGGATAGTTTGTCCTTTGAATGTGACCTTAAAATAGTGTCCTCTACTTCCAAGCAGAATAAATTGCTTCCAAGGTACCACCTGAAAACTGATTTCCAAAGAGTCTAAACCTGTGATTAGATTTTTAGCTTCGACCAAAATGCAGGTTCTTTCTGTTAAATTTAAAGTTACAGAATACATAGTTTTACAGTCATCATGCTGCCAGTGATTCTTCAAGGAATGCAGGAGTCAAATATTTCACCTTTGTCTTTTTACAAGATCAGATATATTTTATATGTTCGGGTTCTTCCTCTGTAACTATAGGCCTTGATATATATATACAAGTTTGTCTTAGGATTTTATTTCTGTGAAGAGATGCCATTACCAGGACAGTTATTATAAAAGATGGGTTAAATTAATATGTAAGAGTTAGCCAATAAGAAGCTAAAGCTAATAATTTAAATAATATAGTTTCTGTGTGATTATTTCTGGGCTGAGCAGTCGCGAGCCAACAAGCGGCCTCCTTACATCAAAGAAAGTAGTATGGCAAGACACCCTAAAAGTGTGGTGCTATCAAACGCACAAAAGCTAGGTGGTGTGCCAGCATAGTCGTGGGTCGTATCTCCTGAAAGAATGTTAGTAGCACGGTAACCAATAGATTTCCTATCTTATTTCAAAAATACTTCAAAAGACTGCTACATGCTTCTGCAAACAACACAATTTAGATATATGCTCTAGGAAATAAGTGCTAGTGCCAGCTAAAGACTGAACCAACTAAACCTGCAAAATTGTATAAGGACTTGCATGGAAGATAGTTTTCAAACATTTTTTTTTTTTAATGGAGCACTAAAAAAACCCCACAAAATCTCCTAGGTTGTTTTTAGCTATAGTTGCTAGAGCAACATAGGAGATTGCATTAATTGTTACTAACACAGGAGTTTCATAGCATGTTTATCATAAATACTTTTAAAATTCCAATTTACAGGTTGTAATTGGCTGCTTCAATTTACTTGTTCTGACCTTAAACAAGTGAGTGAAATTATATTTTAACCTACTTTCAGCCCAGTTTCTATACATAAAGAATAGTATGTGCGTTGTGGGTTGTTATGGATATTAGAGAAAATGTCTTTCAAGTGTGCCTAGCTCTCAGCAAATGCTAATTTTTAATCTCCTCAACCTAAAGACAAAACACAAACAAGGCCTAATACAGAAGTCCAGAGAGGCTATGATAGGGTCAGTTTACTTGCAAGTCAAAGTCATGAGCTTGTAAACGTGTTACATACCCAGAAGAACTGAACTGACATTCCCCGGAAAGAGCATCTATAATTGGAGATAAACGCTGCTCTGTTCACAGTGAATAGGAAACAGAGTCACCAATACATGTGGATAATGGCAATGCTGTGTATACACAATGCTGTGTATACACAATGCTGTGTATACACAATGGAGTTTCATTGTCGTAAAGCAAAGTGAAGTCGTGGCATTTTCAGGAAAATTAGTGGAGCTGGAGATCATTGTGTTTAGCGAAGAGGCCTACATGCGTGAAAACACGAGGAGGAATCCCATTGCTATGCTTGGAGTAGCTACTGGTGAGGTGTTCGCGCTTTTGTAATAACTCCTTACCCACAGTGCTACTGGTGAGGTAATAACTCCTTACCCTCGGTCAGGTGAACAACCCGGAGTGAGCTTATTGAGTCACACATACTCAAAAGGACAAGAAAAAAGAAGGAGAACTTGGTGGGAAGAGGAAGATTAGGCCGAGAAGGGGGACAAAAGGGTAATGGAAGTGAATGTGATAGGTCACTTTAAATAATGTGCGAAAATTTTTATTAAAATCCACTATTACGTATAATTACTATATTTTAATCAAAACTTTCTATGACAAATAAAAATTTAAAAACTAAAAACAAAACAAAACAAGATGATGACAGTTCGTTCACTCAGGCCAGGGAGGCGCCTGGTAGACCACATTTCTTTGCTGCATTTGCTTTAGTCTGGTTTATGCTGGGACCTGAGTCAGGTTTTGCCTCCTATAAAAGAAAAGCAGGCAAATTTATGTGATTTTTTTTTCTCTTTGGGCTTTTAATCTTACTAGGGTGTGTCACATGAGAAGATGTTTCAGCAAAGTCCAGAAACAGAATTTAGAATTTCAGTCACCTATGAAAAATTTGCTTCAGAGATTTTCCAGGGGAAGTTTTTCAAATCAAAGACATCTTAAAGTTTTAGTCATCTAAAAGCACCAATTTATCAGCTCCCTCTCAAGTCGCAAGACTGAGTTCTCTACCTAACACTTTAAAACCTAAGGGAATGAAAGAAAACAACTCCAGTATTGATTTGTTCCAAGCGGTGGCCGTTCAGATTTAAAACCAATCACTGTAGCTGGGGTGCTGCTTCAGCCTAGTACACTGTTGAAGCCAATACATGACCAGGCATACCTGCGGGGCAAGCGCAGCTTGTTCAGCTCAGTTCTGTTTACAGGATGAAGCATCTCCTAGAAGACGAATAGTGAGGAGTCATTTAGATCAATTATTCCAGGAGGATGGCTAAGCAAACTGAAAGATAATTTTGAGTGCCACATTGTTACAGTCTCAACTTTCTTCTAGGTTTCTAGTGCTTCAATAAATTTAAGGAAATAAAATTTTGAGGTATAATCTTGATTAAGAGATACCAAGATTTCAGCTGATAAAACATTTCTGGATATCTATGGGATGTTTCCAGATTTACGTTAGAATCAGTATATCAGCTAATTCGCCATCTGATCTATTGAAGAATCAAAACAAAGATCATTCTCTCTCTCTCTCTCTCTCTCTCTCTCTCTCTCTCTCTCTCTCTCTCCCTTCCTATATCCAGGATACCCATATTTTCCTCTTCTTAAATTCTTCAGATTTTAAAACACAGGACCTGCACAGTAATAAACTGACAGAGCTGTATACAATAGGAAAATAACCTGCAGTAGCTACTCAGATTAAGGAGCAGGGCCAAATATATGAGTTTTCACCAAGTCCATCATTGATAAAATTTTGCTTTAGAAGGAAAAAATCAGCTGGATTAGTGAGGGAAGTACAGGAATTGTGACTTGTATGAAGAAATGCACATTAAGAACTTTTTGGTGTGATAACAAAGAGGCTGATGATAAAAAAGCTGGCATGCATGTCCACTCCTTGGCAAACCTGTAAAGAAATGTTTGAGTTACAAGACCTCTCATCACATTTCTCTAGTATTTGGAGTCAATTTGGTTAAAGCCCTTAAAGATCTATAAAGATGCTAAAGCCCCATCCCCTTTCTTTCACATTTGTAGAATTTCTAATGCTCTTTAAATTAAGTATGGAAGGAACACAACAGCTTTTCTAAAAGATGATAATAATAAAGGGGAAAATAAAACATCTTTGCAGGAACAGTTCTTGTAATGTTTAACAGAAGGGCCCACAGTTTACAACTGTGTATGAAGGAGGTGGTCTGACCACACCAGTGGATGGATCTTCCATTGGCTGCTTTTGGAGGCAGACAGCATGAACATACTTGCCCAGTTGATCTCTCACGGAAACAGTTGCTACGCTTCCTCCTTGCCTTGGCTTCTCATCCCTCTTCCCTTGTCCCCACTGTTTAACTTCCTACAAAGATTAAGAAATTAAAAAGCATGTGTGCTTAGCATTCACATTTTTCTTAACTAAAAGCATTAGTGATTGTTCTTTTGCTAAATAATTGTCTTCCCTTGTACTAGATAACTGATAATGGTAAAGCGATTGTTAATATGAGCACTTTCGGGCTCTAATAATTAACAGAATCTAAAGCATGTGTCTCTTTTGTCCTCTTCCTGGAAAAGCACACTTTACAGAACTCAAATGCACCTTTGACTGCATTGAAAGTGATGCATTAAATCTTTTGAGATTCTTGGCATGATGCCACAAAAGCTTTTAAAATGGCATTTTAAGGGGAAAGGTGTTCTGGCAATCACAGCCCACTGTTATAATCAAATTATGCCCTCAGATTCCATGTTGTACTTTTCTTATTGTCCGTTCAAGACCTCCAGTGAAAAACAGCCTGAACTCTTCACTGATTTATCAAACCCAGGGAAGGTTATATAGGATTATGTCACCAACAAGTGTACTTCTCTCTGGTACCTACTCTCTGGAGTCAAAACGCAGTAGCAACTGGTTCTGACTGGTACAAGCACGAAGCACCATGTTTAATGTTAATTCTTTGTGTACCAGACATAGCAGAAATAGTGATGGTAAGAGAGTTTGAAAGTTGAAGTAATTATAAAAATGTATTTTCCATCTAGCTATGTTTTAGTTATGTTATTCCTTATTGTTTTTTTTTTTACTGAAAATACATTTCTACTTTTATAATAAATCACCAGTATAGTTTCCACTGCCTCTGCTCCCCTCAGTTCAGTAAGATAGTTTTGAAAAGTTTCTTGCCTTTGAAAATGGTATGTCAGTTATGTTAGGCCTTAGCCAAAGTTGGTTGCTTCATTGCTGCAAATGTGACCTTTGGTGATTGCCCAGGTAGCTAGTTGTCTCTCTAATTTGTTGCATAACATTATTTCCCTTCTCAGATCTTCGATGGGGTTGATGACTTGGCCAAGTCATTTATTATACAAGACTTAAGATAATTAGAATAGGATATTTGTACTTATTGTATATAATTTCATAGTAGGTTTAGAACTCTCTTACTTAAACAAAAGGGGGAGGTGTTGCGGGAGCTCCTTCCGCTCCTTCAGCCAATAGCTGCTGAGATACCAGCCCACTGGGGCGTGGTCTCTCTCCCTTTAAAAAAGCAGTCACTTCCCTCTGCGCTTGCTCTGGCTTCTTGCTCTGCTTCTGGCGAGTAGGCTCCATTCCTGATTGCACACAGGGCTGTTGTCTGGGACGGTGATCTATAAGTTTTTCCCCCTTAAAATAAATAACCTCTCTAATAATCTAATTCCAAACTGGTGTGGAATTGTTTGTGACTTATGCCTTCATTGAGGTACATCTGTGCTTTTTTGGCGGCTGTACAGGTTTGCACTCCCACCAGCAAAGGATCCGTTTTCTTCTTCATATCCTCACCAGCATATACTGTCATTTGTTCTATTGATCCTAGCTATTCAGACAGGTGAAGGAATCTCAAAGTAGTTTTGGTTTACATTTTTCTGGTGGCTAAGGACGTAAAACACATCTTTAAATGCTTTACAGACTTTTGAAATCCTCTGAAAATTCTCTGTTGAGATCTGTATCGCTTATTCAATTGGGTTGTTTTCTTGATAACATTTTTTCAGTTCTTTATGTATTTTAGATATCAATTCTCTATTAATAGGTAGTTGGTAAACATCTTTTCCCATTCTATAGTTGGCTGGCCATTTCAGAGATGGTGTCCTTTGCTATGTAGAAGCTTTTTAGTTTCATGAAGTCCAAAACATTAGTTGTTGATCTTGGTACCTACACTAAAAATGTTCTGTACAAAAAGTCTTTTTATTCACCAATCAATTTAAGACTATTTCCCACTTTCTTTCTATTGAGCTCAATGCATCTGGTTTTACATTGAGGTTTTTGATACATCTGTAGGTGAGTTTTGTGCAGGGAGATTAGTATGGATCTATTTGTGTTGTCTCTACATGCAGTCATCCTCTTTGACCAGCATCACTTGTTGAAAATGCTATCTTGTTCCCAGTGTATATTTCTGGTTCCTTTATAAAAATTCAGGTGTTTGTATATGTATAGATTTGTGTCTAGGTCTTCAATTGAGTCCAATGTTCAATGTGTCTGTTTTTATGCTATAGCTTTGTAGAACAATTGGAGATCTGGCATGGAGATACCTCCAGCAGTTCTTTTATATTAAAGATTGTATTAGGGTTTTTATGTTTCTATAAGAAACTGAAAATTGTCCTAATGAGATCTGTGAAGAACTGTAGTGGAATTTTTATGGGAATTGCATTGAATCTGTACATTGCTTTTGGTTGGAGAACAACTTTTACTAAGGGAATCCTGCTGCTGATTGTGTGTGAAAGATCTTCCCAGTTTCCTATTTCTTCAGTTTTTTTCTTTGACCTATTACAGTTTGGATTATACAGGTCTTTTACTTCCTATATTTTTGAGGCTATTGTAAAAGGTATCATTTTTCTTATTTCTTTTGCAGTCTACTTGTAGATGAGAAGGCTACTGATTTTTGTGAGTTAGTTTTTTTCCCATAATCATTGCTGTAAATGTTTATTTATTTATTAGCTGTAGGAGTTTCCCAGGGGAATTTTTAGGTGACTTATGTCTATCTACTATGATATCATCTGCAATTAATGATACTTTGAATTCTTCTTTTCCAATTTGAATCCTCTTGATTTCCTTCAATTGTCTTATTACTCTAGCTAAGACTTCAGGTCCTATATTGAATAGGTATGGAGATGATAGGGAATCTTTGCCAACCATTATCTTTAAGCAGTGGGACCAAGATAGGGTGTGGCTTTCTGTGACCTTGAAAAAAATGACGTGAGGCCCAGGTGTGCTCACTCTGTGTGGTTCCCACACAGCACAGCTGAGCTTGAACTTCTCACTCCTATCTTGTGTCTGATTTTAGTGAAATTGCTTTGAATTTTTCTCCATTTAATTTGATGTTAGCAATGAGCTTTCAGTAACCTGTCTTTATTATAAAGGGATGTTTGATTTAGTCGAAGATTTTTTTGGCATCTAATAATATGACCATGTTGCTTTTTTCCTTCAGTTAATCCATATGTTGAATTATATTTATCTCTTTATCTCACCCATTTATATTTAAGTTCTTATCACTTTCTAGAAGTTTCTCGTCATTTTTAGCTTTCTTTAATTTCTCTTTTGGGTTCTCCAAAGGCACCATTTCAAAATTAGTCTGAACATTTTCCAAAACCCATGCTATTCCTCAAACCTCAAGACCATCAATAGAACCTATTCTTTATCCTAATTCCATACATCCATGGTTTTATTACCACTTGAAAGTCTTATCTCTTAATACTTTCACATGACAATAAAGTTCCCACACACCATGTTTAAGCAAAATTCTTACCTCAGTCTGCTCTACTAGGGAGTGCTCAATACGTTTTTCACTCCTTTGGAGACATAATTTAAAAATGACATCATTAGAATGCATCTCCCTGAGCTTAGCCAGTGCCTGAGGGAGTGGGGTAGTCTGTAGTACTACCTCTAAGTTGATGTGGTGTCTAGTAAACCTAGTAAATGAAGGGTCATCACATGAAAAGACCTCTGGGTTCTTATAGTAATTCCATATAAACATAGCACAAAGCAGATGTCTTAATTGTTTGACTAGACTGACTTTCTCTCTTTCCAGGTGTATAGTGTGTATATATTCTTATCAACCATTATTCCAGTCTCTCCTTCAGTTCTCACAGCAACCAATTTCCAGAATGTTAGTGGTGGAACGTTTATTGAAGACATTGAAATTTACTTTCTTGTTCTTCATATGAGCAGGCTGAAACTATAGGTGAAGTCTGGGTCTCAAAGACCTAGGTGACTACTTCCAGTAACACAGCACAGGAGAGGCCATTGCAATGTCTTTCTTTACATATCAAGGGATTCCAGTGTCTGGTCTCTCCTAAATGAGGATAACCTGAGCTGTTTAGCAAAATAGAAAAAATAATAATACCTGAACCTTACACCAATCAAATCAGACTGATTTTACAGTTGGGTTCAACATTTGTTAGGTTTTTCAGATCCGGATGATTGTACCCCAAATCAGGACTGATAATACTGCTTTATGGTACTGTCTTGTAGAATGGCAATGTTTAGAAATATTATCTCAATTTTAAAACTTCCTCTCATGATTTCTTTTGCCTCTGGCTCGCTAAGTGTAGATCCACAAATATCTATTGATTCTTAAAGTAAGAAAGATAAAAACCAAAACAAAAAAGTCATTGTCTGGAGTTGACATTGGCTTTCTAAACATAGGTACACAAATATACATTTATTTGAAAAAAAAGAAAGATTAAAAAACAGAACAAAAAAGACATTGCCCAGATTTGACTTTCAAAAGTACATAGCAAAAAAAGTTGAGAAGCTAAGCTTTCAATAAAAAATGATTGAGAACTTAAGGACTTTTCTTTTCTGAATTAGATCTTTTAAGTGTCAGAAGTCAGAAGTGGATGGACTCTGACATGTAGGATAACTGAATTACAGAAGAAGACAGATGAAGGCTATGCTAGAAGAGTCAGAGTCTTGAAATAAAAACAGTAAGTAATGAGGACCACTTTTTTTGGATAGAGCTTGTAAAAAGCAGAAGCCAAAAGGAGGGTATATACATTGAGCTAATTACTTGTATCTTGTGTATTAGTTGAGATTCTCCTCAAAATCGGAACCAAGATGACAGAAAATGAAAGGAAGAAGGAAGAGGATAAGGAAGGAGAGTGGGAGACATGAGGGGAGGAGAGGAAAAAAGAGGAGAGAGGAGCGTCAATGAAAAGAAAAATATGCAAAGAGTTCCAGATAGGACTCTGTCTGTAGGCAAAATTCGATCCTAAATAGCCAGAGAAGAGCATTAATATTATTCTGTTCAAATCTTCACCTTACTGGATGAAGTTTACTTATTTTATGAAGGATTGTTGAAATCAAAATCCACCCATTAAATGTTAATCTCTGCAGGGCAAAAACTGGGAACTTGCAGGTGAGGTGGCATGGGGCACAGGGGAAATGGGATGAGAAACATGAGAAGGGGAGGATGGGAGGAGCTCGGGGGATTGGGATGGTTGGGATATAGGAAGGGAGGATACGGGAGCAGCGAAGTATATATCCTATCTAAGGGAGCCATCTTAGGGTTGGCAAGAGACTTGACTCTAGAGGGGTTCGCAGGTGTCCAGGGAGATGTCCCCAGCTGGTACCTTGGGCAACTAAGGAGAGGGAACCTGAAATGACCCTATCCTATACTGATGAATATCTTGCATATCACCTTAGAACCTTCATCTGGCGATGGATCGAGATAGAGACAGAGTCTCAATTGGAGCAACGGTCTGAGCTCTTAAGGTCCAAATGAGGAGCAGAAGGAGGGAGAACATGAGCAAGGAAATCAGGACCACGAGGGATGCACCCACCCACTGTGACAGTGGAACTGATTTATTGGGAGCCCACCAAGGCCACCTGGTCTGGGACTGAATAAGCATGGGTTGAAACTGGACTCTCTGAGCATGGCGGTCAATGAAGGCTGATGAGAACCCAAGGACAATGGCACTAGGTTTCGATCCTAACACATGAACTGGCTTTGTGGGAGCTTAGCCTGTTTAGACGCTCACCTTCCTGGACGTAGATAGAAGACCTTCGTCTTCCCGCAGGGCAGAGAATTTGGACTGCTCTTCAGTATCGAGAGGGAGGGGGCATGGGGTGGGGGGAGGAGAAGAGGAGTGGGGATAGGGGGAGGGGAGCGGGGGGAGGGGGCAATATTTGGGAGGAGGGGAGGGGAATGGGAAACGGGGAGCAGGTGGAAATTTTAATTAAAAAAAGAATAAAAAAATAAATAAATAAATAAATAAAAATAAAATAAAAAAAATGTTAATCTCATCTGAAAACTTTATAAAGAAACATCTTGAACGGATTGTTTCAGCCAAGTAGATATATAAAATCAGTCATCACACCCAGGCAGCTGTGCTCATATCCAATTTATTCTTTCTCCTATCTACTCTGATTCTGTAAAAACAAAATATTTGCTACTAGACAGATCTGAGGACTGAAATATAAAAGGAGTCCCTGGAGACAACTTTGTAGACAAGAAGGACAGTATGAAGGACTTCCCACCCCAAAGCGTTATTTAGTTCTAGAACAACAACAACAACAAAAAGAAAAGACTTAGAGAGAAGTTACACATATGCCAACCACTGATCTACAAAGGATCATGCAGTCTCGAATTCTGCAGCTACTAAATCAATGTCATTTACACTCAGAACATTCCACTGTCTGAGTCATCTGTAGGAACTTGCCCCCACATCTGGATGCGATTTGAGCTTCACAGCTCTTAGTGAGAGTTTACATGATGTCATCAGGTGCAGATGGTAGATCTGGAGGGAATTACATATAGAAAGAGCAGAGACAGGGATGTACAGATGCCCCACTTGGAAAGAGTAGCGTATGCTGGAATTCATTCTATCTTTATGAATGTGTCTCTTCTCACAAGAAAAGCATTTTCTATATTGATCTATGGTAATTTGCTAAGAGGAGAAGGTACAAAGACTTTTTCATAATGTGTTTTGAACAGACAATGGTTTTTAAAGTTAAGAAAATATATCTAGTCATTGAACAGGTAATTTTTATGAAAACAGAAAATCAACATTTTTTCACCAATATGACTTTCACTTCTAAAAGTTGGTGGTGTGATATGCCTTATGAATTATAATTCTTTTTTTTTCCATCCAGTGCTTTATTAAAGATAAATACTCTCAGAGAAGTAACCCATCCCCAGGCCAACAGACAGTGCACGTACATATGTGTGTATATGAGTATTTGTGAGGTCCCTGATCTGTGCTCTGAGGCATGGTCAGCTAGGCAAGGCCTGGGCCAACCGGTAAGGCAGATGAGGGTCCCTGTCCTGGGGACTCATTGCTCCTGAGTGCCCCAGGAGATGTAGTCTGGCCGTGTGGCCGCATGGTACTCGTCAATCAGCTGCTTCACAATCTCCCTAGATGTGTCCATCTCGTCAAAATTGTCCTTGAAGATGTCCTCCTTACGGAACTGCTCCATGAAGGCCTCCCTTTTCCGCAGCTTGTCAAACTGGCGGCAGGTCCGTTCAAAGAGCGAGGAGATACTGGTGTGGTTAGCCATCATGAGCCCGCTGACCCGGTGGGCTGATGGCAGGTAGGGGGACTTCCTTGACAGGGCCACCTGGATGCTGGCTGGGCCCCAGGGGATGAAGTTGGCCAACTTCCTTTCCCGGATCCTCTGCAAGCTTTTGTGGACCTGGGTGGGGTCCACCTCTCCCTGGATGATGTTGAGGATGGCGATGTAGCAGTGGTTGGTCTGGCGATCCCGGCCTGTGGACACCATCACGTTCTTGGGCTGTTGCAGCCGCCTCATGACATCCAGGACCGTTGTCTTCCTCACACTGGCCACTGACTGGTCCGTGGTGAGAGGTGTATAGCCAGTCATGAGGAAGTGGAGCCGAGGGGTGGGAATGAGCGAGGCGATGAGGCCGATGAGGTCATTGTTCATGTAGCCAGGGTAGCGCAGGGTGGTGGTGCTGGCTGACATGATGGTGGACACCAGCTGGTTGATCTGGGAGAAGGATGGGTTCTGGATGTGCAGGCGGTCTGTGGCGATCAGGTTCAGGGCTGTGTTGTCCAGCACCACCACACAGTCTGCATTCTGGGTCAGCCGCTTTAGGGTGAGGAGGGAGTTGTAGGGCTGCACCACCACGTCGCTCATCTCGTCCTGGTTGGGAAACACTGAGTATGTCTGCACTAGTTTCTTGGGGTACCTATCATTCAGACGTTCCAAGAGGTAGGAGCCCAAGCCAGAGCCTGTCCCCCCAGCAATGGAATGGCATAGCACGAAGCCCTCTAGGCTGTCACTGCCATCCGCCTCCCGATCTATGATGTCAAAAATGTCCTCGTGGATTTTTTCTCCCTGGGAGAATCCACTAGCCCAGTTGTTGCCAGCTCCTCCTCCGTGCTCAGACAGGTAGATGTTCTCTGGGTTGTAGAGCTTGGCATAGGAGGAGTTGAGGATGGAATGGATCACCCGGGGCTCCAGGTCCAGCAGCACAGCCCGGGGGATGTAATGCTCATCATCTGCCTGATAGAAAAAGACGTCCTTGCGATCAGTGCCTTCGGTGGCGAACTCCTCTACGATGCCCTCGGGGCTGATGCCATGCTCAGCACACAGCTGTTTCCAGAACTCGAACCCAATCTGATTGCCGCACTGGCCCAACTGTAGGGTGATGATTTCCCTCGGCATCGCTCCTTAGACATAGGCGTTGCAGCCTCTCCCGCCAGCAGCGCCGCCGACCGCTAGCGCGCTCGCCGCAAGACCATGAATTATAATTCTTATAAATTCATGGGAAAGGTACCATATATCTTTCTACTTAGTAGTTAATGGCTTTATCATTATTTTTATTTGGGGAGGTAGGGGGCTATCGTTCCTCAGAATAAATAGACTAACATGTATCTCTTTGCTTGAATTTGATAATTTCCTGTGAGTATAAACATAAATTCATATTTGTTCCTTATGTCCATTAATTAAGCAACAAGGGTCTCCTATATTATTAGTTTTTGCATTATACAGTATATAAAATATTCATAATATGAATAGTGAATACCTACTACCTAAATATGAACAACAGGTTGAACAGCTATATGCTCAGTGCCCGTAATTTGCATAAGAGTTTACGTTTGGTAAGCTATTAATACTTTATATGTACCTACAAGCACATTGTATTCTGTATGAAAGCTTCTATTGAGACTGGGTGATGTTAACATGATATTAAAATGGCATGGGGCCAGAGCACTTTTCTAGAAAAAAATACCTTTTTAATGCTCTGAATAGAGATAAATCATGATGATAATAACCAGTTATAGGAATAACATTTTGGGTCTCTGCCCTTAAAAGCCATGACAAAAATCTAATAAATTGTACTGAGATTTAATAGAACTTACATCTAAAAAAAGATGTTTCTGTCATTATACTAAACTACATTTGATATTTAGAAGTTGCTACTTCTATTAAACAAAAAGATGTGCTTTCTAAGCTCTGAAAAACATGGAAATAGGAAAAGAAGTAAGGGAAACATTCCTTCGTCATTGATGGAAGTGCAAATTTGTACAGCCACTTTGGAAATCAATATGGCAATTTCTCATAAAATTGAGAATCAATCTATCTCAAGGTCTAGTTATGCAATTCTTGGACATGTACCCAAAGGATGCTCAATCATACCAGAAGGACACTTGCCCAACTATGTTCATAGCAACTTTAACTGTAATAACCAGAAACTGGAAACAATCTAGATGCCCCTCAACCAAAGAATGGATGGGAAAAATGCGGTGCATTTACACAATGGAATATTACTCAGGTGTTAAAAACAATGACATCATGAAATTTGCATGAAAATGGGTGGAACTGCGGAAAATCATCCTGAGTGAGCTAACCCAGTTCCAGAAAGATGAACAGAGTAAGTACTCATTCACACGTGACATTAGCTAAATCCACAAATCCAGAGAGGCTAAGAAACCAGGAGAACCCTAGGTGGGGGGGGGGGTGCATGAATTTCCCAGTGAAGGGCAAATAAAAGAGATCTCCTGGGTGGGTGGGGGATGGGAACTTGAGGTATCTGGTTGGAGGGGTGGGTAGAGGGGAAGAGTGCAGAAAGAGATGACTCAAAGTGTGTGTGTGGGGGGGTGCATTTCAGGGTCAGGGAGAAACTTGAGGCAGGGGAAACTTGTATGAATCTACAAGGATGACCCTAGCTAAGACTCCTAGCCATAGTGGATAGGTAACCTGAACTGGCCATCTCCTGTAATCAGATTGGTGACAACCCCATTTGTCGTTAGAGAGCCTTCACTCAGTAACTGATAGAAACAGATGCAGAAACTCACAGCCAAGTACTAAACCAAGCTCAGGGAATCCTCCTAAAGAGAGGGAGGAAGGATTGATTAGACAGGTCACAAGGGTCAAGTACATCAAAAGAAAATGCACAGAAACAACTCACCTGGCTCATAGGAACTCATAGATCCTGAACAGAAAAACCGATCTAGGACCTCTACATATGTGTGACAGTTGTGTAGCTTGGTCTACTTGTGGGACTCCTAACAATGGGAGCAGGGACTGTCCCTGATGCTTTGACTGACTATTGGGAACCTATTTCTCATATACGGGATTGCCTTGTCCAGCCTTAATACAAGGGGAGGTGCTTAGTCTTACAGCAACTTGTTATGCTGTGTTTTGTTGCTACACATGGGAGGTCTGCTGCTTTCTGAAGAGTAATAGAGGAGGATGGATGGGGTGTGGAGGGAATTGGGGGAGACTAGCATGAGGGGAGGGAAAGGAAACTGTGGTTGGAATGTAAAATAAATAACACACACACAAAGACAAAGTGGACAGGTTTGTGTTCCATTTGTCAAGTTTCAGCTAAGACTACTTGCCACAGACCATCCCCCCACCCCACCCCCATATGTGTTTGTGCTCTGTGTATGCAGCAGAGAAAAGGACTGGGAATGAGAGGGTCTGGTCCATAAAGGGTCGGAGGGAGGAGAGGGACTCACCAGGAAACACAAAGAAAGCAATTCTCTGAACTCTTTCAATGAGTAAAGCAGAGGATTGGGAAAAGACGACTCAAAGTCCTCTTCAAATGCTCAACTATAAAATCCCAGCTGTGTTGTTAGTCAGAATCCAAACAGTACATCCCTGTCCTCGCTTAGATGGAAAGGAACCATGACGGTAGACTGCTTATCCGATTTGGCCATGGGAAGAAGTTAAAAGTAGATCAGAGCAAACCCAGTATTAGTATCATCTGCCCCACACAAAAGTTCAAGATTCTGAGGGTTTTTTAACTTTCAAAAAGCTAGGTTTTAAACCCTATCACTTTTATTCCTCAGACATTTAAAATGTGTTTGATGTTTTTCCAGCACTAGAAATCTAATCTTTATAAAGACAGAATTGAATTTTACTAGTCTCTATCACACTCATTGAGATTCCCACTTGGGTTTTTCAAAGATATAAAGAGACATGAAGATGAATGAGGCTTTGAAGATGATGCAGAGGGTAAAGCACTTATGGCCCAAACACAAAGACTTGAGTTCAGATCCCCCAAACCGTGTGAAAGCAGACAAAGCAGTGTGGTATGGGAATCCCCGTGTTCCTTTGATGAGATGGGAAACTGAATATTCAATTCCGGACAAGATACCTTGTCTCAAAGAAGATGAAAGGCAGACTCAACATTCAAGCTCATCCTCTAACACCTCAAGACATGCACCAGGGCACACTCACACCTGAAAGTGTACATGCGCACACACATATACACATATATCATAGGAACACATCTGATACACACACTTGCAATCATATGCACTATATACATATTGTACTTAAATCATAGATGCATAATACACATATCACACAAATAATATGTATACCATACACAATACTATACATATATCGTTTATGCAAATCATATGTATATCATATACACACATTATATACATATCATACACACAAACATAAAAAGATGTCTACTTTTAGAAAAACTTGTACTTTGTGATATATTGTAAAAATTACTTAGATATAAAACATAAAGGAAAATATGACACGGAAGATGTTCAAGGACAATGACAGCCTACAAATGTAAAGATTTTATTACCCACAGGTTTTACAAGACATTTTATATTGTAGTGTGAATGATATGATTTGATCTTTCAGAAAATCTAAACAATAACCAAATATCCTTATAGATCAACTAACAAGAAGGAAGCAAACATGAACTTTCAGTTATGCAAATATTGGTCCACTTGCTCCAGAACACTGAAACCAGTCAGAAACTTGTTTCATGACTATAATTAACCTTTTAAAAGTACCCAATTCATTGATATTATTTGGTAGTAGAATAATAAATAATAAGTTATATTGTCTCTATTGTAGAAAGAAATCATAGCTGAAAACACCTCAATAAAAATCAATAAGAAAGAGAAAAACATAATTAAAAACAGATGACATCTAAGAGAATCAAATAGTAAGTTTACCTTCAGTTTTTAAAATTTGTCTATACAGGAGATTTATTTGGTGAATCTTTTACTTTTTACTTTCTATGCTAAGACTATTTCAAGAAAATTAGCCTTGTATTAGTTATTTTCTAGTGTTGTGATAAAACACCTTGATCAAGGCAACCTATAAAAGAGAAAGTTCATTTGGAACTATATTTCCCAAATAATATAAAAGGGATAAGAGTACACCATGGCAGGGAACCAGCAGAAAGCAGCCACGGTGGCAGTAGTAGCTGAGAGCTTTCATCTTGAACTGCCAGCAACAAGCAGAGAGCACACTGGGAATGGCATGTGGTTTTGAAATGTTAAATTTCTCCCCAGTGATATACTCCCCCCAGAAAGACTGGTCTTTCTAATCCTGCCCAAAACAACTCCATCAAATAGGGACCAAGGATCCAAATGGCAGAAACTAAGGAGATGTCTCTTTCAAACCACCACAGTTTATTTCTTGTCTTGGTTCTTTTCAGCTCACTTTACCCTGCAGCAACCTCATGCAATCCTAGTGTAGCTATTTCTGTTTGAATTACAATAAAAGACAAAAATGTCAAGATGATTTTAAGAACCTGGAAGCTGAGTAAAATTCTAACATGCAATTGAGTATAGCACTTAAGCAAGAAATTGGAAGTTGCAGGCGGTGGGTATCATCTTCAAATAAAGAATAACTTCCAAGGATTAAAAGTGGTTCTGTGGTTACGCAAATGCCATTGGTTCAGATATGAACTAGAAAATCCTTGACTGAAAAATTGAGGATTGACACAAATGTTCACGGAATCAAGATGTGGCATTAGTGTATCCCTGTGCCTGGAGGAACACAAAACCTTTCGGCAGAATGACAGAACCAAAACTTTCATGGGAGATCTGTTGTTTTACAGCATTAGATATCAGCCAGAAGTTGGCTGCTTTCATTTGGTGTGCTTAAATGTGCATAATTACAGATTCGTGGCTGATTTGAGATGTCCCCTGTATTTAACATAGTATGAGTAAAGGTAATGCTAAGACCTAAGAGTGAGTCGGAACTCTGTGTATTCTAGAAGATACAAAGGAAGCCATGTAAGGAGCTTGAATTGACACGCCATTGTTGATGTGTAAACCACGGCAGCTGCTACAGTTGGTGAGCAGAGACCAAACCGTAGAGCGGTTTATGTACTTTCTCTATTCACTTCTCCTCCAGCACAGGCAGCAGCTACTTAAACCAAGCCGCTTTGGCCATCCTGCCCATAGACTTGTTAAGATTAGAAAATTACAAGTCAAACATAGGCTATGTCTTCAGGATTTGGTTATGGACATATTGAGATCCCTAACTCTAAGTCTAAGTCTAGTAAGCCTAGCTATTGTTCCTAAGAGATAAGTACAGCAATCCTGCATCTCTTATTTTCCACGTATGAAGCCCGTGGTTTTCTTGGCATGTTTAATGTTTTCCATGTAAACATTTTCTGCATTTTCCCAGAAAACCCAACTCACATTAGTGTAACCAATAAAATATTATTCCCCATCATGCTCAGTTTCTAGACTTCTCATAGCAGTTTTAACATTTCCAACATTTATTACCCCAAAGAAAGTTTTTAAATTAATTTCACCAAAACTCCCAAAATTGTGTTCTGTCCAGTAGTTTCACCAGGCACCAACAGTTTTCTGCAGTGGTCATATGTGTTCACTCAACATTTTGAATGTTTGTTATACTGTTTGGGGCTGGAAGAAAACTCGTCGTTGGTTACACATGGCTTAGTCCCTAAATTTTTGGAGATGTTAGGTGGTAGAGGTGAGTCTATAGTAAAACAGCATGAAGTTCTTCTTTGTATATATACATCTTCCCTAGGAATGCTGATGGCTCTTTCCCTCAGCAGGGTCATGTCAGGCCCTGTGAAGCAACTTTTGTTTGACTATTTACTCACTGGTGTAATACAATTTTAAGAAATATAACGAAGTACAAACTTGATCCTCAAATTTCTATCTGTAAGCAATCTGTAACACAACCCCTTTATCTCGCTGGTAGATGGAAGTTTGACATATCTGACTTCATGAGGAGGGAAAATAAATGCCTATTCCAGAGAAAGCAGGTGGATATGCTTATGAGTAAAGCAATCAACACTGTGGCATTGAAACTTTGAGCAGAAATCAATAAAGTACGCGATATCCTGATTTGAGAGGACACGTTTTCCTGGGACATTGCCATACCCGTACTTTTCTATTTTGTCTATGTCAGCTTTTGCTCTCCAGGGCCGAGTGGGGCAAGTGCAACAAAAGTCAACAGTCCAAAATAATCCTTTCTTTCTGCAGTGCTGGAAAATCAAACCTGGAGTTTCATGCTAGGTTATATCCCTGCCAATGAAATGGTCTGTTGAGGAAATAGTCTCTTATTATGAATATCGGCAGAAATATACATGTATATATTATATAACTATTCAGGTGGTATTTAGTCATGCAGAATGTGTTATGATAAAATACATAATTTTGAAAAACTGTTATCGTCTGGAGGTGAACAGTCTTCTGGTAACTTCAAGATCCCATCCAGAATCTTTAGATTTGGCAAACAGAGGAACACTCTAAAGTAAAACAAAATGAAAATTAAGTAAGTATATTGAACAAGGCCTTTTATTTCACTTATTTTTACGAATAAATGTACTTAGCCTTTTCATATAAGAAAGGTGCTTGGGTGCCACTATATCTTCTCTCCTTATCTTTGCAGAGGGGTTAAAGCAATCTATTATTTATATTCCTGAGCCAATGACCTGGGTATAGCGCCCCCTCTCTTAGATCTAACACATCTTCCAGCAGATGTAAATACTGATCAGAGAGGTGAGACAGCATATAGTCTGTTTTTATAAGAGAAGTCCATTTCAGTCTCCATAAAGTCCTCGAAGAAAAAAACAAATCAGTGAGCAGATTCAGCCAATATACATAATGAAAAGAATGTGCCTGTTATAAAGTTCGAAGTCGAGTGAGGGGGGTTGGGGAAGGCAGCGTTATTTAGTGGTAGCTGAGAGGTATAAAAGAGGGATGAAAAATATATTTGGTAAGCTATTTTGTTTGGACAGAAAGTGCTTCTAAAGGTCAGATTTCCAATTTAGAAAGTCAACGCCAAGGTCAGAAGAGATCCTTCTGATTAGTACATTGAAACAATGATCATACACAGAGAACTGTCAGAAGGCAGTATTTCTATTCAAGTGGACAGACGTCCTATGTTTGGCATCCCTTACACTTCAAGCACGTGGAATCAATGGCCTTTAAAATAAAAACGAAAGATCCTAAACCAGTCATCAGACGTGCTGGGTTGTTCGGTGGTGGCGCTGACCTGCTTAAGACTTCCAGTTGTTCTGGGCCTGCTTTTCTCAGAGTAAAAATCCGTTCTGCACCTTGGTCTATTCAATCCTCACAGCAGCTCTGTCAACCTGATTCTCATTTCCTACATTAAGTATTTTATTCAGGATCTCAGTCTTGGCCAGAAAGAAGTAAAGTCTAAGTCCTCTAGGGCCAATGTTCAGACTTAGCTCATGAGATTTCCTCACAACTCAAATTATCAATATACAAATCTCTGATGAAAATATCAGACTGATTTCTGAAAAGTGGTAAAAATTTAACTTGTACTAATTAGCGTGTCCTGGAAGGGGGGTTTCCCAGTCACCCTGGACTTACACTATTAACTCTCTCGTTGAGTCCTTTCTGTTTAGAATCATGCTATCTTCCAACTGTGTGATCTGAACACCAGAAGAAAATGAAAAAGAATCATAATTCCAGAGCACAATAACCCAGAGAAGCTACATTTCAGATAATTTGAAGCACGGTGTCAAGGATCTCGAGAGTCTGACCCAAATCCTGGGTGTGAACATCTGGTGACAAAATAAATGTGGCTATAATCTCCAAAGTGGGGATTACTGGCTTGGTAACTGAACTCAAATTTAGATGAACTCTGAACTTCCTCTTAGCCACTCAGCATGAGTGGATGCTTAAATCCTCTCTTCGTGTGATAAAATTACCCCATCTTTCTCCTCAAAGCAACCCTGGAGTGCTCAAGTCAGCCTAAGCTCTCTTTGGTAGTTTAAAAGTCAGTATACATCTGTCTTGGACCCAATCCAATGGAGTTAATACTGGAAATAAAGGAGATTTATTCTAATCTGACTGTATACCACACCATGAATTCGGGAGACAGAAAATAGTGAACCAGCAGAGCATCAGATGCTAGGCCATCTTAATGTTCCTACTGCAAGGTGTTTTTAGGAGGTAGGCAAGTGTTGGCACCAAAATGCTTTAGAAAATGCCACATATTAACAAAACTAATATCATACCCTTAAATTATCATTATGACTAGGAATATGCCTTCTTAGGAATGATGTTGAAATGTCCAGCTAAACCTCCTCTGAATAAAGCAATATAATTTAAGCTTCAAAAATTTTTTATGATTAAATATTAGCTCAATATTAAAATCACTATGCTGCCAGTTCTCACTGTTTTGGAAAAGTAATTTGAGAATTTATGATCAACAACATGAAATTTTGCTTTCCAACTACAGTCATAGGGGAAACAATTGAAATAATGAGATTTATGTAGTAACAACAGAGATCAGAATTCATATTTTGACAATTTTTCATTGTACACCAGGAATTGAGTAATTTAATATTACATAAAACTTTTTTGCTATTATGGGAAAACTAGCAACATGAGAAGTAAAACCTGGAATAACTACATCTGTTATTGAAACTGTATGTCTGTGACGGGCTTCCATTATCGAATGGGATTAGATTGTCCCCAGAGAAGAGTTGATCTCAGTAGAACAAAATTAGCAGAGATAAGATTATATGGGATCAAGTATGAGATTAGGATTCAGTTACTTGCTCTTCTCAATTCTCTTAAGATTACTAATAGTACACGTAGAATTAGCTAGAGATGTTTTATCTATTTTCTATCTGTCTGTCATCTGTATGTGAGCATTTTGCTTAGTGCATAATGGAAAGCTAGTTAAATTCCATTAGCATCATTAGAAGTGTTCCTAATCACGGCAAAATAATAAAATTGTTTCCTCTTGGCAGATTTTATGTTTTTTCAATCACTGCAGTAGACGAAATCAATTACTTGCTTGTATGTGGTGCTCATGGACCACTGTGAAAGTAAAATGAGCGAGCAGAGAATGTATAAGGCAAACTTATAAAACTTTTTAGGAACCTGTATTTAGAAAAATAGTTAAAGATGCAGTATCTCTTACACCTAGGTGAGAAAATATATCAAATTTGGAAGCAAAATGAAATCTCTTTGTATGCATCGAAAGTCATATTACAGAGATCGAATGAATATGGTGTGTGAGGACAAACAGCGCTCTTGCATGAACCTCTAAACCTGACAGAAGAACTCTGATGTGTGACTTCAAAAGGAAGATGAGGCAAGGTTGGCTCACAGTCAACAATGGGCTGAGAGAGATCCAATACCATATAGAAATATCCATTGCAATGATAAAATAATTCTAAACATAAATACACTGGGTACTTGCATGTCCAACTTCAAAACAACAAACACTATTGAAAGTAAAGGTGCAGACTGAACTCAAGACAGTAACAGTGACAGAATTAATGTAATTATTATAGCACTACCCACAAAAATCAAATTATGATATCAGTCTAGGTATACATCAACATATAAGCAAATTAAAATGTGATATATTTGAACGATGTAGCATTATTTTACCACAAAGAAGAATAAAATTATTTTATTGACTAGAAATGGACACAGCTGGAAACCATAATTTAACTAAAATAATACTAATTATTTGCACAAAGACAAATATTAATTTTCTTTAATTACTATAACCTTTATTTAACATATAGATATAAAAATTACATGTATACATTGTGTGGTATGTGTGTACACAACATAAAAACAGAAAGTGACTGTGTGGAAGGAAGGAGGGGCACTGTGGAGTGGGAAGTGAAGTGAAGTGTGATGGAGAACAGGGGTGGGGTAAACATGCTGGGGAAAGAACTGTATGAAGCACAACATTGTGTAAATGAATGTGTGCCAATAATTTTAAATTTATGTTGTACTAAGGGCCTGTAATCAGTGCTACTGCCACAAAGTCAACTAAGAACATCAGTTTTTTAAAGAAAAATAAACCACATGCACATTGATTCGTTGTTTCTGATATTTTAGAATCATGAAGCGTTCAATACCGAGCAAATATGATGAGCATTTTTGGAGCTAGAGAGATGTCTAATTTCCCTGCACCCACATGGTGGTTTACCACAGCCTGCAACTCTACTTCCCTGGGATCTGACATCCTATCTGGCCTCCACAGACACCGGCATAGAGGTGCCACATATACATGCATCCATCACACAACATATACACACAAAAGTAAAAGACCAAACCTTTGCTGCCTGAGTGTAAACAACAGAGAAACAACATGCAGTGCGGCTAGCAGTACACTACTCAACAAAAAGCAACCGAGGGGTTTGAGTCTTACTGTTTCCTGTAGTTTCGCTGAAATTCACAGGGGTTCCTCTTCAGGATGAGAGATTCCAGTGGTGTGTACCGTAAAGTGGAGAGGCTGGCTAGTGTCTCGATGTGGTTGTCGGCCAGTGATAAATGTTGTATTTGAGGAATCTTTGGAAGTTGCTTGAAAGATGTGATATAGTTTTTGCTCATATTTAAAACCCTGCATCTGGAGGCAACGTGAAAGTCTTGCCATTTGCTTTCTAAAGTGGGTAGTGAACTATCAAACCGCACACCCCCTTCCAGTCCTGCTAAGACTATGGCTACACCAGAAAACCACATAGGAAGTTAAATTCCCAAGAGCCGTATTAACCACAGGGGTGAGCTGGATGAGGAGAGCCTGCTGTGCACAGCGTCTCTTCCCATGTGTTCAACTGATCTTGAAAAAGTGACTAGCTCCATGTTAGTTCCTCAGCATAAAAGGAAATACAAAGTAACTCAACCTGTGAAGAATAGCGCTTTAAAGAAACAAAGTAGCTGTTCCTCCTGATTTTGTGTACATATTAAATTCTATAATGAGAAGATGGCTATTAAAATAAGAAGTAAATTTCGTTCTATACAAAAAAAGAAATCTACAGAATACTCTTAAGAGAACAAAAGCAACTAAAGCACTTAAATTCCATACATTTTCTGACATATGTCTCTGAATATTTTTGCCTTAAAAATCATAATTGTATGAGACTGTGACAGAGGAAGAAGTAGTTCAAAACCTGTTTCTAGCACACTACCTTCATATATGAATAAAGGTATATTGAATACTCCAAGTCAAAATTTTCTAGTTCGGTGTTCTAAATATGCTCTAAACCTATGTGACCACCGTCAAACTGCCTTGTTGCAGCCTATTTCTATAAGTAGGGGCAAAATAAAATATATCACTTCTATCTTCATCAGCCTATAAATCACCAGTTTAATAAATAAGTTGGTGTCATATGATACAAGTAGCACGTGTGGGCTTGTTTTAGCATCATAAAATTTCTTTGAATTTTTGTGCTGTTTTAACTCATTTAAAAAAAATGAACAGAAGTCCATTTAAATGCTGCGTAAGCAGCCAGAGGTTTCACACAGACTTTGAATATGACTGAGTGGTGATGGATACATAGACACTTCACACATTCTGATGCGGTTTACACGTCCCTGGCTTTGTTTCTTCTCTCCTCTGCAGTGATGCTGATATGTTTCTCTGGTCTTGTTAGCCCAGAATCAGAGACACATCCTAATTTCTCTGGGATTCATGTTCTTTTTACACGGAGTCTCTGTTTCTTTCTTCTCATGCCTTCCTGTTGCTGTGACAGAGCATGATAAAGGCACTCTTGGGAGGAGAGGTTTATTTAGTTTACAGGTTACTGTCCATCACTAGGGGAAAACAAGGCAGTAGCCTGGGACAGAACAATGAAGGAATGATGCTTCCTAAATTTCCCTTAGGTGCTGATAAGGCTCAGAGGTTAAGAGCACTGCCTGCTCTTCCAAAGGTCCTGAGTTCAATTACTAGCAACTACATGGTGCCTCACAACCATCTGTAATGAGGTCTGGCGCCCTCTTGAGGAAGAGACCTGGGCAGTCATCCTCATCAACTTAAAGACTACGAAACTCAATATGGACAAGTTCAACAGGACCACTATATACAGGCTGCCCATGCATGCTTCAGTATTGCCAGGGCAGAGATGTCAAGTTCTTTATATATAGCTAGCTTTCTTATATAAGGCCAGCCTGCCCAGGGATGGTGCTGCTCCCAGTGGGCTGGGCCCTTACATATCATTAGTAATCAATAAAATGTCAAACAATTGTGTCAACAGACCAATATGATGGAAGCAATTATTCAATAAAATTTCCTCTTCCCAGGTATGTCGACAAAACTAACCATGGGAGTCTTCTAATCAACTCCCGGAGACTTCCTCCTGCCTCTTATGGCCTTCAGTGCTCCCATTACCCTACCCATTCTGCCTAACGGAGCCGACAGCAGCTCTCTGCAAAGAGTGCTCTTACACAGCCCCGACTGGAGACACAGACTGACTTCAACCATAAGAGCCTGGAATCTTTTGAGGGATTAAGGGGTCCATGAAAAACTTTCTAATAATATATTTTGTTTAATATTGTATTTGTTTTTGTCATTAGGATAGCAACCTTGGTATCTGTACTATGCACTCTTGAAGATCATTCTCTTGGTAACTGCTTTGCAGAGTTTCTTCATATAAGTGTTCAATAAATGCAGCTAAGTGAAAATTACTAACTTGCAACCATAAAATATATGTAGTGGAATTGTGTTTTCCAGTTCACAACACGAGGAAAATGGCAAGATTTTCAGCTCACCAAATCCATGATTCTAATTACTGTGCTACAAATTAGAAAAGACAAAAGTATCTATTTGGAAGATATTTTGACATAAAATTTTTTTGTCTTTTTTGGCATGGTCATTAAATTGAAGTGATATATATATTAGTCATATGTGTTCACAAAGCAAAAATTAAATTCAGAATGGTCACTAGTACCTTGGCAATCTTATGGTGTTTAGATCAACCAGTGAATTATCCACCAACCATAGAGTTTCCACTCGAATCAGTCTTCTAAGAATCCTGTGAAAGTTTTTGAGTTGAAAAGGGTCCCCCAAATCCTGAAATGAAATGTTCAGTTCCTGAAGGAAAAATAAAAGTAATAAGTTGTCAGTTTTATGAGTTATTATTCAAAATGTGATAATGCATCTTTTATTAAACTTTTATTGAAATCATCTCTCCCTTCATCTTCAAAAATGTTCATCATCTTAAATAATCACAGTGATCTTAGAGGAATCCTGAGGATTCTTATAGGAAGATGGGTGCTAATCAGAATTGTTGAGTGATATAAGGTAAGAGGGAAATGAGAGAAGGGTAGAATTCTCAAGAAAATTCTGAAATTTTTATAGGGGTACAGATTATAGTTGGTAAAACTCTGATGGAGAATGGTCTGACTTCTCTATCCAAGTCTGTCCATTGGACTTACTTGGAAATAATCAGAAATAATATTTATAAAACTTCCAGAGAAAGACAGCATTGTATTCAAAGGTTAAAACTTTGGTTTGTGTTTAAAACAACTACAAACACATATTGATAAATGACTTTATTTCAAGCACAGTAATTTAAGATTTAGTTTTAATATCAGTCAACTTTTGGGTACAGGAAGTCAGTTCTGTCTCTGGGCTCTATAACCTTCATTCATAAAAGACAATGCAACATTTTCAAGTAGGTCTCACCACTGAGTGCTGCCAATAAAAGCTCTTGGGTAGAACAGTCACCCTCTTAAAGTGTTAACGCTAAATAATTTAATATCATTTAGGAGCTACAGACATCTAAAGAAGCTGCCTCAGAAAGACTAATGTCTGAGGCTGGAAAGGTGGCTTTGTGGATAAAACTCTTACCACTCAATGGTGAGGATCTAAATTTGAACAGCCAGAGCCCATGTAAAAAGTGGGCATGATAGCAAGCATCTACAATCCTAGTTCTATCATAAGATGGAACATGGAGAAAGAAGAACCCTCCAAAGCTCTCAGGCCAGCTTGCCTGGAATATGTAGGATGTTCAGCAGAGATATTGTCTCAAAGATGAAAGACAGCTGACAACGAAGGTCGTCCTCTGATCACCATGTGTTCTCCATGGTACGTGCACACCCACACACGTGTGCATGCACGCACATATCATAAACACATGAAAAGAAGATTAAATAAAATAAAATTAAGGTCTTGATATTTTAAACATTAAATATTATAAAGGTTCATAGTTAAAGTTCTGTTTTATATAGGCATGAAAGACTCTTACCTAAAAATAAAGCATAGGAAATGAGAAAGGTTATACCCATATTCTACACATCAGTGCCCTGATCAATTTTCTTGTTCACTGTTATTTTGCAATTAGATCTTCCATGGTAATTTATTGTTTATTAAGTCAGCTTTTTATAGTACCCAAAAGTTGATTATATTTTAACTTTTTTTTAATTTATTCTTCGTATCTTTCACATCATGCATTCTGATGGCTCCTATCTCCTGTCTTCTCACATCTGCCCTCTGCCGCTTCAACTCCCTCCCCCATATAGACAAAATAAAATTTAAGATTAAAAAAGGAAAGCAAAGAAAAAAAGAAAAGGGAAATCTCCTCATGGATATTGCAGTGTGACCAAGTACATCAGGCAGTAAACCCCTTTATCCATACATGTTTTTCATGGAGGTGTTCATGGCAAAGAATCATTTGGTTGGAGGCACCCTGCCTGGTCTCTGCGACCCTTGCAGGTACTTTTCCTGGAATCCCCTTGCTGCCCTGTGTCAATGCAGATCCTGTAGCTCTAGGTCCACAGGATGAGTGGATGTTGGGGTGGGTCAACACTTAACCATGGCTCTGGGCATGAGTGGTTGGAGTGTGGTCAGCTCACCATCTCTCCCCATCTTCAGGACCAGGTGAGCTCATCATCATCCCCCTGTCTAATTCACCTCTTGCAACAATCAGCAAGGGGAGGGGCCAGGTCTTCAGCTTTCACATCCCTAGGGTCATTTCTCCCTCCCATTTTCCGGGCCAGCTCTACTGTGCTGCCCAGTTGAGGTGCAGGGGACACTATCCCGAGTGCTGCAGCTGATGAGGGGCAGGAAGAGCTCTCCCACCCTTTGACTTCAGGGACAGCTCTAGACCTGAGGCAGCTGGGATGGGATCTCTCCTCTGCCCACGCTGTCACATGACAGATGATTCCTGGGGACAGCTCTTCCTCAGGTGTTTATGGGTTAGCATGCAGGGGTGGGGGTAATTAAATTTTTTGATGGGCATCAATTAACTAGTTCCATTGGCCTTTATGTTACCCTATGCTTTAAATTGTAGCTGTAAAGAATGACTATGCCAAAATAATCACCTTGAAAGAGAAGGCTGGAACTGAAGGTCAGAGCCTTGCGTGCACTGTTTATCTTTTCTAAAATAAATGAGTGGGTACACTGTTAAATTTGAAAGGGTATTATGCATCCATTTATTTCATAAGAATGATTTAAAATTAATTTTCAAGAAAGTGTTATATTATAAACATGGTATTCTGCTTTACATCGTCCATCAATAATCTCTGTAACCTTGAGAAAACAACTTTTTTTTTCCTGGGCTTCTTCTGAAAGGAGGAATTTAAAACAGACACTTTACAATCCCTTCCCATACACTACTAATTCTATGACATACAAAGTCAGCTCGTGGAGGAAGAATCGGGAGACCCCAAGTCGAAGCTTCTGAATTCACGCTCACGTTTAGATGTCCTAAGACCCTCCAGGGTAGTTTAATCTTTTTATAGAGTTGCAATGAGCATAATTTTCTCTTCTATTGCTATCAATGCTACCAATGACATTGCCAAATAAATATACAATCCTCTGCCAGCAGGTGACTTTTAAGGGGACTAAATTAGAAGCCAATTGATCACAGGCAGTGTCACCTATGGAGTGAGCAGGATGACTAATCACAAGGCTGTTTCAGAGCCACCAACTCAGTCAGCTGAGCTTCACTATGTGAGATCATAGCTCATACCTGCCCTGAAGAAAGAGTTCATTTACACAGGTTCCATGTAGGCAAGGTGTCCACCCTAGCTGTCCAAAACTTTTACCCTGACCCATCAATAAAGAAATTCTAGATACTATCATAAACTTACTGATACAAATTACATGAGATTTGACAGTTTAGAAATCCTTTTATTTTTGTGTTATGTCTTAGATGTTTTGCATGCATGTGTATCTATGTCTACCACATGGACACAGAGACCACAGAGGACAAAGAGGGCATTGGATCTTCTAGTCCTGGAGTTGCAGAGAATGTGAGCCACCTTGTGGGGCCTGGGTACTGAACTTGGGACCTCCGGAAGAGCAGTCAGTGCTTTAACCACAGAACCATTTCTCCTGCCATAATTTTTTTTTAAATAAAGGGAACAATTTTATTTTCACTTATTTTCAACTTTTCCAATATTTAACAATACTAACATAGCCGGACAGTGGTGATGCACACCTTTAATCCCAGCACTCAGGAGGCAGAGGCAGGTGGATCTCTCTCTGTGAGTTCGAGGCAAGCCTGGTCTACAAGAGCCAGTCCCAGGACAGGCTTCAAAGCTGCAGACCTGTCTCTAAAAACCAAAAAGAAGAAAAAAGAAAGAAAGAAAGAAAGAAAGAAAGAAAGAAAGAAAGAAAGAAAGAAAGAATAAAAAACCCCAAACAATACTAAGATAAAGGTAAAAAGCACACGGCATTGTCAGGATGAACAAAAAGTGGGGGGAAAGATGGACTTTTAGATGCATATCTGGAGCTGCTGGACATTTTAGTTCTTATGCTAGGAATTGCCGCTTAAGAAAAATACGCTCCCTGAAGTTCTTATTATTTTAAACGAGTACTGCTGTAGTCTATCAGCAGAGAGGGCGGGCTTTACCAGAGCTCACCTTGCAATCCTCCCAGTTTTCTTGCAACCACATTTCCCATTTGTTTTTCTCAAGGACTCTTTTCTTTGGAGTCAAGGCGCACCTCACTTGTCTGGAGAGTAACCATTCTTCAGAGGGTCCTAAACCAAAACCACAATGTGAGACCGCAGAAGAGGTCAGGAGAGCAGGATTGAGGCTTTTGCTTGACTTTTTTCTTAAGTGTTTGGAACGTGCTCTCTATCTGGACGGAAAAGAACATTTTATATATTAATCCCTTCTGATATATGCTCTACCTCATTACCATGCCTAATCCAGGTAGAAGGAAGCTGGATCCCGTGACCATACCCCATGACTTCTCCACATTTTTCTCTTTATAAGTATCACCAGAAGTGTTTTTCTTAAAATTTGACCAATGGACTTCCTCTCATGTGTACCGGTTCTCTGTCACTGGTTGAAATTATGGCTATAGAACCCATAGTAGAAGGTCAACTGGGAGGCTGGAAACGCGGAATCGGATTCATCGATACAGCGATAACACATAGGTAAGACCCTCACCCTGGTTTCCCTGTTCTGCTGTCTTCTGAAGAAGCCCTGCTTTTTCCCTTAGAGCTCTCATCGCATCACGGGTTACACAGGAGTAGATGGAGCCATTGATTTTATTTCTTTTTCATGTATCAATTTTAATCTTCAGTAGAATTTACAGAAAAGAGAGTATAGTTAACTGGAAAACTGGACAGTTTCAGATAATTTAAGTTCACACATATATAGACCATTGGCAACATATGTTTATATTTATATACATAATAATGTATGTATTTATATGTAAAACCAATGTTTCATGTTTCTAAAGATAATTAACAGTAAACTTTTACCTGAATGAGTTGAGTGTGAACCAGTGGTAGAACAATTGCCTGAGATATGGAAGACTGGGATTAATTAGCAGTAAACACACACACACACACACACACACACATGCATTCACATGTAGATTCCTTTTAAAATTTGAAGTAGCACATTACTAGTGCAAACAATATTTAAACTATATATCATCTGTCATTTTATTAGAACACCCTAAACTCTAGACATAGGTTTTAAGTCTCAAATGTAATTTAATATTTTTTTACAACTACTAAAAAAGTAACAAGAGTTACTTTCACTCATGGAGGAAAAATCAGCATGTAGAATTAACCTTTAGTCCAAAGCAAATTATAACTAGCAGACAAAAATGAGGAGACCCACTAGAATATATAATCTTTTCTCTCTTTGGTCTCTCGATTCGGTGGGCTTTTTATCTGATCGCTTTCCCTGTGAGACTCCATCCCTTTCTTTTCAATGTCTGGAGACTCCTATCTTTCCCTTACACTGCAGATACGTTCTCAGGAACCTCCTGGTAAGCTGCCCAAGAGAATCTAAGCAGCATTTGCCTTGGAGCATGCGCATTCAAAACACGACAGTCGTGTCTTACTGCCTGCCCATCAACTCAGTCTTGTTAACAGAGCTGCCCACATCTTAATCTAATTTGTATTTCCAAAGCAATTTTCAACTATTCTCTAATATTCTCCTCCCAATAAGATTTGTTCCCAGTTCTCAGTTAGGAAAGCTTGTTCTACTACTGATCTTGAGGTACGTGGAAAGGAGCCACGTGACTCTAGATAGTGGACTTTCAGCTACTCATCTTCATTCAGTTCTTTGCGTATCTAAAAATACCAGAAAGGTCAGAAACAAGGACCCGATGTGAGCTGAGTTTGAGGGAAAACATACTTGTTTGGCATTCATAATTATTTATAAAACATTTATTTCTAAAACAAGTGGCCAACATATGCTTTCTTATTTTCATAATTTGCTACACTGTTGATTGAGCTACTCCAAGCCAAGCTAATTCTTCTATCAGCCAGAGCCCCTGAAACAACTTGGGGGTGAGCTTTCAAGGCTGCCTCCCAGCTCTCATATACTGGATTTGTAAATATTGGAGCTGTGGCCTTTGTACTCATTTCTGTCTATTTTCCTGGAATTTTCGGCTCTGCTCTTTCCAAAAATAAAAATACTGGGAGAAGGAACACACTGGAGACACCACAGGCCAGCATGGCTCTCGTGGCATGTTTGTCTAGATGATGATAAGACACAATGATTCCTTTTGTGAAGGATTTTTGGAAGCAATAAGAGAGAGTCCCATGTTTCATTTTTCTGACACAAGCATTAGTCTTTTTCACCAGAGGGAGATGTAGGTCAAGGTGTCATCTGGCCTATTTCTGTCACAATACCCAGGAAATCCTTTGACCCTGAGTGTGGTAAGGTCAACAACTTTGCAAATAAGATAGGCTCGGCTAGGAAATGTTCTTTATCATTGAAGACTATTGGAAATAAAATCCATAGTGAACAAAGCTTTAAAAATCTACCTAATTGACCTTAGGTACCCTCAAACAGTACTGTCTTGAACCCTCTCCACATTTGGTAATGGGCTCGGTGTGTTAAATACCCCTGACTCTTGAAGCTCTGCCCTGTACTGTTGGGTTGAATGCTATTGATTTTCTGGTCATTTAATTATTTCTCTTTAGAGTAGCTTCCGAAGATTTCCTTGATATTAGAGGTCAAAGGTCATTTCCTCTGTGAGAAGTTACATTAAATTGGTCTTTTTTACTCCTCCTGGGTTAGTAATTGAAGATCTGTCTTAGCCGCTAAGACTATAGACTGGAGTAGCTGACAGCCCAGGGATGTTGGCTCTCCCTCCCTATCTCACAGCCATTCTTTGTCCCTTTGCTGGATGTGTAGCTAAAAACGGCAGTCAAAGAATCTATCCTTCAGAAGGATTCTGTCAACAATGGGCTCGTTTGCCTCATTTAATTGGAACAGGCTAAGTCACCCTGGATCCAGCAATCAAAGCCTCGGGAAATTGCTGTTTATCACACACCAGATAACCTTGCTTCCCTTACCAAGTCTTTGAGAATGGACCATTGGGACAGTGGAGACAGTCTAAAATAGATTTGATCAATGGTTGAGGATCTAATCTCAAAGGAGGATAATTCTCATCAGCATGCTCTTGAGAGCATTTGTTTTTCATCTCATAAAGCAAATTTAAACCAAATTAAGGGCATTGTAGAAGGGTCATCTGTTTTCTTTATAGTTTAAGGTGATGGACTTTTATCCAGGGTTTTCTTCCCCGTAGGCAATGCTCTGTTTCTTTTATGGTTAGTCACTTAGAAGTGATTGGATGCTGTTAATGATGGGAGGAAGGGAAATGTGCCTTCATCTCGGAAGAGCAATGACATCCTCTGCATGAATGGTTACTATTGTCATGGAGTGGGATTGGTTTTGCTGATTGATGACCTCAGCACTCGACCTGGCCCTTTAAATCAGGGAGGAAGGGAGCCTGTGCACTGTCTTTGTACATGCTCACTTTCAGTCTCCTTCCATGCCCGTGTTCCTTCAGTTCTCTAGTTCCCACCACACCTCAGCCCTCTACCAGTGCCCAGAATACTTCTTTTTGCATCATTGTGGCTGACAAAATCATCAAGCACCCCAAAAGCACATGTGTACCGACATGTGTGCATATGCACATGCGCACACATGCACAAACACCACACCAATGTTTTCCCTTTGTTTACTGCCTCACTGTCTGTCGAATATTTCTCCTCAAAGCACTCAGCCATCTCACAGCAAGGCCTTCAGATAATCTCCATCAGAATTTGCTGTCATCATTTAACAAATGCAGGCAGGCTCCACAAGCCCATACTAGAGGAACAATATCACACTGTGGTGTAAAAGGCCCAGAAATGTAATTTTTTTTCACATGAGTCACTTAAAGACCCAAACTGACTCCTGTTCATCTCATCCAGGGGTCATGGCTCCCTCTCCTGTGTACCAACAAGCTCCTCCCTCCATATTTGGTCTTGGCATCTTCTGATCTCCCTCCTTCCTGATTTTATGAAAATTTTCTTTTTTCCTTTTTCTTTTTTTTCTTTTTTGAGACAGGGTTTCTCTGTAGCTTTTTTGGTTCCTGTCCTGGAACTAGCTCTTGTAGACCAGGCTGGCCTCGAACTCACAGAGATCCGCCTGTCTCTGCCTCCCGAGTGCTGGGATTAAAGGCGTGCGCCACCACCGCCCGGCTGCTCTGAAATTTTTCTATCCTTCAAAAAATAGTGTAATGTTTCTAAAGGCCACGTCTAATTTATGTGTCATAATGTTACTTACCAGTATTTTTAAAATATATGTTAACGCTTAGCTGCCTATGAGGTGATAGCACAAACGTATGTAAATGTGTTTTGTACCAGGTTTAGGAAAATGGTAGTTAAGTCTTCCTTTGTTGACTGAGCCTGACTGGAGACATGTATTATGTGGGTAAGAGTAGTACTGGGAGAAAGAAATCGACAGGTTCACATCTCTGACATCACTTTACAAAATCAACCAATGATATAACATACAGTGTCACTGCAGTACTTTAATAGAGATGAGAAATGTAACGATATATTTGAAGTTTCATAAAGACCAAAATTTCAGTGAGACAGGAATTGCCTAATATTGTTTTACTGACTTAAGGGGTATAAATACATAAAGAGATGAGAAACGCATAGTCCCTTTCTAAATTCTATTCTACTGAAGTACACGTCCAGTGACCTGAGAAACAGATTCTCAGAAGATGAGCATTCCTGCTCAAGAAGAGAGATAGAGTCCACCTTTCCTCTGCATTTTTACTGTCATGGTCCTTGAACAATTGGATGGTTCCTACCTGTGCTAGGGAAGGCTAAATCTTTCTTGCTCAGTCTGCTAATTCAAATGATAGTCTTTCAACAATATCCTCACAGGCAAAGCCAGATAGAACACTTTGCCATCTCATTATACGTTCCTTAATCCGGGTAGGTTGACAATTGAATTGATCACCATTAGAGGGTGTTTCAATACAAATAAATAAGGCTTGTATTAATTTTCCTGGGTTGACACCACTCAATCACTGAGGCCCAGAGAGCTAAAAGGCAGAGGGAAGATAAGTCCACTCTCTGTTCTAGAGCTGGGACTCATCAGAACTCCATATGCCCTGGCCTTTAGACTCTAGGCCTTATTTGAGAAGTCTCCCATTAGACTCCACTGAAGAGTCACAAATCAGCTTCCCTGTTTCTGAGGTCTTCAGACTCAGTCTCAAATCTGCTACTAGTTTTCCTGATTCTTCAAACTTGTTGACATATTTTGGGATTTCACGGCTTCCATAATCATGTAAGTCAATTATTATAATCAATATTTTACAATTTTATCTATAGACAAAAAGTCTTGTTTCTCTGGAAAGCCCTAGTATATTGAATATTCTCTTTTATTGATTTTATTATAGATTTACACTAGATTAAAACAGTGTAAGGGCATCGACTGAGGTGTTATTGATTTCTAAAACTGACCACCTATTATATACACTTAAATGTTCAGGTAATACAAATGTATAAGTTTAAAATGCATGTTTTAAGTGCTAGCATATTAAAAAGAAATGAATAAATATATTTTCATATTTATAATATATATATGAAAAATATATATGAAAATCTGGTTGTTGTGGGAATTCATTCAGCCAATAGCCTTTAGATACCAGTCCATTAGTGTGTGGTCTGAGGTATTATAAAAACAGACAGGAAGCATGCTTGCTCCTCTTTTTCCTTTAGCTTGGTTGGTGGTTGGTTTCGGTTTCCATCCCCAGCACCCACAGATCAGAGGAACACAGCAGCTTACTATTGTGTGTGGTCCCCAATAAACATTTGTTATCCTTTATTATGGGCTCTTGTGGACCTCCTTTAATTAAACAACATCTGTTTATTTTAGGTGGTTGGTTACAGGACCTTCTTTATCTTTCTATTCGGTATTTAGTACTAATTATTATTTTCATAATGTTCTAAAGATAAAGTTACTTATAAACAATCCTTTGCTATTACAGAAGAAGAAAATTTAATCCACAATATTTTTCCCATCCCCAAGGAATACAGGAATATATTTTAATATGCACTGTGGTGGTTTGAATATATTTTAATATGCACTGTGGTGGTTTGAATATATTTTAATATGCACTGTGGTGGTTTGAAAGAAAATGGGCCCCATCGTTTCATATGTTTGCGTCATTAAGGATGGGTTTTAAAGTTTTATAATCACACACCAGACCCAGTACCTCTCTCTTTGTCTCTCTCTCTTTCTCTCTCTTTGGCTTCTGTTTCTGGATAAGCAAGCTGTCAATTAAATACTTTCTTTTATAGTTTTTGCCTTGGTCATGATATCTCTTCATAGCAATTGGACAATGACAAAGACATGCATACACACAATAAAATCTACTCAGAAATATTCCCTTTTTTATTACCTTTTCTTATTCTTGGGCAATGTAGCTGACTTGCTTGAATGTCATGCTCTTCTATATTGTACCATGCAAGATATTTATAAGAATCTGATGGAAGCTTAAAATAAGAGAGAAGAGAAACATTCATCTACTATATGTATACATATACATTATATAGTGTATTTAATTTACTTGTATGCCTCAAGTATTTAGTCAGATTAAAGTCTGCATGTCTTGTGATGAAAGCCACCTCAGTGAATTCCACATTATGCATCTTCACATCCTCTGTCCCAGCCCTTGAAATTTTTTGTTTGATGGTCAACAACAGAGTGAATACATATGTATACACATGTTCATTTACATGCATACACATAAAATCATATATATATATATATATACATTTATATGTACAAAAGCACTAAGAGTCTAACACACTTTAGTTGTTTGTTTACTATTTCATGACGAATAATTGATTGTAGGACAGGACTAACTTGTAAGATTGCTTTGCCAAATGGACCCAATTCATGATATAACTCTTGTAAACTGTTCCATGTGTGAAAGATCTACCCTTATGAAGTTACATAAAAGAATCTTTCTGTCTGTGACTACTGTATTATATGTCTGATGGTATTCATTACCTTCCTAAGTAACTCAATTCGCCACACACATCTTGGTTTATAAACTATTAATCATCCTGTTGGCTTCTCTTGTGAAGCAGTCCTATATTAACACTAAATTTAAAATGTGTAGCATTTATGGAATGAAATATTTCAGATTCTGTGATCTTCTTTTTTGCAATCAGATTATCACTGAGCAGAACATGCACTGAAACCATGTTCTGGGGTAATTTTGCAGGATATTTCCTGCTGTTCTAGAAGCCCTGAGTTCAGTTTCCAGGACATAGAGTTAGTGTTTCGCAACTCCCTATAATTCCAGCTCCAGGGGATTACAGTGCCTCTGGTTTCCAACTGTTATCTGTTGCAAAGGTTGTTATCAGTCAAAATTCCCAGTATTTTGAATTTCTGGTGACATTTCTGAAATTAACATAAACAAACAAATAGAATTTATATTACTGAACAAATGCTATCTAAATATACACACACAACATAGATTCATTCTTCTGTTATCCATTGCTACAAACACGCAGAACAGGTGAACTCAGGGTAAGTGGTTTAACAAAATATCAACAAGGCATTAAAAACAACTGCATTATTCTTACTGGGTCACTCACATAGCTCTTGGTTTAAATTTGTGTAAATAGTATAAAAAGAATTTCAACTGCTAGATAAATTCATCCTTCAGGTGGTAAATAGAAATTAAACATGAGCTTTTACCCTACGGGATTCAGACATTTAGTGAGCTAATAAACATGTTAGTATATACTGTGAATTGTTTTCAGGACTTTTAAGTCATAATGCCTTTCATTCTTGGCCCAACATATGGGAAAACTGGAAAAAGATATTCACAAATTAAGTAAGGAAAGGACTTTAATCCACAGATTTTGAGACTGGGAGAGTTGTCAGCGTTTATGAGAACTTCCTTCTCTTCTAGAAAACCTGTGTTGGGTTTCCAAGACACAAGGTTAAGTGTTTGTGGCATCAGGGGATTAGAGTACCTCTGGCTTCCACCAGCAACTGCACTCAAGAACACATACCCACAGAGTGAAGCACACTCACATATATAATTAAATTCATACAGAAAACAGAATTTCAAATTTTGGTCTTTTGATTTTATTACTTAGTCCCTTGATGATCTGTGTTCTTTAATATATAAACTACATCTTCATTACAAAAATAGATTATCATCCAAAATCTGGTTAACAGATGCTAAAATGTTAGAACTGCTAGTGTAATTTGTTGAAATAGTTGTGGCTAATGAAGTTTCTAGTAATTAAGTAATTGCTTTTGTGAACTGTCTCTAAAACAATAAACACAGCTCTATCTGAGATTGGTAAACTACAGTGATTGACTTATTCTTGGCTGTAGGGTTTATATGGTTAAAAATAGGCTCAAAAGTTTATATATTTTCAGAATGTGTCCTCTCTATATTCTGTTGTGAAATCTAGGTGAAAATTGCTGTACAGAAAAACTCTCTGCACATCCAGTTCCCTGGGGATGCCTTGCCCCCTTGCTCCTTTGCACTTCTTTATGAAGCTAATAGTGGAAATAGAAGGGAATTTAAGCTAAAGCTGTATTTAAGAAAAAAAAAAAGAGAAAGAGGAAAACAACTTTCATCTTTACAGCTGAAAACCATTTTTTTTTTTAGTAGTTATCTGGTTTAATTTGTGGCTTCTGATCTTCCAGGCAAAGAAGCTGGGTGTGTCTTGCTTACTGTTGTGCTAATTTGTTGGTGTGATATGGCGTGTGACCATTTCTTTCTCTACATAACAACAATTAATATCCATGTATTTCCTGATGACTTTTTTCAGTTTTGATGGCTCGATTGATTTGTCTAGAGCCTCCTACATTCTAGGTTTCTTTAAATATGTTCTTCATTTGTTTTTAGATTGGCATAACACTGGTTCATTGTGTGCTTTGTTATAATCATTAATATTACTTTATACATACATACACATGCATACATACATACATACATACATACATACATGCATAGATGATCCTCTATTGGGTGACAAGCTTATGTCAGACACTGGGTATACAAAATTGAATAAAATACAGTCATTGTGTGTGAAAGCCTCAGTTTCTATAATTTGAGAGCACACATGTAAGAACTCTTCTTACTCCTGTCGGCTAAGTGGAACCATTGAAATGAAAAGGTAGGAAGTAAACACACTCCAGGTGCATGTTAAATATAAGTCCATGTGTTATTTGAAACATAATATAAGTTCCATTGCCAATAGAAAAATTATTACCTGGGACAATATTCCAGAATCTGAATGTGGAGGGCATATTCTGCTCCGTGAAAGAGCTGAATAGGTGTGGGACTCCTTGAGATCAGAGCAGTGTGACGTGTCCGATGGACAGGACTCCCTGGGATCAGAGCGATATGATGTGTCCGATGGACAGGACTCCCTGGGATAAGAACAATATGACATGTTTGAAGGGCAGGTCTCTCTGTTGCTTGTACTTTGGTCTGAGGAGCTGAGGGAAAAGAATGTGTTTAAAGTGTCTTTGTGTGTCTTTTACTACCTTAAAAATAAATACCTTCATTTAAAATAACAGCAAATTATAGAAGACACAAGTGATACTCTAAGAGTTTATAAAAAGACTTTTATATCTTGTCATCATCCTCAACACACACACACACATCTATCTATCATCTATCTATCTATCTATCTATCTATCTATCTATCTATCTATCTATCTATCTACCTACCTACCTATCTATCTATCTATCTATCTATCTATCTATCTATCTATCTATCTATCATCTATCATCATCATCGATTTTGGTTTGTAACCACTTAAAACAAATGGTCCCTATCCCCAAAACAAGGACATCTGCATGAATTGCCTGCCTTAGAAATAGAAATAGTCAGCCCACTCCCAGGTTTATAAGATGCCAAGGTGCTCATGCTATGCACTGGAATTTCGTTACCTGTGGAGCTACAGAGCTGACTTGGTACCTGCCAGCATTCTTACACTCTCTCTTGTATCATCTCACAAATCTGAGCCATCAATGTTCCCTGAAAGTTACCATTATAATTGGTAGCAAAGAAACTAAAAAGGAATTTCTGTAAATAACTTCATTCACATTGAAACACTACCCAACCATTACACTTGATTGTCTAGTTTCTTCTACATTCTTCCCTATTTTTAAAGTGAAATAGAAAGTACCTTTATTTCTGTTATTGTATCCTTCTGTACCAGTTCTTTGCCTTTTTATTCAATCTTATACCTTTCTCAGCAATTGTTATACGTTTGTCTTCCTGTAATCAGTACTATATATAATTTAAATATCCATAATTTTAAGTCAAAATGAGATGATTTGTGTTAAGAAGCCATTTTTGTTTGTTTGTTTCTTTGTTTGATTGATTAAAGCAGTATTTACCTGTATAACAATCCTTGTTGTCCTGGAACTTGCTTTATAGACCAGGCTGGTCTCCAACTCACAGAGATCTGCCTGCCTCTGCCTTCCAAGTATTGTGCCGGGATTCAAGGTATTAAAGGTATATACCACTATGCCTGACAGCCTTAGAAAGTAAGCTTCAGTAAAGGACTGTCAAGACTAAACAATAAAAATATAAAATAAAAATAAATTTAAAAAGGCTGTCTCCCTATCTTGAAGCTCGTTTCTCTCCCCGTAGGTTATATTTTAAGCTCAAGAGTCTGCTGTTGTTGTTGATATTACCACTTTAAAATGTTTAAAAAGTCAGGAAGCATAGCTTTATTCCCCACTGTAGCAGTTTCCATCCTGTTCTAGAAGTTCCCAGAGGGCATGGTGCTTTGGAAACACATTTAGAGGAGCTGCAGAACAGCACTGCAGCCTGTGAGCTTCACGAATGCTAACGCAAGCAAACCCTGACGTCAGCAAAGACACTTGTAGCTAATAATAATGACAGGAGAAAACTGAAGGAAATTAAAATAATACCCTTAGGGAATTTTACAGCCTACATCTTGATTGTCTAGTTTCTTCTACATTCTTCCCTATTTTTAAAGTGAAATGAGATCATTGCATTCTGCCCCTGATTTAATAAATTTTTCTTTTTTTTTAATTTTTAGCCTAATATTTCAATCCTTTCTATGACTATGTGTTATTTGCTTGCACACTGACAATGTCTGTGCTCTCAGCATGCTGGGGATGATAATGAAGTACCAGGCAGTAAGAGAGATAATTGTCAGTGCAATGCTCATAAAATATAGAAGTAACTGATATTTGAGAGTTTAATTTCTGAAATGGCAAATGAAATGTACTAGGTTTAAAATCAAAGATTATTACTACTTTCAGGTGGCTCTAAATTCTCAGGACTAAACCCATATAATGCTTTATTAACCGACTCCTCTGGAAAACTGTCTGTTAGGACATTCCAAATGCTTTCCGTTAACCCAGAGTCTAGGACCACCACAGGCAAGTCTGAGATGATTTATATTGTTACTAGATAAGAGCAACATTTAATTTTGAAATTTAAATTTTAAATTTGAAAAACTGTGCAACTATATTTGCTTATTTCTTGTGTGGCTGTCTGAGTTAGATTTTATCATACTTATTTTTGATATATATATATATATCAAATTAAAATCCAGCTCAGGAACTAATATATATTAGTAATGTAAACAACTTTAGTGATATAAATTTGGCTTACTCCCATTGCCACACCTCCAAATCTAGCCTTATAAGCATTAATGTGTCGCAAATCTATGTACAATAAAAGTGAGAAAGCAAAGAAGTGCCTTCCACATAGAAAAAGCTTTTAAATTGCAGATGGCACAGTGATATTTATAAGAGCGAAGGGTGTGCTCAAATACTTGTACCGAGGACGATATAAAGCCTTTATACTCTCTGAAAGTCATATTCAGAAAGTGGAGACCTTTGTTGTCCTAGCACTCATGGTCTGCTTAGGTTTTGACTCTGTTCTTGTTACAGCTTTGAAAATGTCACCAGGTTCCGTGCTGCCAGAGAGGAGAATCAATACTGATGGGCAAGGGATGGGAATCAGTCTTGTGATAAAACATAAAACTGCCTAACCTTAAATGAAGAGAACTCCTTTAGGAAAGTCCTGTGAGCAACAGTGTGCAGACAATGTGACTGGCAGGAAATATCAGCTCATGTAACGCTCACAAGTTACCTCCTAGCACAGGTAAAACTGAAGCCCCTAACACTGTACAAAACTTCTGTTCAGCTGAAAAGGACCATTTTGTCTGTCAGTTCTCCAAATTAGGAAGCATTTATACTTCCATAATAAAATATATCATGACACAGACTGAGGTTGCATGTCTGGCTCGTGGACCATTCTCCATTTCATCAGTTCCACATCTAAGAATTTGTGTGACCTCAGGCAGTAAACAGAAACCACAACTAGTTCCTGTATTTTATGAAGCCATGGTGCACAGAATATTGAAGACACAAAGTGTGAATCTCATGCTTTAAAAGATAGTAACCCAGTTATACAGCAATATAAAGCAAAAACAACAAAGAAACAACCAAAACCCTTGAATAAAATTACAGTCTTCCGAATGCACATTGTTCAATTATCTACAAGATTTGTGGCGCACTTAGGAGACACTGATGAGATGTGGATCCAGGGAAGAAGGAAGAGGCTTTGCCTGTAACTTATTTAGCATCTTCTATTGGCAGCAAATGGATTTATTTTAATCTACCCAGTAAATATTAACAGATATTCCCTTTTCGCTGTCTCATTTATTCCCTTGAAATTCACACCTACTTCTTAGAAGAGTATCTGCAGACATATTTGCTGCACACGAACTGTATTCGAGTTTACAGCGTCTACAGCTAGTTCCAAGTGTTGGGCACACGATGGTGGCTGAGTTTGTTGCATTCTGGAAGCGACTTTCATCAGCCACCAGGTCAGCACTTCACATTGTTAACTGTAATATAATCTGGTAACATCAACTTCGCTTGCTGAACGTTCATGTTCTCAAGTAATAATAAAGGTCACCTTTAATTGTATTTTCCTACCTTTCGAACGTGTCTGACACGTGAAAATAAAGTCCCTCTTGCTTCATAAAAGCTATTCTTCTGAAGACCATCTTTCACACATTTCCAAGGATATGAGGATTGTCCACCAGGAATCTGCTGCCTCTTTGGGGACAGGAGTCTTCTATGGACTCACCGTGACCAAGGAAACAAGCTGTTACCTAGCAACCTGACCATCTAGGAGGTCTTGTTACCACTCTCTGGGAGTTGTCAAAGGAGTGCCTGTGCTCCCAGTATAGGTTAAGAGTGAACATTGCTCACAAAGAGTTGTCAACACTGTGGTGTAGCTTCAATCTTGACTACAGAAATTAAAGGGGCAGCGGAGGGTCTGAACAGCTGCAGCCATACTCTAATATTTGCTGTCTTCATTATTATTATTTTAACTGAAAATAGATATTTTCATACAGTATATTTTGCCAGGTTCTCCAGAAAATAGGGCTGAAGCAGAGTCAGTCCTGCCCGTCTCTCCCTGGGGCTGAGGAAGATGGTTGGTGTCGATGACCCAGATCTCCCCCATGCATATCCTGCCACTTTAGTGGTGGCTGAGCAGAGGCGGGTTTAGGTCGGGTGTGCTGAGTCACTCATGTGCAGAGGTTATGACCAGAGACAGGTCACCAAACTTTGGGTTAGGCTCCAGAAGTCACACTGGGCCTCACGCCCAGGCCTCATGAGGCCCGACAATATTTTGCTTACTTTCCTTACCCCTTCTCCTTCCAGTTCCTGCCCATTGCCCCTTCCACGCAGATCCACATTCTTTCTGTCTTCCAACAAAAACAAAAACAGGAATTTATGATATAATAACAAAATAAGATAATAAAAAAAAGCAAATCAGAAGAGGATAGAGAGACCAACAGAAGAAAAACCGCCAAAAAGCACAAACACACACACAAAAAAATCAAACAGATGCAGAGACACACATGTTCACACTTAAAAGAATCATATATATATATATGAATATAGTATATGCACACTTAAAAGAATCCCATATATATGCATATAGTTTAGGAAGCTTCGACTGCATTAGATTTCCATAGAGCCCCTCAAATGACCCTTAGTTCTAGCTATCCCTCCACTTTACTGTCTCTCTCCATTTGATTCTCCCATTTCCTATTTCATCTATCTATTTAATTTAATTTATTTAATTAAATTATTTAATTAAACTATTTAATTTATTTTCACTTTCTAGGGAAATTCATCCCTCCAGAGTAGTTCCTTACTATATCACTAATCTCTGTGGTTATATGGATGATATACTGCTTATCCACATATAAGTAAATATATATCATATTTTTCTTTCATACTCTGGTATATAACACTCAGCATGATTTTTTAGCTCCATTCATTTAATCACAAAATTCATTTTTAACAGCTAAGTAATATTACGTTGTGTAAATAGACCACATTTCCTTTACTTATTAATCTGCTGATGGGCATTTACTGTGGGAAGAAGTTTATTTACTAAAGCATAGGCAACTTCTTGGTGGCTACATTGTAGTAGGAGGCTGCTTGTTTATTCTGTGGCCGCCTAGACTCCCAAAATAACCACACAGAAACTGTATTAATTAAATCACTGCTTGGCCTATTAGCTCTAGTTTTTTATTGGCTTGCTCTTACATATTAATTTAACCCATTTCTATTAATCTCTGTATTGTCATGTGACTGTGGCTTACTGTCAAGGTTCCATCTAGCATCTGTCTCTGATGGGGCTACATAGCTTCTCCCTGACTCCACCTTCTTTCTCCCAACATTCAGTTTAGTTTCTGCCCTGCCAGGCCCAAGATAGATTTCTTTTTATTAACCAATGGTATTCACAGCATACCGAGGGGAATCCCTCATCACTACTCCAGTGAAGAAAATGATGCACCCCCCTCCTAACACATATTAACAGCTTGAAGATCCCTAGGAAGCAATGATCCTCATTTGCTCTTCCACATCAGTGCTTCTGGGAGTGAGAAATTGCTGTTTGGCCAAAGGATAGGAAACTCTCCCATCAAGTTTTCTGCTTCTGAGAACTGGACATTAGGAAAGGCGTTTCACTCAAGTCTAACTGCAATATATTTTAAACTGCCATTCTTGCTGGGCATAGTGGCACACATTCATTGTCCCAACTTCTTGGGAGACTGAGGTAGGAGGATCACTAGGTCTGGGAGTTCTGAACTATACTACACTTTATGTGAGATAGGGTGTTCGCGCTCAGTTCTGTATCAATTTGGTGACCTCCCAGGAGTAGGGGACCACCAGCTTGTCTAAGGAGGAGTGAACCTCTCAATTCTGTGAAATACAAAGATTTTCAGTTTCTTTTCTACACGGTAGGTTCTCAGACCAGTTCTTATTCTATGTGTCTCAAAATGATTTTCTAACTTCCTCTCTTACCTCCGTCATCTCTTTTCATTCTTCTTCTCACCTGACTAGTCAGACAAATATCTGCATAGGAACTCATCATCCTTTCCCTCTTCTCTTCTGTAACAGTGTGCTTTATCAATGTGTCTCCCTATTGAGAGACTCGGTTGCACCCTTTCATCTCTAACTGGAGGTCTGGACATTCTCTGCTATCTTTGTCACCCATGTCGTTTTTATTCTCTGGATCATTCCCACACATATAAGCGTGCATGCTTTCATTTAAGGCAAATGTTTTAGAAGAGATCTGTCTCTGACCCATTTCTCTCTTCACCCTCTATCTCAACGGGTTACTTTGCATCTGCTGCAGAGTATGAGAGAAGATAAAAAGTGAAAGGGGGTTTCAACATCCACTGCCTCCAATTGTCTCCCCTGGCTCCCATGAACTAGCCTGGATGTTTCACTGTTCCACTAACCTACTTCTGGCAACGTCATGAGTGACTGTCAAGCCACCTACTTGATTTCAGTTTCAATTTCGAATTCCCAGAGGAATCCAGGAATTCTCTTTTCCTAGAAGACTTTGTTTGGCATATAAGATTCCATGTGCAATCATTTTTTTTTTACTTTATTATCTTTTCTACTATTTAATTCTCATCTCCCAAACTCTAACATTAGTGTACTCAGACCTCTCTCTCTGTCTCTCTATCTCTCTCTCTCTTTCTCTCTTTCCTCCATTAATGACTAAATATATATAAATGAATATTATACATGCTAATGGTTCTAAAATATACAACTGTGTAACTCTAGAAATCTATCCCTACTTCCATCTTTCCTCCCTTCTCCCTTCTTCTTAATCTTACTTCTCTAGACTCACATGGATGTCTTACATGCATCTCAATATTACATCCCTGAAGTAAACTTTTAAAAAGTCCATTCATGTGCTGCCTATTCTTGAAATGGATAACAAGTCACCAAAATGTATGATTTTTTAAAAAATAATATTTTAAAATTATGTTTCTTTTGAAGTAGAAAAGCAATTGAGACTTTGACTGACTAACATTCTAGACCAACCTCCAGTTTTAAAATTAATCTTACTTTGTTTCTCTTAAATTTCAATGCCGGGTGAAAATGGAGAATCTCAGATCTGGAATATGACCTACAAAAAATAGGCTTTTGTTTATGAGTATTTCTCAAGGTAATAGGTGAATTTTATCAAAACTATAGAAACAAAAACATAGAACTTAAAAGCAGCTTACAATAATTCTTTCAGCCTCCACTCAGGCCTCATATTTTTCTCAGAGCTGAGATGAACAAATAGAGGAAATGTGTACTCACTATGCTTGAGAACAGAGGCTGGGGGCTGATGATACAGATCAGGGGTAGTGCTGAAGGCATGACACACACAAGGTCCTACGTTTATTAGTGCCCTAGGCCCGAGAGAGAGAGAGAGAGAGAGAGAGAGAGAGAGAGAGAGAGAGAGAGAGAGAGAGAGAGAGAGAGAGAGAGAGAGAGAGGCTAGAAAGAGAAAAGCAGCAGAGACCAGCAAAACTTCAAACAACTGAATCACCAAGTCCGTTGGGTTCTTCTAAAAAGCTTCAGTCTCATCGCACAGCAAGACGAGAGATCAATTAGGGTCAGAAAACAGAAAGTACCTGAAGTTGATTTAGCACAGTCTTAAACACGAAAAGTATTAAACCCACACTGAATCAATAATATTGTAATATGTCAGGCAGTCGGACCAAGGAACTACAAGGAAACATTTTCAAAGTATGCAAAACACAAAATCACAAGCGGCATGTGAAGAACTTTTCTCTGAAATGTCTATCTTCTGAGAAAGATAAAAGCAGACAAAAGTAAATAGGGGCAGAGGGCATGGAAGAACACGCTCTGGCAGATGGGCTGTGAAAAGGAAAAGAAGATAAAGGAATATCTTAAAACCTTACAAGCAAAGTATAGCAGACCAAATGATGAAAATGCATATGAGTAGTTTGAATGAAAATGTCCCCATAGGTTTGTAGGGACTGGCAGTATAGGGACGTGTGGCCTTGCTGGAGTAGGTGTTGGAGGAAATGTGTCCCTGGGTGCAGGTTTTGAGATCTAAGAAGTTCAAACAAGGCCTAGTGTGTCTCGGTCTCTTTCTGCTGCACGCAGATCCAGATGTAGAATTCTCAGCTCTTTCTCCAGCATTCTGTCTGCATGCCACCATGTTTCCCATCATGATAACAATGGACTAAACCTCTAAACTAAGCCAGCTCCAATGAAATGCTTTCCTTTGTGAGAGTTGTCATGACCACGGTTTCTCTTTCCGGCAATAGAAACCCTAAGACAGTACACACGCTCACAATGTTTCCAGTGTGATGCTTAGACCATGTGAATATATCCTCTTACATGGCAAAGAGCATTAAGGTTGAAGATGGAGTCAGGATCTCTGCTCTTGTTGTCTTAAATATTCTTAATGTCTTAAATATTCAGCATTTCATGTGTGAAATAAATGAGAACAATGGCCATGGACAGAAATCTCCAGAATAGGAACTAACTATTGATGAAAACAAAATCCAATCTACATTGTGGGGAAGCTTGTGTGGCCAGGTGGGAAATGTGGGGCAGGGCAGGGGGTAGGATTACATGTAAGAAAAGCTTTTTTTTTTTAATTTTTTATTTATTTATTTATTTTTTTATTGAAAAAAAAATTTTCCGCCTCCTCCCCGCCTCCCATTTCCCTCCCCCTCCTCCCGCCCCTCTTCCCCTTCCCCCCACTCCTCTTCTCCTCCCTCTCCAGTCCCAGGAGCAGTCAGGGTTCCCTGCCCTGTGGAAAGTCCAAGGTCCTCCCCCCTCCATCCAGATCTAGGAAGTTGAACATCCAAACTGTCTAGGCTCCCACAAAGCCAGAACCTGAAGTAGGATCAACACCCCGTGCCATTGTCTTTGTACCGAGGTATGTTTATTGTCTGATTGCAACAAGTGTTTCCCGCGTATGGATAGATGTCAAAACACAAAACTATTTGAAATATAGAGTTTGTCAAATGCCAACCGTTCATAAACACTTGGAAAGACAGAAGGGGAAAGAAGACAAAGATGAAGAGGTTATGAAAAAGCAGAAGAAAGGCAATGCCAGACGAGGAGGCGAAAAGAAAGCAGAGGAAAAAGAAACAAGTAAAACAAATGCAGATATGAAACTGAAAGAAAGCTGTGGTCTTTGTGTTCATGCTCTGGTTTGGACACCAATTTTGTCAATTTGTAATGAGTATTTGAACTTTAAATTGAGCCTAATCAAATGGATCACTATTTAGATCTGTTTTCTACATGAACTTCTGTATGTTTTCTTTCCTAAGAGATTTGCTTACGTGTTTTGAAAGCCACTGGGAGCCCTGTTAAAATAATTCAATTCATTTGTGATGGGCTGCAATAATGCATTTTAACCTATATGTCTTTATCATAAAATGTCATTATTCCCCCCCTCATCCTCCCTCCTTCTTTTTCCAGATCTTTCTGTTATCCAGGTTGACCTAAAACATCTGGATTTGCCTCTTGACTGCCTCAGTGAGCAGTGATATTCATTCTTGAACTCCTTGGAGGTTATAGTGGCATTTTTATATTTACACATTTATAAGTTAGTTTCTAGATAATATTTAGATTATCAAAAGCTTATTAATCATATAAATTTTCCATTGAAAGAAAGTCAAGGGCTCGTAGGGATGGAAAGCTCAGAACACGGCTCCAAGGAAAGGCAAACCACTTCACAGACCTATAATGGAGGAAGCCCAGGGTGCTAGACAGTGAAGCATGATAGGAACACATGGTATCCAAAAATGCATACCTACTGAGCAAGGTCAAAGGGCATGGTCTGAAGCCTCTGAAACCTCTATCCTAAATCCTTAAAAATATGATTATAATTTTCTATATTTCCCAACTTTTCTGTAATTACCTGCTGCTTTCATAATACATTTAAACTGAGATGGTTTCATAGGATAGAAAAAAATCTAGTTTAGTGATACCTGGGCAAGTCAGACAATAGTCTTGAAAATTACTAGGGTCAGAACTCATCAAATATAAGAAAACTTCAGTTCCACGTTTTCTTCCAATTACAATTTTATATCTGTCCCACAACTCTGGTAGTAATAAAGTAATTTCTAGTTGCCGTGACAGAGTGCAGAATAGTATTAAAGGAAAAAAAACATGATCATTCTATGTCTAGTAAGATTTTAACCTTAAAATAACATGTGTGTGTAAAACAAGCATTGTGTTGAATTCTGACAGCAGTGGGGACTGGTACTGAGACAACCATTATACTCAAGGGACTTTGTGAGTTCCCTGTCAGATGTCCTGCATATCAGATTTCCATGATGTATATTAAGTTTATTAAGATACATGCTTAGTGTACTATGGCAGCGGATTCCTGCATAGCAAGGATCCAAATCCTATCAAGAAACTGAACGAAAGACTTTCTAAGCAGATGCTGAACAGACTTGCTTTTTGTCTCTATGGATTGTCACCCACCACTCTCTGACACTGCAGAAGTTTCTCTCCCCACCTATGTTCTTCACCCTAGTGCCTGAAAATAGAGGTGTCCGCAATGACCAGGCTGATATGATAGATGGAAGTTGGCAGACAGCGGAGAGATGGACACTAAGCTAGAGACAGCTCCTGGGAAATGAGATCATAAATATGTTGCCAGCAGAAAACACTTCAAGGGGCTGTGTTCAGTAGAAAATCACTGGAGCTTGCCCAAAAACTGACATAGAAACTTCAGGAAAAAAATATTTGTTTTTATCTGACGAAAACAAGACAATTGCTGAGGAGCTTCCATTGCATATTTCTATTGGAGTTATGTCTCATGTTCCATTCTGTGGGAAGAAAATAGTGACACTGACAATTTAGTTTCGTCCAGTTTTATTTCTGAGGTAGGAACAATACTGTTTAGTCTAACAGTTTGAGTACCTGGCCCAAGGCAAATCTTCAACCAAAACCCATCTTAAATAGAAATGGATTGATATTCCTAATTATCTGAGAATAAACTCCTTTTTTAATAGCAAACAGTATTAGCATGATACCCATTAAAAAGCAGCCTAAGACAGCTAGAAACTTAACTAAAAAAAAATTATTAGCCAAAAAAGCAGAGGAACCACAGGGGATGGGCCATGTTCTATTATTTTTAATGCCCATATCATATGAAATCATCTATCATAATTCTATATGTGTCTCTGTGTTTATGTGTGTGCATATGTATGCATATACAAAGTATAGAGGCAGGTTTTTACATTTTCACTAAAGATACTCCCAAGTTCACATTGTAGAATAGTTATAGATACAACTTTGAATATTTTTAAAATGTAAATGTTTTGGTTAGTTAGTTATTGATAAAATTTTACTTTTTATCCTAAATAAATAAATAAATGTAATGGAATGTTAAAAGATTTTATCATTCCTAAAACAAAATGTCATACCAAGCAGACAGGAATGATGGCTTAGTCAAGTGTTTGCTGTGCAATCATGAGGACCTGAGTTTAGATCCCCAGAGCCTACATAAGAAGCCCCCTGTGGTTGTTATACACACCTCTAATCCCAGTGATGGAAAGTTATGGAGCCGCCACCAGAGTCACAAGTCGGATCTTTGTTGGTAAGCCACTGCCATGTGGCGGTATACAGATTAATAGAAATTGGTTAAATTGACATGTAAGGGTTAGCCAATAAGAAGTTAGAGCTAACAGGTCAAGCAGTAACTTAATTAATACAGTTCCTGTGTGATTATTTCGGAGCTAAGCTAGCTGGGTGGCCAAGACAAGCAGTGTGACCTGGAGTTTAGGACACTAGCTAGCTTGTGGTATGGGACTCCAGCAGGATAGAGGCACGTTCTTATTCTCTGAAGGATTTTAAGACCATAGTGACAAGTCTAGACTAGTCAATATGTTCTAAGAAGCCATTAAAGAGAGTTGCATGGATGTCTGTGCAATTTTCTCTTTCATGGATGTTGTGGCTAGAATAAGAATGTGTTCCCTTGGCTTGTGTGTTTGCTGGTGGTGCTGTTTGGGAAGGCTACAGAACCCTTAGGACGTGGGGACTTGCGGAGAAAGACTGATGTCTCTTGGAGCAGGCTTTGAGTTTTATAGCCTGGTTCCCTTTCTGTTCTCCCTCTACAAAAAGACTAACGGTGCGGGTGCCAAGCTGGCTTTGTTCTCCTGCATGCCACCTCCTCCTGCCACGATGGATTATTTCTCTTTGGATCTACAGGCCAAAAAAAAACCAACCAAACAAACAAACAAAAAAAAAAAAAAAAACTTTTTTCTTAGTTGCTCTTTCCCAGGCTATTTTATCTCAATAACAAGAAAAGAAACAAATCATTCTAGCCACCATGTGGCAGAAGCAGAGAACCCAAAAGTTCTTCCTGTGGCCTCCACAGCAGCTTGTGCCACAAGATTATCATGCTGACTTATCTTACCACTGTGTGTGTTGCAAGAAATGGTGGAAACCTGGTTGTAAGGGAAAGGCAAAGCTCACAAGCATTAGTTGTTGATTAGATCTAGCAAGGCTGCTTAGGTGGTCAAGTGAACAGTGTATTAAGTTGGCTAGCAGAGAGAAATTGAGGCACATAAGATACCGCATAGACATCCACATGATGAGAATGTGCAGGCAGTTGCTGAAAGGGGCAGTGTTCAAAGGTAATATCAGGCCTGGTATCATAAAAGTATAAGTAATTAGCCCACAAGCGATGTCTATGGTTAGAAAAAAAACACCTAATAAGTGTTACTTTTTCACCTGTTTTTTTTTTTTTTTTTTTTTTTGCCCTCTATATTTGAAAGTGCCTACTCTAAAGGGAATTAATTATTATTAGATTAAATTTGGCCTTCCCCATAAAAACTGGCTAAATAGAAACCTGTGTTTTCCTTATTGTGCAGCAGCAGGAATACTGAGAAAGCAGATGAAGTATAATGACCAAACTCTATCCTTCTCGTGTTGTTTTCTGGACATAATAAAAATGTCTAGTTCACAGCCAAGAGTGGTAGTACCCTCCTTTGACCACAGCACTAAGGAGGCACAGGCAAGCAGATACCTGAGTACAAATCCAGTCTGCTTTATAAAATAAATCCTGGGAAAACCAGGGCTCGAAGGAGAAAACCTGTTTTGAAAAACAGAAAAAAAAAAAAAAAAAAAAAAAACAGAAAGAAAAAGTTGTTTACCATATAGTTACCAAGTCAGCCCACTAGATGGCAGAGGTTACCATATTCAAAAATTCCTTTTTGAAATGAAGCTGGTTATAAAATAGATCAATTACAAAGAATGACAAGCTGCAGAAACAACATTTTATTGATCCATTTCCTCCATCATTCTTTGTCTTGAGGGATTTGTTATTGCTGTGACAGGGTTTTCTGTTCTGTTTCCTTGGTTTTGTTATAAAGATGGAAGGATTAAAGCAACCCTCTGTATACACGATGGATGATTCTCAAAACAATCTGGAATTATCTATTCCATACAATGCAAAATGGAATCACAATAGTAGACAACAAATGTCATTTAGATGACTGTGATGTCATTCAATGACGACCAAATGGCCAACCTCACTGGTCTTGATAATTTCTTACACAGAAGGAAGTAGTACGTTCATCACAAAAACAAAGATATTTATTGCATATTGAATTAACTATACTAAGTAAACATTTTATTACATTTTTATTCACTTACGTTGTGGGGGAGTGGGTAGAGATGGGTTCATTTGCCTTGGCATTCCGGTAGAGGTCAGAGGACAACTTGTATAAGTCAGTTTTCTCCTTCAAATTTGTGTGGGACCCAAGGTCAGAATTCAAGTTGAACTCAGGTCACCCGATTTGGCAGCAGGTACCTTTACCTGCTAAGCCATCTTGCCCACACCTAATATTGCATTAAAATATATCTTTGACACACTGTTCATTTGATCAATATGCTGGTTATTTAGCTCATAAGTGACCATTTAAATTCAGAGAATAAAATAATAAAAAACCTAAGATGTCAAAATTATAATTCAATTATGAAAGTCAGATTCAGAATATGGTAGAGATTGTTACTCTAATTATCCAAACGAATTGTTAATTGCTTGCCTTTGTCTAGTAACTTTAAATATATATGGTAGTAACATAGACTCATAAAATGTGAAACCTTTGTTTATAAATTTCCTTGGCCAACATATAAATCTTTCCTTAGCCTATCAAAGAAATTCTTGTGGCTTCATAAATGTTATCTTCTGTGCTTGGTTCAGTAGCTCCTGTGATAAATATAAAATGATACAGAGAAGATTCATCTGCCCCTTCTGTCAGGGTGCTCTATGTTGCATGAGTCGGTCGAAGAAAGAGGTCACTCCAAGATGAAATTTTACGGCTTGTGTGGCAGCAGGAAGGTCCAGCCTGTAATGGACTGAACTGAACTTTGAACAGCAGTCCAAAGGCATCTTTATTGATTGCTAGAAGAAGTTGTTTTTCAGGTACAGCATTTCCTCATACCAAGTTCCCTAATCTAATCTCTGTGTTTCTCTAAAGAGAAGCATCACACGTCCCTGCCACTTTAGGGACATTGTGTGTCATTTGTAATACACAATATTCCAAGTGCTTCAGGTGTGCCAGACATGGTCTTGAGACCAAAGTCATGCATACCTCCTCCGAAAAACAACATTGCAGATCACAGAAGATAAGCCCTGTTTTCCACAATGATTCTTCAAGGTCAAAGTCCTTCTTGAAAACAACCATTTACTCCAATGTTTTACCCTAAATACAGTGAACTCTCCTAGAGTCTTCCAACATCCCTCCACTCATAGAGATGACATGCTAACCTGTGGAATAGTCCATATTTTAAGGGCAAAAGAAGTATGAAGACACTCTCATAATGACACCCATTGCTTGGTATGCTAATTTAAAATGTTAATAAAATCTTTTATTTCTTTGGTGTAGCTATAGGCAGCCTATGATATTCTGTACTGAATAACTTCTTTTCTTGGAGTGGATCTGAGACAGGGATAAAGGTAAAAAATAAAACAATGAAAGTTGATTGACATTTTTAAAAATGGAACTAAAATACACACACATGTACACACACGTACACATATATAAGCAAACTGAATTTCTCTAGTTCTGAGAGTATCTGGCACCTCTCCAAGGTGCCCTCTGTGGTTTCCTTCTAGCTCTCTGCCACTTCTGCTCAACCTCTTCCTCCACAGCCAACTTTTTAAGCTGTTTTGCTTCAGTTACTTTCCATGATTGCTCTCTCCACATAATAATGCAAAAAGGCAATTCAATACACCCTAACGTCTCAACTATCATGAAACTTTTCTGGCTGCCCTCTTAATCTTAGTAGTCAATCTGGCATAACTTTGGGCAGGCTTTGGTAGTAGAATTCCTGGGTTTGAACACTGGTGCTACCACTTTGTGCTTTGCAAGTCTTGGAATTTTACATACCATAGTCTTGATATTTTACTTAACTCCATTGTGTTTGATGTTTATCATGTACTTTAAGAACGACAATAGTCCTACTGTCATGTTATGTCTAAATCAGAACAAAGCAGCCCTTGTGATACATTTGCCATAGTATCTGGCAAAAGAAAAAACAAATAAAATAGCATCTTTGGGCTCCTTCTTAGAAAACAAAAGCATGCATACTAAGTATCTCCACTAAGATGTCTTACAGGAAATATCAAGGTAATACAGCCAAGCATTGAATATCAATTGTCTTTCTTGAATTATCTGTCTATGCTAATGACCGCAATCCCACCTAATTTCAACTTTCTAATCTTTCACAATTATTCAATCTCCTGTACCTGTTGATTCAATGTGGTGAAATGACCTGGGATTATTCTCCATAGTTTATCTCTATCCAGTCATTTATTCATTCATTCATTTGGATTTGAATTATCTCTTCATGGAATGAGTATATTGTCCACTACAATGAGATCTGGAGATATAGTCACAAATCATCTGTCTGTGGACTCACAGGTTATCTAGGAAGGTTAACATAATGGGGAAAATTTACAAGCATTCTTACTTTAGTTTCTCATTCCAACAAGCGCTCACATAGATTGCTACAATTACCTTCCAGTACCTCTTTCTTGTAGTACATTCAGTCAAAAACATTAATGATGGAATTATTAGACACAAGATAATATTTATTATTCTAACATAAAGGAAATGAGATAAGCTATATTAAGAGAAATGTGATTATATGAGTTAAAAAATACAAAGGAACTTGCTGTGGGCAATGAGAAGGTGCTGTGGGAGCTCCTTCTGCTCCTTCAGTCAATATCCTTTAACATATCAGCCCACTTGGGTGTGTCTCTTAAAAGCTATGGGTTGAAGGAGCTGAAGGTGCTCCCACAGCACCAACTATAGAAAAAATTAAAAAATATCAGAATAGGTTAAAATGATGCATTTAAATAAGAATATGTAAATCAGTATGCTCGCTTATATTTTACGCCTAAACAACAAACTATGTAACTGAAACTACAGATACACACAAAAAATAGCTGTGAGAAAGAATATGCAGTTGAAGAATACATGACATCTGTTATTCAAAAAGGAAGGGGAAAACAAGTACTATAACATAAACTTAACAAAAAATGTTCATTGTTTATATAAACTAAGCAACAAAATTGTTTAAAAAATAGCTAGATATAAATTAATGGACAGACAGACAATACACACACACAGAGAAATCACAGTATAACAACTACTAATTAATTTCTAAGTTGAGCTTGACCCTGATAAATGCCTGTAAAGATTTCATCTACAAATAAACAACTTTCCCAGAAAATTCATTAGCTACTTTGAAAAGTAATAAAAGTAATTAAATGAACCTAGAAGAAGAGGAGCAACAACGAAGAAAATAGAAGAAAGGCAAGGTCAGAAAAGTTGGAAACAGCATAAACCATAATTCAAAACCTTCACTATTAGGACATGGATACGAATACAAACCAATGGAAACAGCAGAAAGTCCAGAAACAGATGCAATTGTAGGTGGAAATTCAGTGTGCAGGACGAGAGGCATTTTCGATCACTGGATAGAAGATGGACTTTTAAATAAATGTTATAAATGGATACCCATATGGAAAAAGATAAAAATGACTCCTCCTACATCAGAAGCCATAATATATTTCCAATGGATCAGATATTTAAATCAAGGGTTAGAAAAGGAACCACATATGTATTAGAAAAGAACATTTGTGAACTCGGCTAATCAATAAAAGACAGCCTACCAATGGGAGGAAAATCTAGGCCACATATTTATCTGACTGAAAATTAGTAACCAGAACATACAAAAACATAAAAAGCAAGAAATCAAACAACCCAATCCATAAAATGAACAGACAGTTCTCAGAAGATAAAACACAATAGTTAATAAACAGATGTAGAATTATTCAACCTCAGTGGTCTTCAAAGAATTTTAAGTCAAAACCACATTGAGAGCCTTATCCTTCTTATGACAGAAAAGTCGGTTATTAGCAACAATGAATGCTGTTGAGGTTATGGATAGAGAGTCCTAACACACAGCAGGGAGGAATATAAACTAGTGAGCCACCATAACAGTCAGTATGGAGGTTTCTTAAAAAAACTGAAAATCTACATGTGTCTGAGCAGTATCATAGTGAGTGTATACCATTAGCAAGATTTAAAATCTATGCATGATAGAGAAGAAGCAAATATCTGTAAAATATACTACCAGTGGTATGTTAAAATAAATAATATAGTAATTTCATATACGCATATGTGCATCATGATACATCGAAAGCTTCTAAAAATAAAGAGGAAAAATGATGACCTACATAGTAGAATGAACTGATCTGCATAAAATGTACAGGAAGGTAAATGGAAATCGACCTTGACAGTCTTGGGAGTTTCTTAGTCTCACGTAGGAGCAATAAAACTTGCTTTGGCTGTTCATTACATACATGTATTCATAAATCTGACTGCCACTCACTTGGCTAAGAGCTGCAGGTGACTTCTCATAGCATGTGTGATACATTTGTGACTACATAGCACAGCATTTAAGACTTTTAAAAGCCAAAACACTGCTGTCCCCAACTCCACACACGTACAGTGTGATCACAGCCAAAATCTGTTTCAAAAATTTCACAGAAAGCTTTTTCTCCGGCATATGCTTTTACGAGTGTCTGTGTCCACTGTTCCTTCCCCATTTGCTCTCCAAAGTCCTGTGATTCTCCAAGACTCAGATTTTGAGCTTCCCTTGGGGGCACTACACCTTTAAATTCCAAGCCCTCACTAAGTTAAAACAATGATTGCACAAATTTATACTAGTCCTAAAGGTGAGTACTAACATTGTTGAATATCGTAATTATTATGCTTTGTCAAAACAGCTTCAGCATTTCCATCTTCCTGTAGGACACATCATGGGGAGTAGAAGTTGGAAACTAGGTTATTACACACTGTTTACTTACCACTCACAGTTTGGACTATTAGTCAGAATTCGTCAGGTTAAATGGGAAAAATCTAACTTGAGTCAGCTCTGCAACCTGGCAAGTGAACCTTGCCACTAGAAGTGAACTTTGGGAAAACGTTGATTTCTGTTTCTGTTTCTGCTTCTTTGTGTTCCCCACCCCCACCCCAACCCGTGTGTGTGTGTGTGTGTGTGGTCTGTCTGTCTATCTGTTCCCCCATCTGCCTATTGTTGCATTCTGCCTTCATCTTCTTAAGCCCATTATGAATCTCCATGAGGTAACTAATACCAGGCAGCTATCTGATGATATTTTGGGTTTACCCATATTTATCTTCTTCTTAGTAGCAAGAAACATAATTATTCACTTCTGATTCTAGCTTTTAAAAAAACATCCTGTGAAAGTTCTCTAATTGGCCCGAAGTATGATTCACCTGTCTAGGCTAATTGCCATGACTAGGAAAGTAGGGTGTGTAATCCACCCTGATCTAGCATTGTAGAGGGCATGAGGTCCTTATGCTCACAGATAAGCACTGGGAGAGTCAGGAAGGTGAAACACTCAGGCTTGCCTCTGCATTAATAGCCTGATAACCTGTGCTATCTGTAAGGCAAGACTTACCTGAATGCCACATACCATTATATTTTTCCCGGACTCTTCTCCCCTAGTCTATTATCTTGAATAGTTTCTCAGTGAACAGAATCCATTCTTATGGGAGACGTCACAACACGTACCTTACAACAACATGGGTGACCTCTGTGCTATCTGTAAGGCCAGGCTACACCTGCCACCTACAAACTATATTTGTCTCAGTTATTCTCCCTAGGTCCTTATTTTAAGAGTTGTCTCTCAGTCCATAGCAGATATCTATAAGGAAGAGGTCTTACATGCTTTCTAAAGAGTTTCATGTTAATGTGTTTTAAGGTTTTTTTTTTATACACATAGAGTTAATTGTCATCAGGAAACTTTTTCCCCCCAAAAATCATATTGTACTTGAATATGCCTAAAATAAATTGCCTGGTGTCAGATCATAGAAGTTTGAATCAACATGTTGGACGTTGTGTTGAACTGAGCCGTGTTGAACCAGATTTCCATCTAGTCTCATGTGGACCGTGACTCTGCTGGCCCTGGTGTTTGCAGAGACCCCACATAACACCATATCCATCTAAATGGTGAGATGATCAATTGGAAATTCCAGTCACAACTATATTTTTGGATACAAAGATGAGTAGCATTCTAAGAAAACAATGATTTCTAGCTATACAGCAAGAGAACTTTTTACCAGGGATGTGAAGATAAGAAAAAGATCAAATATTAGCCAGGCTATGAAACTTAATAGTGGTCAAAATTGTTTTCTTTCTGACACACAAATGTTAGCAGGTGGTGGTGGCGCACACCTTTCATCCCAGCACTTGGGAGGCAGAGGTAGGCGGATCTCTGTGAGTTCAGGGCCATCTTGGCCTACAAGAGCTAGTTCCAGGACAGGCTCCAAAGCTACAGAGAAACAACAACCAAACAAAAGACAACAAGAGTGTGTCAGCCAAGCTTGCCTTGGCCTGAAAGTGGATCATTGTTTGCAGACTTAATATTGTGTGATATCGGATGAATTGTACTGCTTTAAAGGTTTTTGGTGATTTTTGGTATGAAACCTAAAGTCATTTTGCATGCAAAATTTTGCAAGTATGTATGTCACCTCTGAGCTATACTCCTAGCCCAATTTAATTTTAAATTTTAATTATAAATAAGTGAATAATCAGAAAAAAGTATATCAATTAAAAGAAACAGCTGACCAAGGATTTTATCTTAATTTTTAATTTTATTTTATGTATTTTCCTTCTCCTTTCTAACCATTCTTTAGATAAGGATCTACTTAAGGAATATAATTCCCTAATCTAAACCTCTTTGGTTTGATAAATTTGTGCATTCTTTACCCTATATAGTCTATTTCTCTTTCATAATACCTACTTTTCCAAAAGCCAAAAACATTTGAGAAGAAAAAGCTGAGGAGAGAAAAACACGTTCTTATCTGAGTTGCTGCTCCAGGATGTTTCAGTGAGTGGGAAAAACACGAGCAAGTGCTTCTAAAAGGCTCCATCTCAACTGAATTTCCCAATCACGCTTTTGAAGTTGTTATAACACTGTACCCCAAAAATTGGACTAGCTGGCAAATTTCACCATCCAACTCTGGGAACTGCGAGGCTGTCTTTAGGAAGCTTGTCTAGGAGGCGCCATTATCAGGCTGGTGTGTTAGACCCAACAAGCAGCTTTCTTGCGGATTCATTTGGCTCACACACATTTGAGTGCCCGTGTGCACAAGGAACTGCCTAAGGAAAAGTGTTTGAAAAATAGAAGTTCCTCAGGAAGCTAACCCTTTCTTCAAAAAGAAATAAGAAAAACAATTCAGGAGGAATTTTAAGTGAATAACCATTCTTTTTGAGACAGGGTTTCTCTGTAGCTTTGGCACCTATCCTGGTACTCACTCTGTAGACCAGCCTGTCCTTGAACGCACAGAGATTTACGTGCTTCTGCCTCCCAAGTGCTGGGATTAAAGATATGTGCCACCACTGCCCAGAGTGAATAACCATTTTTAAACAAATTAAAGATTTGTTTAATTAAAGTAAAGGGACATTTTTCTAAATTCATAACTATTTTCTGATTTTTGTGTTGCAATAAACACAATTGTAAAGTTATTTTAATGTGTGAAAGGATACACCTCACCTCAAATTGCGTGGATAGAAATATCATTTCTTCCATGGTCAAATTAATTAATCTCCCTGTGATTAGGTTCATAGTCTGCAAAATAGAGCTAATAATTCTACCTACCCAATGAGACTGTGTGGTGCCAAATAAGATAACATGTGGTAAAGATGTTTATGCTATACCATGAATGCAGAAGATGTGTCAAACACATTATAGTTATTGTTTTTATTACTAGATAAAAATGTTTCATTTGAAGCCTTGGTAAACATAGAGTCTATGAACAAGTGATTCTAGACATAGTTTAAAATCTTTCCCATCTTTGCTCTTGTATGATCTCCTATATGTCCAACTTTACATTGAGTAATTGCAGAAGTCACCCAAAAGGGCATCCTTGTGGGATCTTGGGAACTTGGGTTGCTATTAATCTCATGATTGATTTCCAGTAACAAGAGCCAGCTAAGTCTTCATGCCTTCTGCTAGCCATAGCCTTGTTCCAGAGTGACACTCACCATGCCTTTCTCTAGGTTTGGGATTATTATAGTCTGCTGTTTCTTCTTAGTTGAATTAACAGAGAGTACATGAAGGTAACTTTCCTCTTTACCCTTGTTCTTACAACTTTTTCAGTTAGAGGATCGAAGAACGTGGTACATGATGACAGCCTCTTTCTTGTGTCTTCTGTTCTCCCCTGAAGCTCAGTTCTTATGCTTTCCCAGTTTGCCATCCACAGTGTCCTCCAGGTGTTCAGAGCTCACTAAGCTCTCCCCGAGGTTTTCTGGCCACCTGAAAGCGCTTTCTACTAAAGGACTCTCTCTTTATTCAGTGAACCAACTCGACTCACAAAAGTATGGGCTTGTTTCTGAATCTATTTGCATTAAATGAGTATTGGGGAATGATCAAGGAATTCTTAAGTACTTCCTGTTTTAAAGCAATCTATATTGCCTCATGTTGGAGTTTATGGGCTTACCACTGCAGCATTTTAGAACCAAAACCGGAATTCAGAATCTGTATGCTTTGCTGTTTTGTCAGCAATGTTCCCAGCCTATCTAGCTTTTCAGAGTTGCTATGGATGAAGGGAGATTATCTGGTACAGCGAGTGCTCTCTAACCTCAGTGTGCTGTGTAGGTCCTTTTAAAATGTAACTGTTTTTTGGTAAATTAAGTAAATCTAGTCAAGTATTCACCAAACTTTCTGTCTATATGTTAAAAGTTTTCCATTGGTTTTGCTGACAGTGTGGCTTTTGTTGTCTCATCTGACAAAAGAAAGAAAGAAAGAAAGAAAGAAAGAAAGAAAGAAAGAAAGAAAGAAAGAAAGAAAGAAAGGAAAATATATCATACGGGTGTCCCTGCAAGCCTCCTGGCAGACAGGAAAACAAACTGCAAATAAGTAAGGTTGAAAAGCCAGTCTCCAAGAGGTTTAGTTTCAAGATGGACAAATTCTGAAAATTTTCTCAGATAATCTTAACTTACAGCATTCAGTTCTTGTGTTGTTGTCGACCATTGGACAGTCTCCTAAATTCGAGATTATAGAAAAGAACTGACTGAAATAAGAAGGTCGACAGTATAGAATGGTTGCAGAAGATTATGCACCACTGACGTAGAATTACAAGCACGAGGCTATCCAGCTGCATGAAAATTTAAACTTCTCTTTAAAATGTATGAACACCTAGCTCGTATGAAGCACAATTCTTTATGAATGCGACACTCTGCAGTCATAAGCTTTATAAAATCACTGCCATTGGACGGCAAATTTCACCGCATCTGCAAAGAAACCTAATGCAGTACAAGGTGCATGATGAAATCATCATTAATATATCATGGGCCACTCTTTTCTGTGTGTTAGAAGGAAACTGAATTATATGGAAAAGAATTTAGCTTTATTTTCATGTACCACATGTCAAAAAAGTAAAACATATTCTTCTACTGTTTCACAACAAATCTATGCATATATCATTCCATTTATTTCTAATCCCTAGTGGCATAACTTATAAAAGGAAGCAAGCTGATGGGAAGGAAGACTGAGACCCAGTGACCCTTAAGGAGAACTTTATTAGAGAAGTCATAATCTCATGGCTATAGCCATATGGGACCACAAAAGGAAACGGGACCACAAAATAATTCATCAGTGGTTGCTAAAAAAGTAATAGAAGTCCTGGCTTTAAATTACAATTTTCAAGTTTTCTGGGACTCCATGACACCACTGTCATCATGTGACCACCTATGATGGCTGGGTCTGTTCTGCTGCCAGGGCCCATGTCTGGGGTCATGTCCATGCTTTAGCTGTGGTCTATGTTTATGTCCTTGGCTCCTGATACCACCAAAGGCCAAGAGGACAAGGCTATTCAGAGTTGGCCCCATCCCTCACTGGTTGCAACACCAGGAGAACTTGTCCTACCTCTCACTAGCTAAAGCGCTTAGGAGAGCAGGTCCTCCACCTCACCTGGGCAGCACAATAGAGCTGATCCTGTAGACAGGGGCCCAGGCAAGTCAGTCCTGAGGGTGTGAGAATGGGCAGCAGGTATCGCCCCCTCACGTGCCCTGTGGCAGTGAGGTCTAGGGAAAGAGCCCACCTTACCCCTACCATCTGCAGTTGGCAAGGGAACTGACCCTCCCCTTTACCAGCTGCAGCGCACAGAGAAGTGGGCCCTGTACCTCCTCTGGGCAGCACGGTGAAGCTGAACCTGTTGATTGGGGTATGGGTGAACATGGGAGATCTGGTCCCATCCTTCTGCTATAGGGTGGTATGGACGGGAAAGAGATACTCCTCTGCCCCCTGCTCTTTGCTGCCTGTGGCAGGTGGGAGAGCTGGCCCTGATGTCATAAGAGAGAGAAAGCTGTCCCTGACCTCAACAGTTGAGGCACTGGGGATAGAGGCCACTGCACCTGGCCTGGGAAACATTATAGGCCTGGCCCTGGTGGTGTAGGTGTGGATGAACCAACCCTTAGGCATGGAACCAAGAGCCCTGCTCCTTGCTCATTACCGTAAGGGTGAACTAACCAGGACAATATTAAATCCCTGGTAATGAGAAAAATTGACCAATTCTCCAACTACCCAGGCCCAGAACCAGGGTTATGAGTTGGCCCACCCCAACATCCTCCCCATCTATGATCTGCTGGAACACAGGAAGAGGTGTGTTCTGCAGATCCAAAGCTTCAGGATCTTCATGACACAGGGCAGCAACAAGATACCAAGAGGAGTTCCAGTGAAGGACCCAATATCGATAGAGCAACAGAAACCAGAGCCTCGAACCAGACCAGTGAGTCTTTGCAAGGAACACTTGCAAGTAAAGATACGTGGGTAAAAGCATATGCTGCATGACAGATATACTGTGTCACAGTACAACCTCCAAAACGAGATTTATGATAAGATTTTTCTTTTCTTTTTTTTCTCCTAAATTTTATTTTATTTTGAGGGAGGGTGTTACAAGGGCAGAGAGTGAATACAAAGGGACAGGGAGATGAATGGGATCAAGATGCCTGATGTGAAAGATAGAAAATAATTAAAGAAAGAGTTTAATAAAAAATTTGCTTGTGGCTATTTGTTAACCAGAGTTCTTACCAGACCAGCCATTTCTATGTTTTGAAAGGGTCAAATTTTTCAGTGTATTAATCTAATTCTGCCATTATTTGGGACAATATAAATTTATAGAATTCAACTTTCAGATTGAAGAGACCTACTTAAATCTTACCTAAAGAATACCCATTCCCAAGATACCTCTATTTTATATTCATATTTCTGGATCCAGCAGCAATACAAATTCTTCTTAGAAGGAAGAGAAGAATATTATCTGTGTCTAGCCAAGTGGATCACCGTGGAGCTACTGATATTAAAAACACTAAGAAAGAACAAATTCAAAAGTTGTGGGAAGCTCTACAGCGTATTCAAACTCCTCTTTTCCTTGGACAAACAAGTCATAGGCATGTCCAGAGGTTAATATGACCTAGCTGATCCCTTACAGCTGTGCTTAGAGGCTCGTCTCACGGGTAATTCTGTATCCCCATAAAGTTGACAACCAATATTAACCATGCTATTTAATTCTCTGGTTAGTAGTCAGTATTAATAACATAACGATGTTTAAAACTCTTAACTTGAGACATGGGGCAACTTCAGCAACAAAACTTTAATTATTATGCTCATTGTTAGCATTCTGTATATTTTTAAATACTTAAAACCCAGAGAGAAACACAAGCTGACTTAATAACTGCATAAAAAGGAACTTATAGCTACGTCCAATATTAAAGACCCTAAGGTCTAAAGCAGATTTCAGGATGCAGAGGCGTGAGTTCAAAGAAGAAGGCCTCCTTTTGGATAAAGAACACTGTATCTGTTCTTCCTGCTTTGAAAGGAGAGTTACCAGGAAAGCATCTCACTCGGCAAGCACCCGTCTGCCAGAACATATTGTTTCCCGTGTGTCATCAGTTGTCCTACTTCCAAGGCAGATGATATATTATAGTCCCAGCCCCACTTGACAAGGAGAGAACTCTTCATCTCTGGCAGGCAAGGGAGACACCACCGGCTGGGGAGGCCGAGCGATGCCAGTTACACAAAGCACGCCATTGCAGAGCTTTAAAAAATGTATCTGTTTCCTCAGCAGTATCTTCATTTCACTGAAGCAGTAGAAACACCTAGGTTAGGACTACCTCTGTTTTCTTCCCCTAGTCCACTCTACCTATCCCTGCTGAAATAAGGCCAAATGAATGACAGGATGCAGTCAAGAACAGTAAGGAAATTCCAAGAATCACCGCCTGGAGCTGCTTTACAAAGAAAATACTAACAAAATGAGGGGTTAGAATTTTTTTTTTTAGAAACACTTGATAAGTATAAGCAATTATTTTCATTGCTTTTACCCCAAAATTATATTAATCCAAATTTTTCTAAATTCTACATTTTAAAACTTCATCATAATTGAGTGTGCTATACTTTCTATTGGCTATATTTAGGCATAATCAATGAAGTTATTATTATCAGAAGTCATGTTGAATTTTCGAATGGGTTTATGCTTTCAATATCTAGTCCTGAGAAGTGACATCGTATCTGTAGCTGATAGTGATGAGGAATCCTACATCAAGTCTGTTGGCCTTCCTCGCGAAAGTGACATATTCTAATAATTTTTTTAAGACACAATCTCCACAGAACTGCCAGTCAGCACACAACTTAGTCAGTTGCTAGATACCTCCTTTTAGGAACAGAAATAGGATGGAAACCTCACTAGCCAGCATCTGGCTACAATCACACATCATGTCCCTAAGTCACTTAAGGATCCCACAGTTGTCTGCTCATCTTCAGGGAACCCAAGCGTGTTTACAACCCAGGCAGGGCTGATGCTGATGGAGGCGCAGGGGGTGGTTACTTTCTTCTATGAAGAGAAAGGTAAGGGGCCTTATGTTTGGAGAGGTTTAGGGGGATGATACCCCTAAATGCGTCGCAGCAGTAAGATTTATTTTAAGATTTATTTTAATCTGAAGAAGACGGGGAGGAAAGTGTGCAGTGCCAAACGGCATATGTAAGGCTGATGTCACAGGCAGTTAAAAAAAAATCAAGACAGGAAAAGATAGAGACAAAACTCCAAGAAGCAGTAAGCAGTTCCCAGAGAAGGAATTGTGTTGTTGTGACGGGGTGAGGAGCTCCAGTTGTGCGATCGATTGCTAGCAGCTGGAACTTACAAGGCACGCAGGCAGAGGAGGGGGGTACTTGAAGGGGAAGTCACTTGTTCTCATAGAGTGGGACTCCTGTGCAGTCCCACAGCCAGAGGACAGGGACCTCCTGCTACCTTGACTACAACATAAGGTGTTTCTCTTGAAATAGGCCAGCTCTGTAAGGCATCATGGGATCTTAGGGGTTAGAATTGTGGCTCAGATAATAATCCATTGTGGTCTAATTCCTAAAGGATGGTAATTTTGCTATTATTTTGACCTATTGTCTCAATAACACAGAGAAAAGAAATATCCTTTGCCTTCTTGTAAGTCCATGTTTTCTTCAGTTAATAAATTGTGGGGTCTGAGGAAATAGTTCAGTCAGTGAATTGCTTGCTCGGAGGCATGAGAATCTGAGTCTCTGGCTTCCAGCCATTCGCACGCACTCACACGTGCACCCACCACCTCCCCAGCACACACAATCACAGGCACAAAAATAATGCTAAATATGTAATAAACCCTGCACATTACTTGATGGTAATACTTTGATATCAAGTGACTGTTCTTAATGAATAAATGAATAGATACACAATAAATTCTTTATCAAGGACCTTCTGATTGATGTTTATGGAATTTTCCATTTTTATTGTGTTCCCAAAAATGGATGGGAAATCTCTTTTTACATAAATCTTTGCATAAATGCTTACGTGCTTCTTTAAGATAAATTTGGAGTTTTCCTATTTTAAAAAGCACATGCACTTTTCAAGATCTAAGGGTACAACTTTCAAATTTCCTTCCAGAAAATCTGTAGGAATTTGAGCCCTCCCTTTAGTGGAGACTGATTACTTCAGCAAACCATTAGTTTTGCTACCATGCATCAATCTTTTTTATTATCTCTGCAGAAATCATGGGAAGGAGAAAGAGAGGAAATAATAAGTAGCCTCAAAACTGCCACAATCCTCTCATCTCCATAAAATAATGATCTATACCCATTTCAGCTTGTACACCTAATATATCCCAGGAGGTTCTTCAAGATGTTCTTCGAAATTCGATTTTAATTTCTCTCTGTCCACGTCATTTTCTTCCATACGTGATTGGGAGACAAGCCATTGAGTATAATGGATGCAAACGTCTCCCTGCTTCCCTTGAGTTATTTCCTAGTTCCTGCTTTAAGAGGCAGCAGACAGTCAAGAAATAATGATTCAGCGATTTCCTAAAGATTTCCCAACTTCATAATCAATTTGAAAAAGAGAATTTATGTAAGTTATGGCATTTGTGCAGTGTTTGATATCAGCGCCGATAAACAACTTGGGCACATGCCCACATCCCATCTTCTCAATATTCTGTTGTGCTAGTTAGCTGAATTCCCCATGGGATTTGACCTTTTGAGTTATGGTAAAATTTAATTTACCTAAAATGCCAGCAATAGTTTTCAGCTTGAAAAAAAAGTAGTGAATGGTGTTTTACTGAATAAAATCCTCTTTTTATCTTACCACCTGGCTCATGAACATGAAGGATATCACTAAAATCCAAAGCATAAGAAGGCAATGTGATGTTCCACTTAGAATATATTCACTTAATGAATTGTGGTGATGAATTAGCTAATAGCAAACCAAGTGGCACCATGAATTTTAAAATATAAAGATAAATGGGTGAAATTATATTACAGGAATACATTTAAACTTAGGTACTTATTCCTAAACAAAAGAAAATTCTGTGTCCAGCAAGCTAGCTAAGATACAAAGTACTTAAAAATGTTAGCTATTGCTGTATAAGCCAGGCATTTCCTGTTGAGCAGGGTAGACAAGTTTTCAAAGGGCAGAATGAATAGGGACCAGTGGAAATATCTTCTGTTCAAGTGGCAAAAAAATTATTTATAAATAAAAAAATTATTATAGTGACTCCTGAATTTTTGTGTTAAAAAGATATTTCTGTAGCAATAAACACATAAGATTTAGTAAGGCTGTATTGGGGACCTACTTTATGGAAAATTATGAAACACTGCTGATTTAAAAGTTCCCAGGCTGGAGAGATAACACTGCGGTTAAGGGTACTTATTGCTCTTGCAGAAGATTTGAGTTTGATGCCCAGCATCCTTCCCAAGTGACTCACAACCACTTTTAAGTCCAGTTTCAGAAGATTTGATAGCCTCCTCTGGCCTCCAAGTGCAACAGTACTCGCGTACATGCATAACCCCCACACGTGCACATGCGCATGTGTGCAATTAAAGACAAAACAAATCTTTAAAACTAAAAGTCTAAATGAGAGATGGAACATAAACTGAAGGAATAGTGGAATGTTTAATGTGATTGAAAGACTATGAGGAAAGTTTAAATAAAGGAGAAAGGAGGAAAAAAATAGTAAATAAGACCAGAATAAACCACACACTTTTAAAATAAATTCACAAGAAACAAATATCAAATTTTGAAATAAAAAATGTGAGCATGTTCTATCTTTAAGACTGAACGTACAGCTGGAGCAATGGTGCAGCAGTTAATGCGTTCGATCCCCACCACCCACACGGCAGCTCACAGCTTCCTAGAACTCTAGTTCCTAGTTAGCTGTTGCCCTGTTCTGATTCCTGAGAGCCCCTCATGCACATGATGCACAGACAGACCGTCAGACAAAGCACCCATACTCAGAAATGATAAATAGTGTTTGAAAATAATACGCCTGAAATAATATGAGTGCCAATGCTGAAAAAGAATTCTAAGGGTCAATACCAATGAAATGTAGAGTGCTGAAAAATTCAAGATAGCAGTTCAAGCAGAATTTATAGCAAAGACACTAAATGAGGCAAAGTTTGCGGAAGCGTTTGGTAAATGTTGTAATCTGAAGACAAGCCCGTGACTTTGTTTTCCAGGCACACATATCAAGTATATAAAGCTTAATGCTTCAGATATATCAAAGGAGGCTGCATGACATACAAAGTAGGAGTAGTGGGCTTGTCTTCATATATTTGTAAACATACCTATTTTTAATGATGGCCCTGAGGAGTTGGTTTAGTGGATAACGTGATTGCCTGAAAACCTGAATTTGGGTTCCCAGAACATACATAAAAAAGAAGGGGGAGGGGAGGCAAAGGCCACTTGGTTCCCGAGGCCTAATGGCTAGCCATCCTACCTGAATCAATGAGTGCCAGGTTTTATGATAAACCCTGACCTGATTAAGGAAGACATACAATGCTGACCTCTGGTTTCATGCACATCTTCATGTACATGGACAAGCCCAAACACACACATACATATGCACACACAAGGGACAATAACAACAATAATAAATAAATCGTTATGCTTTCCTCACAGAGAATGAACATTATTTTCTGACACTACCAGAGAATGTATGTTCTCCAGTGAAGCCAGCAAAAGTAGCAATCAACAAAGAAATCATGCATAAAAGCTTACAGTCATTATTTAAAATTTTTAGATTTATTTCTTTTTATTTTATGTGCACGAGTGTTCTGTGTACGCCTGTCTGTGTACTGCATCCATGCAGCATCTGTGGAGGTCAGAAAAAGGCATTGAAATTATAAGCAGTTGCAAGCTGCCATGCAGCCAAGGTGCTGGGAACAGAACCCAGGTTCACCACGTGCTCTTTTAACAGCTGAGCCATTTCTCCAGCCACACAATTGTTCCCTTAAACAGCTGCTAGACCAGAGGAGAAATCCTAGAGTCGTAAATGGAAATTACCTTGCAATTAACTTTAAGCATACTTTACTTCAAAATCTATGGAGTTGCACTCTGAGACTCTAAAAGATTAACGATTAGGGATTCAACCTTAAAAAAGAAAAGACCCAATTCTACTATTCCCATAACTGAGCTATTTTAAAACTCTGGCTTATCTGGTATATTTAAGATTATATATTACACAGAAATCTTAGTGAGGCCTGGCAATGGTCCAGGCCTATTTTTGGCAATTTCCATGTCGTGATTGCTCTGGATCTGCGCAACTTACAGCAGCAGCTTCCCAGCCAGGATACACACACTCAGGGCATGAGTTAAATGGCAACCTTCAAGTCCTCCCCATGGTCTTCACAACCTGAGCAGGTGGGCAGACTGGGATCTGGGAGAAATGATCTCACCTAGGTAGCTCTCCAGGCTCAAAGATTTTCAGAAAACTGTAGCTTTATTCTTGGAAGTAACCTCAGTAGTACATATTGCATTTTGCTAATTGGCCAGCATGGGGTAGAAAGATTATATCCAGCCCTCTCCTGGGCTCCACTCAGTCGTTCCCACAGGAAAGGTCTCTTTTTCCTGTTTGCCTAAAGGAAAGCTGAGCTGTGACGTGGCCACTGTGTCTCTGAAAGAGAACCGTGGCTGGACACAGCAGGTATTTTTTTCTCCTCCATTGAGAAGAGGCCCCTGTGTATTTAACATTCCTGACGTCCCCAGTGATCCATGGATATAACAGAGAACTGACTACCCCAAGTTGTCCACTGACTGCTACATGCGTGATGTGGCCCATGTGACTTTTCCTATATGCACATGCATAGATAATAAATAAATCAAAATATCATCATGAAAAAATGGGCGGTGGTGGCGCACGCCTGTAAAACGCATTAGGAAACAGTAGCTCAAACTCAATGCTTGCATTTCCTGCAACATCGTAGCCTATTAGATGTCTGTCTTCCTCCTTCCAGGAAGATGATCCTTTGTAAGCAAGACAAGATTTACCGACTGAGCAGTTGAGGAGGTGGGGAGGACACTCTATCTCATCAGTGGTCATTTAATCTCCGTGGAGGAACAAAAGGGAAAAAGCAGGTTCCTTTCAAAGTGTTTACCATCTTAAGGGTGTCCAACCTTTCACACCTGACATGATATGTCATGTACAAATGTGCTGGGTCACATTCACTGCTGTTATGAGACTAATATAGCCTGCAGACCCCAGGTTAGATATAGTCGGTAGACTAGCATTCAGTCAGGAGAGAAAACTGAATTACACTGTGCTGATACTGCCAATCTGAAACATCTAAGAAAGTGGCCAGTACTTTTTTCAGGAGTCTGAGAAACTGCCTGTGTGATATGGAGAGTCTACAAAAGCATGGGCGTCTCAGTGAAGCTGGGAATAAAAAAATTAAATACTACCAGCGCTTTTATGTCAGGAAACTACAAAATGAGGTTCCCAGCATCTCACTTCATCTAGTTTCTTGTTTGTTGGAAGAATGCCCCTTTGTTCTTGACAGATAAACCGCGGCCAGTGGTGAAGAGGAAATTACAGTACACACGGAACCCAAAATGAGAAAACCTGAAGATCAAACATGAGCCGTGTAAGGTCTCTGATGATTCTCGTCCTAAGTATTTACTTCAAAAAATTCAAAAATGCAGAAAATTTATTTTATTATGATATTACAAATTAGACACAATTATTATAAAAATGAGAACCTATTTTATTATGTATTATTGCATTACTTATACCAAGACACAAACACATGCATTGCTATCTTTCAATAATCTTCCAAACCAAAGCAATATTGTATTCTGTGTAATTCATTTTTTTAAATTAGCATATAATCTGGATAATTGCCAAAAAGTAATTATAGCCATATATGGAAATTTTTAGTATTTGTGTAAATATTTACAGGTAGAAATTTTTGGTTGAAGGAGTGTGTTTTTAATTAGATCCTTCCATGTTGGAATGATGACTGACTTAATCTCATGCAGGTCTCTGCAGGTCTACCCCAGCTGCTGAGAGTTCAGAGCTCAGCAGTTCTGTCATACCCAGCAGACACAGTCGCTCCCCGGTCCTTCAAGACTTCTGACCATTGTAATCTTTTGACCCATTCCATCCATAACCCCCTGAGTTTTGAAGGGGAAGGACTGTGATAGAGATGCCCCGTTTATGACTAAGCACCACAGGCAGCTCTTCTGCGTTTGGCCAGTTGGGAATTTCTGTTTGAACTTTGAGTCACTGAACCAAGAAGTTTCTGTGATGAAGACCAGAGACACACTAATCTATGGGTATAGAGATAAACCTTTAGAGGGTAATTTAATAATATACTATGTCCATTTAGCAAATTAGTAGTAATGCATTTACCCTTGGAGCCTATACGATCTTCAGTCATGAGTCCTGGCCAGATTTATAGTATCAGTTATGCATTTATCATACAGAGTGGTTCTTATATCCAGTCAGAAAACAGTTGGTTGCACCAATAATATTTGTGCTACTATTGTACCCATGGGTATGTCTTGCATGCCAGATGTCATCATAGCTGGAAGTGCTCACAGCTGGGTAAGACTGCTCGTTTCTCTCCTGGTAGCTTAGATAGCACCTTCTAGTATGATGAAAGCTAGCTAGCCAGAGGAAGCTTCTAGATCAATACCGGCATGATTTCTCCAAGACCTGTGACAAAAGTGTATGGTGTCTTTAGCAAAAAAACAAACAAACAAACAAAAATCTTAGGAGGGAGTTCTAATGGGCAAAATGATGCAGGATTTTAAAGTTGTATATCATAGTGTTCTATATTGCTCTTTATATTTACACTTAAGAGCTTCAAGTAATAGGGCATCTTTAGACATACTCTTCTGTACTGGATACTAGCAATAGACTATGAAGGTAAGGAGGGGCTGAAAGGAAGTTGCAATTTAATCGGTCTCTTTAGGTTGCAATTGCTTTGTCTTGCTTCAGCTTTTCAGTGGTATCACATAGATATTAAAAATAATCATCCTCTGCCCTGTTCAGTGATCATTTATAATATCTACACTGGTATCTGTGAGTCTTGACAGATGAGCACACTGCACAAAGTGGAAATTGTCCCTTAGTGCCGCTCCACAGCCTTGGCTTTAGTAAGCAAATAAAAATCGAGAGCTCCTCAACCATTTCCTAGAAGATTCCCAGTGTTTACACATACCTCAATATAAGAAAGCTTTCAACTCTTAGCAAAACGTGTTTCTGATATAGATAATGGAAAATGCCTGTCTCTTCTGTGCTTTCACATCTCAGCTCACCTGGGAATTAAAGAATGACACTTTATGACCAAGAGTTTGTGTACTCGGCAGAAGAGGGGTGTGTACTCAGACAGTCTGTGACAGAGACGTGTTGTTGCACAGGATGGTAGAGAAGCCCTGTGCAGAATACGGTGCCCTGCCCATGAGCTCCATGCCGACTGCAGCTCCCAGAAAGGAACAGAAGAGACTTGTGTTCCCTCTCTAAGGACCCTGTCTTCTCTTCCTCTGTCTCTTAGTTTCCGTCTGTTTATTTACAAATGCTTCCATTCGATCCTGTATGTTTCTCGTACAGTAAACAACCTTTCTTCATGCACCTTCTTCCCTCTTCCGGGAGCACACTGAGAGTGACAGAACATCAAACGTTCCCTTTCAGCTCTCTTACATATAACACTTTGGTAGAAAAAGTTACTTCTAAGAGCTACTGGTGTTCATGGCGTTGAGAGACAGAGTGAGCTCTGGTGAAGATATTTTGACTCCGAGACATGGGTAACAACCTTAAGAAGTCAAAATTTAGAACGTGGTTACAAGCACAGAGTAAAAGGTGGGGGACACAAAGCTGGGACCAGAGACATCCAGTCAGAGGACTGGGCTGTCTGAGCAGAGAGCAAAACTTGCAGAGGTAAGAGCTTGTCTTTGGCCGGGCGGTGGTGGCGCACGCCTTTAATCCCAGCACTAGGGAGGCAGAGGCAGGCGGATCTCTGTTAGTTCGAGGCCAGCCTGGTCTACAAGAGCTAGTTCCAGGACAGGAACCAAAAGCTACGGAGAAACCCTGTCTCGAAAAATCCTCCCTCCCCCCCCAAAAAAAGGAAAAAAAAAAGAACTTGTCTTTGTTTAATAAGGCAGAGACAGAGGAAAACTATTTTCTCCGGATATGTTAATAAGTTACTCCTCGCTGGTTTTATGGGCCCCGCTTATCTACCAGACAGTCTCGCCCAGCCACTTCTTGTTTCCCACATTATTTTCCCTGTCTCCTCTGCTTTAAGCTGACAATATAGAATATGTAACCATGTATAGGCTCAAACATACGTATCTGTTTGTAACAGATGTTCAGCAGTGGCATAAGGTCCTTTGGTTTGTGAAACTGAAATGCCTTTATGGCTGTCTGCCACTTATAAGGAAACAATCTCTTATGTTTTAATAGGGAAAGGACACGCATTTTATTTAAAGATACGGTTTTATATTCAACAACTACTGCTCAGGGACTCCCATACACCGTGGAATGGCACTACACGTGGGTCAACACGGACATTACTGGACAAATGTTTGATAAGAAAACTTGGAATCTGTTCTTTACATGAGTTTCAAGGACACAGTGCACTGCCATTATTCCAGTCACTATGCTGTCATAGCTTTTAGAGTTTACTTCTCTTATCTAACTGAAATGTTGTGGCTTTTGGCCAGTGTTTCCTCTGCGGAGAACCCACCTCCACCCTGCACCAAACCCTAGTAACCACTGCTCCACTAACAAAGGAATACACTTCCGAGCATTTCTGAAACAATAGGAGTTAATATATCTGGATGAGGCAGGGACCATTTCCAGGTTACCATATAATTTCTGTCATTTCCATCAAATCTGTAAAAATATGATTAGATTGTATTTTTATTCTCACCACTTTTCCTGACGTTGCAAAACCATGTTAGGGGTGGATAATATTTCCAGTGTTATCTTTAGCGTTATCATCATCATTTTCAAAGCATAAATCTAGATTTCTGAAATTGTCTTCTGATTAGAACATTTATTACAGAAGAGAAAATGAGCATATCGGGCTGGAAAAATTCTTGAGCCTTTCCTGAGCAAGCTAAGCAGAAAGACAAATATTTGTCACAATGTCATGGGGGAAGGGGAAACATACATTTCTATAATCAAAAGATGGAGGTTGATATCTTAGATCTGACATCCAACTTGCAGATATTCTTTCATAAAGAAATTAAATTAAATGCAAGCAATGCTTAAGTGATAACATTGATTGTAATGTGCAGCGCACAACTCCTGTCTGCACTCTTTATGCTACCATAGAGTTGCGAACTTCAGGCAAGGGGCAGGAGGTTAAAACATATAAAGACACAGAGACAGAGAGTTAGACTTCTAGTTACTGCTAAGAAGCCCCTTATTCAATAGCACCATGGAGGCATATACCCAACAGTCAAGTGGGCCAACAGGTGAAAACCTTATCCTCTGATCCTCAAGGCCAAGGCAACATGTGCTCATGAGGCAGAGCTGGTAAGCAACTTTGACACAGCCTTTAGTAATTCAAATCAGAAGGAAAGTAAAGATCTCTAGCAGGGAAGAGCAGCTGGAGGCCAGGACTCCAAATGGTCCCAACAATATTGAATGGTTTAGATACTTTACTTACGTGCTGATTGAAATTAATATTCCAGTAGAATGACAGTCCCATCTGTAGCTCATATTTTCAGGAGCATAGAACGCTGCCTTTCACACAGTAGGGACTATTCTAAATAGTTCTTAACTAATTGAATCTGGTGGACGACTAGCATTGTTGAGATATAGTACATTTAACATTAAAATGAAATTCAATTCCATTTAAAATAATTAATGTAGATTAATGTCATTGGTGACAAAGTCCTGTGACTCAAAAGTGCCAGAGGTTCTCTTACAAGTTCTGTAATAGATTTTTATTAGCCAGTGTTTCTTGGGTTTAAATCTCTTTTAAATGTCTGGGGGCTTGGGAGATAGCTCAGCGGGTAAAATACCTGCCCACAAGAGCATGAGGCTCTGAGCAATACTGACAGTCAGAGTCAAACCCTGCAACCTAAGGTGGAAGGAGACAGCAGACTCCAGAACATTGTCCTCTTCCTTCTGCACGTGCATCATGGCCTGCATACAGACAAACACACACACACACACACACACACACACACACTATAATGCACACATAATTGTAAATATAATAAGATGAATTTGAGTAACAGATAAAAAGAGCTGATACTGACTTCCAGCCTCTATGTGCGTAGACACACTTGTATTTGTGAATATGTGTGTATGTCCATACACACCGAGCAAAATATATATTCAGACAAGGGACTACTATGTCTTTACTCTAAATAATGTTTGTTACTAATTTGAGATTTTTTTCCCTTGTGGTTCATGGAACAAAACCAAGAAACATGATTTTATTATAGGTAGAATTCTTTTGGCAGCGAGCTATCAAATAAATTCATTCATTCATTTACCCAACCATCTGTCTATTCCTAGTAGTTACACCCTGGAAGTTGGCAAGATGTATGAACCAGAAAGTATACAGTGACTGGTGATCCAAGACGTCTTTGATGTTTGCCATGCATCTTCAAGATGGGTACCAGCACAGTGCATACAGAGTAGAGTGTCATTTTTACCTTCAAGAAGTAAGACATAAGCATCTCATAAAGGACGCAGAAAATGAGGTGATATCGTCAAAAAGAAAAAAAAAGCAAGCAAGCACACCCATGTAACAAAGAAAGAAACACCAACAACAAATTCAGTAAGCTAAAAAGCAATAACTCTTTTATTCTATCTTTTTTACGTTGATTTCTTCCTCAGTCTGAAGGAGCAAATCTGAGATAGAGTCCATGAGTCTACCCAGACTGTGTTCAGATACTGAGCCATCAAAGCCTATACATCCATCTTTATTCAAAACATTGAACCACCTTTGCAGAAAGAGTACTTTATCTTTGTTCTAACAAATAATAAATGTCATTCTCTTCAAAATGCTCTGTACAAATTCAAATAAAAATTATTTTACGAACTCACATAAATATAATAAATACAGCCACCCGAGTCAGGGAAAACAGTTCTATTAAAGCTTTAAAAAACATTTTTCTACATAAATACTTAGAGACTAAAAGTGTGTTAAAAGTGACTCTTGCTAAGCCTGTAATAGGAAGCGACTTATATCAAGTATGCTCCTAGCTACCGTAAAGACAGCTTCCCTCTAACGCACAAGTATAGAGCTGATGCAATACTTTAGTGAAAAAACACTGACCTGGCATGCTCAGTCTCAGATCGCTGCATTATTAAAAACGTTCCAAAACATAAATACATTCATAATAGACATTTGGTAAATCATAAGAAACCATTGGTCGTAGATTGATCTGCTGTGCAATCCCACACAGTCACTGGGTACGTGAACTGAGACAAGGCCATGCTGATCTGTGCTGCAAGTATAGAGTACTCACTAAGTTTTGAAGACTTGGCAACAAGACAAAATGAAAATGGTCTTGTTTATAGGGTTTCATTAATCGCTTATTAAAATGTATGTAGCTACATTGCGTGCTGGAGTATGTTGCTACTTGTTTAATTTTATCTTTTTAAAATGTGGCTTCTAGAAAATTTAAAATGGCACATGTGACTTACATTAGATTTATCTTAAACGCTAATGTTGAATACTGAATGCCATTCATTCTACTGCCTTAGAGCTGCCTTGGAGGGCATATAATTGAAGACCAATGCTAATTTAGTTGCACACTCTGAAGGAAAGAGAAAGCCTTTGGGTGCAACAAAGCTCTGAGCTATTCCTGGAGAGATGACCCAGCAGGTAGGAGTTGTTGATGGAAAAGTATGAGAACCCATGCTTAGATACTTAACACCCACACAAAAATGTGGTTATGGCCACATGGGCTTGTCACTACTGATGCCTTCTGACCACCAACCACAGACTTCAAGCTCCAGGTTCAGTGGCAGTCCCTGTTTTAAAGGAGCAGTCCCGGTTTTAAAGGGATAAGGAGGAGAACAGCAAACCTGGACATTTCTCTCTGTCTCTGTCTCTGTCTCTGTCTCTGTCTCTCTGTCTGTCTCTCTCTCTCACACACACACATACACACATGCACGCATGAACACATAGAACACATATATACACTTACACGAACAAATATACTCATATATACACATACACAAGAAAAAATTAAAAAACAACCTGGACTAAGAGGAGGGAACTATTACTCTTTGGGTCAATATTTATGAAGAAAACCATTCTATCTTTCCTTTAGCCACGTGATTAAAACGCATACTAGTGGTTCAGAATTAGAGACTAAGGATACATGAAAACGATACTTGAACAGCTGCAAAATCGTGGGGCCACACTCCTTAAAACCTCAGCGAGGATAGAAATATCATAAGGGACAATCCTCCATTGGCTACCCGCTGGAGATAGCATATGAGCTAAGACACGGAGACTGACTTCCCAGTATAGAAATAAAGAAGGTCAGAAACTTGCTGGAACAGTATTTGTAAAAAAGGGACTTGCCATAACTTGCCTATAGAGGAATCAGTGATTCATTAACTCAAGGAGAACAGAATAGAATTCAAAGGGCGTAGAACTTTGGTGAAAGGAATGGGGTTGGCTGGGCTTCCCTCCTGGCCAAGTGAAAGACCATCTCACCTTTCAGGATGCTATGCTATTCTCCCTGTCTGCTCTTCTTCATTGCTGTTGCTATTTTAGATGAATGTGTGTGTGTGGTGTATGTTTCATGGGAGATGGTAAAAATTATGTATTGGATGGCAGTTGTCTTTGAGGTGTTCAGTATTGGTCCACATCTGTAAGGCTTTGCTTCATACGTTTGGAAAGATCCACATAGCATCCTACTGCATCCTCAGCTGTGACTACCCTGCTCAGTTGCTGCTGAGAAATTCCCACTGTCAGCAAAACAAAATTCTAGTTCCTTAAATCATGTGTATAGCATCTTTGCTGTTCTTTCTCGTTTCTCTCCAGTGTGAACACCGCTCTTTCTGTTTTAGCAGGATAGAGCAACTTGGAGCCACTTACTATTACCTCAAGTCATGCCTCACGAGTTCAACAAAAACATATGGATTTCCTCTAGAACATTGGTTCTCAACCTTCCTAATGCTGTAACCCTATAATACAGTTTCTCAAGTTGTTGTGACCCAAAACCATAAAATGATTTCCATTGCTACTTCATAACTGTAATTTTTCTAGCTATTAATTATAATGTAAATATCTGATATACAGGATATCTGATATGTGACTCTTATGAAAGGGTTGTTCAACCCCCAAAGGGTTGAGAAGCACTGCTATTGAGCATCAGCTACTCTAAGGCATTATGCATGCAGTAGGTTAACTTCTTCCTTTGATACACAATTTACATGGAATAAATAGGATTTTCTTCTTGGTTAATTTTGGTTTTGTTTCTGAAAACACTTGAAGAGATTTTTCTCCACAGATGGACTATTATATTACCTAAGACTCCTTTTTTTTCTAGTTAGGATCAATACCATCTCTCTCTGTGTGTGTGTGTGTGTGTGTGTGTGTGTGTGTGTGTGTGTACTAACAGAAGCCAGAGAATAATGTTGGTGGTCTTCCTCAATTGCTCTATACCCTTTTTTTTGACACAGTCTCCCAAAGAACCTAGACCCCAGTAGTTAGGCAATACTAAATGGCCATGAAGTTCTAGAGTTCCTCCTGTCTCTGCCTCTCCATTACAAGGGTTCTAGACCCCTTCTGCACTATGCCAGGTTTGCATAGTGTGTGGTGATTATGAGCTCCGCTGTTCATGCTTGCACGGCAGACACTTGACTCACTATTCCATCTCCCAGCCTTTGTTTCTGTCCTCTTAACTCATCGTTTCATGAACTCTGTCTCTATTATCTCTTTATCTTCCCACTTAGAAGAGTTCAGTGACAAGAGCTGTGTCCTATCTATCTTTGTA